>NC_045440.1:99656588-99741311 GCF_002776525.5 Piliocolobus tephrosceles
TTTGAGACGGAGTCTCGCTCTGTCGCCCAGGCTGGAGTGCAGTGGCCAGATCTCAGCTCACTGCAAGCTCCGCCTCCCGGGTTCACGCCATTCTCCTGCCTCAGCCTCCCGAGTAGCTGGGACTACAGGCGCCCACCACCTCGCCCGGCTAGTTTTTTTGTATTTTTTAGTAGAGACAGGGCTTCACCGTGTTAGCCAGGATGGTCTCGATCTCCTGACCTCGTGATCTGCCCGTCTCGGCCTCCCAAAGTGCTGGGATTACAGGCTTGAGCCACCATGCCCGGCCACTTTCATTCTTTTATTGTTGTTGTTGAGACAGGGTCTCACTCTGTCACCCAGACTGGAGTGCAATGGCATGACCATAGCTTACTGCACCCTCAACCTCCCAGGCCTAAGTGATCCTGCCACCTTAGCCTCCTAAGTAGCTGGGACTACAGACATGTACCACCACGCCAGGCTAAGTGTTAAATTTTTTTAGAGACAGGGTCTCTCTGTGTTGCCCAGGTTGGTCCATTTTCTTTCTTTCTTTTTTATTTTTTACTTTTTTGAGATGGAGTTTTGCTCTTGTTGCCCAGGCTGGAGTGCAATGGTGTGATCTTGGCTCACCGCAATCTCTGCCTCCCAGGTCCAAGCAATTCTCCTGCCTCAGCCTCCTGAGTAGCTGGGACTACAGGCATGTGCCACCATGCCCGGCTAATTTTGTATTTTTAGTAGAGATGGGGTTTCTCCATGTTGGTCAGGCTGGTCTCGAACTCCTGACCTCAGGTGATCCGCCCTCCTCGGTCTCCCAAAGTGTTGGGATACAGGCATGAGGCCAGTTCTTATGTAACTTTCCCAATTGTACTGGTACACTGGAAGTAGGCAAGTGTCCACAACATATACTTTTATAAAACACAACCTGAAAATAGTCAACCAAGTTGGGAAACTTTACAAAAGAATGTCATTGTCTTTTAATATTTTTTTTTGTGGTAGCCCAAAGGACATATAATACTTTTAAAATGACCATACACACCCAAAATAGAGAAAATGCTAGAAGGGCAGGGCCACATTTACTTTGTAATTCATATTGATTAACTATACTCTAAATTTTTAAATGGCTGTATTTCAGAGACAGTAGCTCCCAAGGAATAGCTCAGTTCTTTTTCCTATGTGATAGAAGAGACAAATCTACTCTAAAAGGGCAGACACCTTATGACCTTGAAAAGGACACCTATAGCATAGTGGATTTATATGTGTGTCTATATATATATTTATATATGTATATATATTTTTTTCAGACGATGTTTCATTCTTGTTGCCCAGGCTGGAGTGCAATGGCGCGATATCGGCTCATTGCAACCTCCGCCTCTCGGGTACAAACGATTCTCCTGCCATAGCCTCCCTAGTAGCTGGGATTACAGGCATGCACCACCAGCCTGGCTAATTTTGTATTTTTAGTAGAGATGGGGTTTCTCCATGTTAGTCAGGCTGGTCTCGAACTCCCGACCTCAGGTGATCCACCTGTCTCAGCCTCCCAAAGTGCTGGGATTACAGGCGTGAGTCATGGCACCCGGCCAGTGTAGTGGATTTTAACCCCAGTTCCTGCACTTACCAGCCTTATTAAGCCTCTCTCTGCCTCAGTTTCATCACCTGTAAAGTGGGAATAGTGTTATTACTGAACCAGGGAACTGACATGAGGATTATAGGAGATAATACTCAGAACTAGTACAGAGACTAGCACCCACTAATCTTGTCAATGTTAGCATCACTATTGTTATACCTCCCATAGTGGCCCAAACAAGGGTGAAATTAGATGCAAAGTGTCTGGGTGTGGTGGCTGACACTTGTAATCCCAGCACTGTGGGAGGCCAAGGCAGGTAGATCACTTGAACCCAGAAATTCGAGACCAGCCTGGACAACATGGCAAAACCCTGTCTCTACAAAAAAAATGTAAAAATTAGCCGGATGTGCTGGTACAGGCCTGTAGTCTCAGCTACTCGGGAGGCCAAGATGGGAGGATAGCTTGAGCCCAGGAGGTTCAGGTCACAGTGAGCCATGATTGCGCCACTGCACTCCAGCCTGGGAGACAGAGCAAGACCCTGTTTCAAACGAAGAGAGAGAGAGAGAGAAATTATGATGCACAAACAGAAAAGTAAGGTGATTTCATTCATTCCAATATTGGTACATTTGTGTGAAAGAAGAAAGATTAGGCTGGGCACAGTGGCTCACGCCTGTAATCCCAGCACTTTGGGAGGCCGAGGCGGGCAAATCACTTGAGGTCAGGAGTTCGAGACCAGCCTGGCCAACATGGCGAAACCCCATCTCTTTAAAACAAAAAAATACAAAAAATTAGCTGGCCATGGTGATGAGCACCTGTAATCTCAGCTACTTGGAAGGCTGAGGCCGGAGAATTGCCTAAACCTCAGAGGCAGAGTTTGCAGTGAGCTGAGATCATGCCAGTGCACTCCAGCAAAATGCCTAAATCAGAGGCAGAGTTTGCAGTGAGCCGAGATCATGCCAGTGCACTCCAGCCTGGGCAACAGAGCAAGACAAAGATGAAGACGAAGAAGATGGAGAAGATGGAGAGGAGGGAGAAGGAGAGGAGGGAGAAGAGGAGGAGGAAAAGGAGGAGCAGGAAGAGGAGGAGGAGGAGGAAGAAGAAGGAAAGAAAGAATGAGAAGGAGAAGGAGAAAAAGAAGAAAGATAGAGGAAATAAATGAAAAGATTGGAAAACAAATAGTTGTTTTGAACTGTCTCTCAGAGAACACAATAAAGTCTACAATTACCACTAAAACTTCCTTTCTGGCTCCAGATTACATAACCCTCACCTTATTCTTACCCTTGAGCTGCTAAAGGAAGTACATTTTTTAGTGTTTGATCTCCCTCCCTTCCCTCTAGCCAAAGCAGAGCATTCAGACTGTTCAAACACTGGGTGTGAATCCTGACTCCGCCATTTATTTACTTAACTGTGCAATCTGGACAAGTTAGTTCCTAACCTCTCTGGATCTCAGTTTCCTTATCTGTAAAATGTGGATATTGTTTGCCTTTCAGGCTTGTTAGGGGAACTGACAGAGTGGATAATGTGTGTAATTTTCCCAGCATGGTATCTGACATGAAAAGGTAGCCACAAAACAAGGATGCAGCACACAGCCGTACAAGCTTCTCACTGCATGAGGCAGAACTCCAGCCTGGGTGCACCTGAAGGGTGCATGTGTTGTTGGTAGGGAAGGCCTCTTTCTAATTGTACAAAGGTCCCTCGAGTACCAGGGGTGACCTGTCAATACACTATAGCTGAATTAGCAACAGAAAAACTAACTTGCAACATTAAAGGGCTTAGATACACAGTCTCCTAAACACTATGAAGTTGTCAGTGTTGACCTACAAAGTTGTATTGTTATCATGGTACAGTTTAAAATATGATTATTGATTAATAATAGAAAAGTAGGCTGGGCATGGTGGCTCACTCTGTAATCCCAGCACTTTGGGAGTCCAAGGCAGGTGGATAACCCAAGGTCAGGAGTTCGAGACCAGACTGGTCAACATGGTGAAATCCCTTCTCTACTAAAAATACAAAAAATTAGCCAGGCTGGTGGTGGGTTCTTGTAATCCCAGCTACTCGGGAAGCTGAGGCAGGAGAATCACTTGAAACCAGGAGGCAGAGGTTGCAGTGAGCCAAGATGGTGCCACTGCACTTCAATCTGGGCAACAAGAGCAAAACTTCATCTCAAATAAATAAATAAATAAATAAAAGTACTCGTAACATTAGCAATGATTTAACTAAACTTGATTGGGGTTAATAAAGGCCATTCATAATTTGTATATAAATAAATGTTTCATTCTGTTTGCTAGCTTTGATTTCACTCATTCATCACATTTTCATCAAATGCATACTACAGGCAAGATCTGGGTGGCCACAGGGGTTCCAGCAGGTAGCAAGATTTGGATTAGCTGGGCAAGGTGGCATGCACCTGTAGTCCCTGCTACTCAGGAGGCTGAGGTGGGAGGATTGCTTAAGCCCCAGAGGTCAAGGATATAGTGAGCCATGATTGCGCCACTGCATTCCAGCCTGGGCAAGAGACAGAGACTTTGTTTCAAAAAAAAAAAAAAAAAAAGAGGAAAATGTGGTCCCTGGTATCCTAGGGTTTACTGTCTTCAGGGAAATTCAAATAGCTACTCCCTTCATTAAGCACAACTTAGTGGCTATACATTACCTCTTACCCAAGTATTTCCATATACTCTGTCCATATGAGTTTGTGAATCCTCACCATACCTCCTCAAGGTAGAAAAAGGTACTATATCATTTCTTCTAGCAGGCTAACTTGAAAAGCAATGAGATATATTTTTGTCCACAAATAGGAGACATTCTATGCCTAATCTATGTTATTACATAATAAATATTGTAGACAGATGCATTGTTTTCACATCTGAACTTGTTTGAAGATGTGTCTGTTTTCTGAACTCCACATTTCATCAAATCATGCACTGCTCTGAGCCTAATCCTTTGGTGCTCATTATCTCCCTTGATTCTGTTGTAAATTGATCCATGCACAAATTCAGTGTGACAGCTGAACTAACAGAACCCTGTTGTAAGCACCGTTGTGATAGGCACACAATGAAACTAAATACAGGCAACATTACAGAAGGGATTAGAACTAGAGCTAACATACCTGAAATTCACATTATGGTGGAAGCTTTTCAACTCAGTTCAACCCTAATCAGAAATGAAAAGTTTCTACCCAACAAAAAGAAAATCTTGTCGTTATTTCCTGTGACTATGCCATATCAGACATCCTAAAGACTTCACTGGCCTGTCTGCTGGGTTTTTGAGCAACTTTGTAAGGAAGGGGGTCCTGGTATTTTTCCTTGCTGTCACCATTTCTAGGTTCTTGAGCTTTTGACATTTTGGAAACAAGAATGTAGCATGAATCAACTCCAGTTAGTAGTCCACTCATCTTCCTTCTCATTTTCTTACTTTGCTTTTGCCTCAATTCCATTCTATCCTTCATCCATTCATCCAATCAACATTTGTAGAGCAGCATTATTCTAGATCTTTTTGCCCTTTTCCCACATCAAAGCATGTACAAACACTGTCTTGTGTGCCATGGTACAAATGCTAATCCCCAAGTGTGCATTCCATCAGCTGGTAGATGCCAACAGGACACTCATTTGAAGAAAGGAGAACTTAGGCTATATTCCATGTAACTGACATATAAAATTATCAACCAAAAACTTTTTTGGGGGCAAATAAAAATCAATCAGACCACTTTTCTTTTTTAATAAAAGCACCTGAATTTACATACCTAGAATTCGTTTTGATCATCACAAAGTAAATGTGATGAAGTTGGAAGACAAACTTAATCTTGAAATTTAAATACAGAGAAACAAGAATAGGCTAGGCATGGTGACTCACACAAAAACCCATAACTCCAGTGTCATCGTGAGAAAAATACCAGACAAATTCCAGTTGAGGAACCTTCCACAAAATAGCTAACCAGCGCTCCTCAAAACTGTCCGAGTCATCAAAAACAAGGACAATCTGAGAAACTCTTAGCCAAGAGGAGCCAAAGGAGGCATGATGACTACATGCAATGTGGGATTCTGGATGGGACGGTGGAAGTGAAACAGGTCATTAGAGAAAAACTAAGAACATCTGACTAAAGCATGGACTTTAGTTAGTAATCACGTAACAGATTTGGTTCATTAACTGTGACAAACATACCCTACTAATATAAGATGTTAAAAAAGAGGAAAGTGAGTATGCAATATGTGAGAACTCCCTGTACTACATAATTTTTCTGTAAATCTACAACTATTCTAAAATAAAATTTATTTTTAAAAATTATAGCAGGGAGGCCGAGGCAGGAGTATCACTTGAGACCAGCAGTTTGAGACCAGCCTGGGTAACATAGTGAGACCTTGTCTTTACGAAAAATAAAAAAATTAGCTGGGTATGGTGGTGCACATCTGTAGTCCCAGTTACTCAGGAGGCAGAGGCAGGAGGATCACTTGAATCCAGGAGGTTGAGGCCGCACTCAGCCTGGGTGACAGAGTGAGACCCTGTCTAAAAAAATAAAGGAAATTAACATAAAAAAATTAAAAAATTATAGCAGCAAAAATACAAGAGCAAGTAATCTAGCTAAATAAGAAGACCTGGTAGCCTTAGAAAAACTGTCTCATAAACTGTGGCCATTCACATACCACTTTTATGATTTTTGAATATTTCTTTACCATTTGTGCTATTATTGACTTAATATTTTTGTCACCATTTTTCTTAAATAAATTTACTTTTTAAAAAAGTGAGTAAGGCCAGGTGAGGTGGCTCACACCTATAATCCCAGCACTTTGGGAGGCTGAGGCAGGAGGATCACTTGAGCCCAGGAGTTAGGGACCAGGTTGGGCAACATGGCAAAATGTCGACTCTCCAAAAAACACACAAAAAATTAGCCAGGTGTGGTGGTGCATGCCTATAGTCCCAGCTGCTGGGCTGAGGTGAGAGGTGAGAGGCTGAGGTGGGAGGTTGAGGCTGCAGTGAGTTGTGATCGCGCCACTGCCTTCCAGCCTGGGTGACAGAGTGACAGAGTGACAGCCTGTCTCTAAAAAAAAAAAAAATTTAAAAAGGAAGGAAATCAACAAACTCAGGGATCTAGACTTAATCTTAAACAAACAAAAAAAGCTGTGTGTGGTGGCTTACACCTGTAATCCCAACACTTTGGGAGGCTGAGGCAGTTGGATCACCTGAGATCAGGAGTTTGAGGCCAGCCTGGCCAACATGGTGAAACCCCATCTCTACTAAATATACAAAAATTAACCGGGAATGGTGGCACATGTCTGTAATCCCTGCTACTCTGGATGCTGACGGAGAATTGCTTGAACCAGGGAGAAGGAGGTTGCAGTAAGCCAAGATCACAGCACTGCACTCCAGCCTGGGCAACAGAGTAAGACTCTGCCTCAAAAAAAAAAAAAAAAAAAAAAAAAAAAATGAGGGTCTCACTATGTTGGTTAGGCTGGTCTCGAACTCCTGGCCTACAGAGCAAGATTCCTGTCTCAGTCTCCCAAAGTGCTAGAATTACAGGCATGAGTCACTGTTCCTGGCCCAGACTATATTCTCAGTGCATTATATGTATTAACTCATTTATTCCTCAGCTCTATTAAGTGCTATTGTTGATCCTATTTTGTAGATGAAGAAGCATGGAGAGGGTCAGTACCTGGCTCAAAGCCACACAACTAATAACTGATCCTGAATGAGGATTTGAATCCAGTCTAACTCCAGGCCCACATTCTTAATCAGCACTCTATACTGTCTTTCAGTTGAAATGAAATGTTGAAATTCATACCCATACATTAATGCAAGGTGTACAGGTAACCAGAACCTTCCATAACATCTAGTCTACAGGTGCTATACCTGTAGACTAAGTACTAAGTAAAGCAAATTAGCAAAAAAGAAACTCTGTGGTTTTTATCAGAGTCTTGAGAAAATGAGAAGAGGCAGAAACAGGCACACACACAAAAATCACCTTACAGAAAAAAAAAAAAAAGAGAGAAGGTTCATTATCATTATCATTAACAGTGAGGAAAAGAAATAAACAAAGAGAATGTTTTAGGGAGAACATTTCAACAGAAGTCCTTGCTGGGGTGGCTGAAGGCAGATGTTGTCTCTAAGCAAAAGAAACTACTAGTGAAAATGACAGACGAGCTGGAATGCACATTCCAACACTTCCTTTTTTATTTTAATTTTTATTTTCTTTATGTTTTTTGAGATGGAGTCTCACCCAGGCTGCAGGGCAGTGGTACAACCTCGGTTCACTGCAACCTCTACCTCCTGGGTTCAAGTGATTCTCCTGCCTCAGCCTCCTGAGTAGCTGGGACAACAGGTGCACGCCACCATGCCCAGCTAATTTATTTTGTGTTTTTTGTAGAGATGGGGTTTCACCACGTTGGGCAAGCTGGTCTCCAACTCCTGATCTCAGATGATCCTCCTGCCTCGGCCTCCCAAAGTGCTGTGATCACAGGCACGAGCCACTGCACTGAGCCACCAACACTTCCTGATCTTTTCAATGTCATGACATACATAGAATATGATATTTGTGCATTACACTGCAACAAATGGAGGAAGCCGCTTCCAGGTGGCTCAGTCTGTCAAGATCCCACCTGGCTGCCCTAAAGACTAGGAGAAATGCTGGCATGGCTATAATCTATTCTCACAGGCTGGGAAACTCTGATATAACAACTTAGGTGGTGCTAAATCATGCACACCTGCATTGCCTGTCTTATTTCACCCGCCTTCATAAGGTTTAATTCCTAGGGGATTTTAGCTGCTAAAAACCATGTGGGGCTGGGCATGGTGATTCATGCCTGTAATCCCAGCACTTTGGGAGGCTGACAGAGGGATTAGGGTTGCCTGAACCCCGGAGTTTGACACCAGCCTGGGCAGCATAGTGAGAACCAGTCTCTACCAAAAAAAAAAAAAACTTAAAAAATAAAATAAAAACAATGTGGATTGTTGTTTTTTCAATCTTCATCCTTAAAGGATAAAGCTCAGACACCCTTGATTATATACAATGAATGAACTTGAGAGCCCGAAGGCAATTCCCAAGAAGTGCTTCAACGACTGTGAACAACAGCAATAGCCCTGAGATGGGTGAAGAAGCTTCTGAGGTCATTACAGTACTTTCAAGACATAAACACACCTGGAGAGCTATAGTCTGGCATTTTGCTTAAAAAAAAAAAATTACGGTGGGGCACAGTGGCTCATGCCTGTAATCCCAGTGCTTTAGGAGGCTGAGGTGGAAGGATAATTTGGGCCCAGGAGTCCAAGCCACAGTGAGCTTTGATTGCACCATTGCACTCCAGCCTGGGCAACAGAGCAGGTCTTTTTAAAGACCCTGTCTCTAAAAAAGAAAAAAAAACTACCTAGTACTACTCAACTTACACACTCTCGGATTAGAAGCCTTGTCAAGTTTTTATCAGCTTTGGTGAGCCTTTCATTAACCCCCACAGGTATTCAGGGTTTCTTTCAACTTGATATTGTTAAAACATTAACATAGAAGTGAAACTGTACACATGAGCTGGATGTGGGGCCACCTTACAGAAGCATGTTTTTTTTTGAGACAGAGTTTTGCTCTTGTCACCCAAGCCGGAGTGCAATGGCATGATCTCTGCCCACTGCAACCTCTGCCTCCCAGGTTCAAGAGATTCGCCTGCCTCAGCTTCCCAAGTAGCTAGGATTACAGGTCCTAGCTACCGCCAGCTGCCACTACATCCAGCAAATTTTTTTATTTTTAGTAGAGACGGGGTTTCACCATGTTGGCCAGGCTGGTCTGAAACTCGTGACCTCAGGTGATCTACCTGCCTCAGCCTCCCAAAGTGCTGGGATTACAGGCGTGAGCCACTGCGCTCAGTCCAGAAGCATGATTTAATGGTAGTCTATCAAGCATTGTTTTACAGTGTTAACCTTTTCCTGCATAGCTAGGAGGCCCTCTTCATAACCCAACACTCTCTTCCCAAGCCCATCTTGTCCAATATTACCTTTCAGTTTCTGGTATTCATTAGGTTCTGATTCCTCCTCTACTTTTCTGAGTAATACTCTTACCTCCCTGAAGGTAAGAGTCTCTGTCAATCATCCATTTACCCATCCAACTACTCAACAGTTATTGGTTGCCTCTGTTCTTTTCTTTTCTTTTCTTTTCTTTCTATCTATCTTTCTTTCTTTCTTTTTTTTTTGACGGAGTTTTGCTCTTGTTGCCCAGGCTGGAGTGCCATGGCGTGATCTCAGCTCACTGTAACCTCCACCTCCTGGGTTAAAGTGATTCTCCTGCCTCAGTCTCCTGAGTAGCTGGGATTACAGGCATGCGCAAACCTGTAAAAAATTAGCCACCACATCTGGCTAATTTTTTGTATTTTTAGTAGAGATGGGGTTTCTCCATGTTGGTCAGGCTGGTCTCAAACTCCCAATCTCAGGTGATCTGCCCACCTTGGCCTCCCAAAGTGCTGGGATTACAGGTGTGAGCCACTATGCCCGGTCTCTTTTTTCTTTTCTTTAGAGAGAAGTCTCACTCTGTTGCCCGGGCTGGAGTACAGCGGTGCTTGACCTCCTGATTCTCCTGCCTCAGCCTCCCAAGTAGCTGGGATTACAGACTCAAGCGTCCACACTCAGCTGATTGTATGTGTTCTATGTGTAAGGCCACACCACAGGTTTCTTGCAGAACTAGGATCAGATCCCAGATGGAACTGGAAGTTGTGAAAAGAACAGGGGCTTTGGAGTCACACAAGTTAGCCATGTGCCCCAGGTCCATCTATCCATCTAGTAAGTAGGCTTACTAGACTTACTAGCTCTGAGACCAGGGCAAGTGACTTATCTGCACTAAGCTTCCGTTTTCTAGCTGTATTTGGTGCAACTAATGTTTGTGTTTTAAGGCTATTGTGAGGATTAAATGAGATCACAAACTAAAGCACCTGAAACCAAGTGCGTGCTCCTTACCTTGTCTCCTGACTTCTGTCCCACGTCTATGTTTCGATGCGATTACCCAAATGTCTGAAAGTTTTCCATTTTAGAAAGAGATTTACTTTATCGTTGATGACAGTGTAAACTGCTTCAACTCTTACAGAACACATTTAGGCAGTTATCTATCAAAATTATCAGTGCGTATTTTGACCCAGTAATGCCACTCCTGGGAAACTGTCCTACAGATATACTTGCACACATTCAAAATGATGTAGGCACAAAGGAATTCATGGCAGTCTTGTCTGCAACAGGAAAAGACTGTAAACAAATTAAATGTCCCTCAATAGGGGACTGGTTAAATAAATCAAGGAAGAAATTATTATGCAGGTATAAACACGAAGAAAGAAGTTCCCTATATATCAACATGGAAAAATCTCCATAGTGTTAGGTAAAAAAAACAAAGTGAGGAACAGTGGGTACAGTATACTACATTTTATAAATAAAGATGAGAGAAGGAAATAATATTTGCAAAGCATAAAGAAACTTTGAAAGAATATATCCAAAAAACCCCTAAAATAATAAGTGTTTATTCATGTGTGTGATTCGAACTAAATAGATGATGAGGATGGGGTGGAAGGTGTACTTTTCAGGCCTGACTTTTCCAAGTATTTTCACATTTTTGAAACATGTATGTAGTTTTTTTATTCCATTTCAATTAGCTGTATGCAATCGCCAGGCCTACCACAAAGACATACCAAATGCTATTACGTGCCAGGCTCCAGAAAGGACACGAAGGCACACATTTGAAAGAAAAAAAATTTATATAATTTATATATGCAAGAAAAGCCTAAACAAATTAAATTTAATGTTAATGAAGTTTCTTCTTCAATTCAAAAGGAAAACTTTTGTGTAGTTAGGACCAGATGACCTAACTAGATGTCACAGTGTGAAATATTGGGTGAAAACTGAAGGTATGACCGCAGTACAAAGAACAATTCACATAACTGTGTGAAATTCGAGCTTCATCTGATTGCCTAGGCAGCATGGACAGCAAGCAGCTAGTGAAAGTTCAGGTTAAAACAAACAAATGATTATAGCTGTCAGTGGAAATGTACACATTAACCTAGCAATGAACTTGTCAATAATTACCACCTATTGACTTTGTCCATGTTTGGTGCTTGGGCTGTAACACCTTGGAAAGAAGTCTGCCAAAACAGATCGCATTTATATTACGAAAGAATCGAGCAGTGATTATCCATGTTAGCAGAGGGCTAGGAACACTGGGAGGAGGGTTTGGATGTGAACGTCTAGACACCTTCGGGCACATTAAGGTCTGTGGAGTCAATAAAACCTTTGCGTTCAGATTGCATCGGATCCTCAGGACACTCAAAAGAACAGAAATTGTCCTAATATTTAAAACTTGCTTCCACAAACACAAGAAATTCCAAACTTAATCCGTCTGATTATCCTTTGGAAAGAAAATCTCTTTTCTCACACACTTCAGGGCACATCATAAAAATCGATGTGTGACTATCACATATGAGGCACTGTTCTACGCTTTGAGGAGCGCTGGATAATTGTTTGCAATCAGAGTCTCCAATTCTGCTCTCCCCAAAACACACACCTATCTGATCAGTCATCTTGGGAGGCAATAGGAAGAAGCTCTGTGAGATTCAGTGTCTAATGGGTCAGGGCAAACGTCCCCACATAATCAGTAGAATAGATTATTCCTGTGCAACCTAATGTCTGTCTACTAGTAGCTGCTGTCTAATTTAAATTTATAACATAGGCTGGGCACAGTGGCTCATACCTGTAATCCCAGCACTTTGGGAGGCCGAGGTGGGAGGATCACTTGAGCTCAGAAGTTCAAGACCAGCCTGGGCAACATAGCAAGACCCTGTCTCAATTTTTTAAATAAAAAATAAAATAAATATATAATATTTGTATAACACATTATACTATATATCTTATTTAGGGATTAGACTAATATTTAGAATCATAATAAGGGATTATTCTATCCCTAAATAATATATATAGTATAGGCTGGGCACAGTGGCTCATGCCTTTAATCCTAGTACTTTGGAAAGCTGAGATGGGTGGATCACCTGAGGGCGGGAGTTCCACCAACATGGAGAAACCCCATCTCTACTAAAAATACAAAATTAGCCGGGTGTGGTGGTGCACGGCTGTAATCCCAGTTACTTGGGAGGCTGAGGCAGTAGAATCGCTTGAACCTGGGAGGCGGAGGCTACAGTGAGCCGAGATCACGCCATTGCACTCCAGCCTGGGCAACAAGAGCAAAACACCGTCTAAGAAAAAAATAAAAAGATATATAGTATAATGTGTTTATTGTATTGATTTCACTGTTTTTATAGTGGGTGACCACACACCTAATGGGGATCCAGAGTGATCTGAGGCAAAAACAGATTTACATCTCATTAGCAGAAGTTGGTTTAAACATATAGGTTCATTTTTTTTTTTAATGGAGTTTCACTCTGTTGCCCAGACTGAAGTGCAGTGGCTCAATCAGAGTTCACTGCAGCCTTGAACTCCTGGGCTTAAGCAATCCTCTCACCTCAGCCTCCTGAGTAGCTGGGACTTCCGGTCTGTACCACCAAGAGTTACGGCTCCCTGAAATACATGTTTTAATTTTTTTAAAAAAATTTTTTAGATACAAGGTCTTACTATGTTTCCCAGGCTGGTCTTGAACTCCTGGCCTCAAGCAATCCTCTCCCATCAGCCTCTAGAGCCACTGGAATTACAGGCATGAGCCTCTGTGCCCAGCAAAGCATATGAGTTCAAAGCACCAGCTCTGATTCTTAGGAGCCCTGTGACCTTGGGTAAATTATTTACTCTTATTTGTAAAATCAAGACAACCATAATATTTAGCCATAACATTGTTATAAGGATTAAATGAAGTAATTCATTCAACAAATCATTACTGAGGACCTATTATATGTCAAGTATTGTTAGGCACTGAGAGTACAGTGAATAAATGCATGTACCAGACACATAATAAACTTGGACTGTTTTTGTCTAAAAGTATGCACACTCAAGCTTGGGGTTGTACATAGGATTTAAAGAAGTTTAAAGCTGCAGAAACAGGAATGAATTATTTATTGGGCCTAAGATCATGAAGTTGAAACGTTGACGAACACAGAATAGTATCTAATTACAAGAGAGTATTGTTTGATCGAGGGTCAGAAGCAAATAGACCTGTTGATTGATTCAACGTGTGTGTTGAGCAATTTATGCAGCATATTAGGTTAATTTTCTAAAGGCTAGAACTGGTTGTCAGGTGTTTTGACACCTCTTTCACAACATCTGTGAAAACTCAGAACAGCAATGAGTTCTAGAATAAAAAATGGAAGAGTATAACTCAAGTGGAATAGTTATCAATATTGATGAAAAAATATTTTTAAGATAAAGTTATTCATTATTTTCTGAAAGGATTAAAAACTGTACTCCACCTACTGAATACTTTTGCCCCGAGAGTTACATTCCCTGAAATACATGTTTTAATCAGTTTAGAACTATGTAATGGTGACTCAGTACTCTGCTTGTTAAACCAGGATGCTCCTCCTAGCATAACTGAAGCACAGCAGGGGTTAAGAGAAGTCAGAATAATAAAATGTATCTTCCTGAAGCATCCATTTTCCCTCAACTTTTCATATTGAAACCCACAAAAATTTATCAGAGAACAGAATGCGAAACTCTACTTAATTTCATAACATAAAACATGAAACATTGGAGAAACAGCTTGCTCTGGCCTCTGGTTGAGGGTATGAAAGCTCTGGGCTCTTTAGGAGAAAAGTTAGTGAGCACTGTGCATTATAAATGAATTTTTCCATCTTTTCACATTGTTGTCAGTGAGAAGGGGTTTGGAATCACTTTCACAATGTTTTTAATTTTTTGTTTACTTCCTGACTTGTCATTGCTTTTTATTATCTATGGAAACTAGAAATAAACTATCATACACCACAAAAATAATAGAAACACAACGTATTCCTGACTAGGACACAGCAGCTGAGCTTTGAAAAACATTCATGACCATCTGTTGCACTCTACCAACAACATCAGAGAGGAAGACTTTTCTGTTACTGCAATAACACAAAGTGCTAAGAGAAGATCTGTGAAAAGGAATTCACTCCAGTACAAAATCCCCGCTAAAGTTCGCCTTGCAGAAGACTGTAAACTACCTTGACGGAGTTTGCTTAACCTCCATAGCATTGTCCAAAATGTTAGACATTCAAAATCTAAGAAAAGTGAGTCGGCTGAAAAACCCATTCTCTAATTCATGGATCTGCGTGTATACTTTTCACAGTACTTATCTCTGTCAGAAACGATCTTAGCCAATTGTTTCACGTGTTTCTTGTCTGTCTCCTCCACCCTCAATCTCCACAAACGGTCACTTGTATCTCCAGCATCTAGGCAAGCGCTGGGGTATTATATAGTAGATGCTCAAAATGTCCTTGCTGAGTTTCTTCAGCAAGAGTCAGTGATGACCACTTTTGATCACACATACTTCTCAATGGATACTTAAGTCAAAGATAGGGGAAAGTGTGTCTGACCTATTCAGAGTGGAGGGACCCATTTGATGGAGTGAATGCTCCTCTGGATTCTCCTCATCTTTTGCCGTCTTTGATGCTGAAACGCTAATAGGAGGCGTAAATGGAGAAAAGTGTTTTTTGTTGTTGTTTTAGTAGAGACGGGGGAGTGGAAGATCTCGCTTTGTTACCCAAGTTGTTCTCGAACTTCTGGTCTCAAGCGATCGCCCCGCCTCAGCCTCCCAAAGTGCTGAGATTGCAGGCGTCAGTCACGGCCCCCAGCCTTGGGAGAAGGCCTTGATAGGACATTTCTCCTGTGTTTAAGGCAATGCCGAGGCTAACCGCCTTAGGGCTTCAACACCAATTCCCCGAGATCCCATCAGCGGACAGGGTGAGTCCAGCGCCGGGCCTCGGGCCCCCAGCGTCCGGCAGCGAGCGCTGCGGAGCGCACCAGGGCCGCCGCACCCGCGGTCACAGCAGCGCCGCTCCAGATTCAGGAGGAAATCGCGCTTTGTCCCGGGTTTTGCTGGCATCCTCCGGGGCGAGGCCCGGCTCCTGCCAGGCGGGGTGGACACGGGGCACACCCTTTGGACCTCCCGGGGAGTTAGCCCACCCGAGTCCCCAGCCCGGACGCCGGCGGCGCCGGTCCCCTGCTCACCGCTAGGGAACCTGCTGCTGTCGCCGGCCTTGTTGAGGGCGCTGCTGGAGCAGCCCATCTCGGGGAGCGCAGACACCTGTCTCAGCCCCGCGCGCGTGTCGGCCTGGAGCCGGGATCCGAAGGCAACCGCACCGGTAGCCGTGGAAGTTTCTCCAGCTCTGCAGCCCGGCTCCCTTGGGCGTAGAGCGCAAGCGCGCAGCGGAGCTAGGCGTAGGGGTGCGCACCTGGAGGAGAAAGGTAGCCGGCAGGAGGTGGAAGGAGCCACAGAGGGCAAAGCGGAAGAGAGCGGGAGGGCCAGGACGCAGAGGAGGGCAGGGACAAGTGGATCCCAGGAGGCAGGAGGGGAGACGGTGGAGGGTATGGCACAGTCAGAGAGGAAAAGTCCCTAAAGCAGGGATAGGGAGGATGTCAGGGGGCGAGGGCGAAGCGCTGGGAGGTATCATCTGACTCATCAGTAAATAGCCAGGGACGGGAGGCAGCCTTCGGGCTAGGGGCTATTGATTGGTGGACTAGATGTGCGATGACAGTCTTATTTTCTTACGTAACTACAATTACCACAAGAAAGTTTAACCTTGATACAGTACGGTTTAATCCACCCTCCATGTTTCATTGTTTCCAATTGTCCAGTACAGGACTGCACGTTGCATTTAGTTGTCTCTCTTTAGTTTGCTTTAATCTGAAGTAGCTCCTCCTGTCTTGCTTTGTCGTTCATGACTTTGACATTTATTAAGAGAACTTTTTTTTTTTTTTTTTTTTTTTTTTCCTGAAACCGAGTCTCTTTCTGTTGCCCAGGCTGGAGTGCAGTGGCACAATCTCGGCTCACTGCAACCTCTGCCTCCGGGGCTCAAGCGATTCTCCAGCCTCAGCCTCTGGAGCAGCTAGGATTATAGGCGCCTGCCACCGCTCCCAGTAATTTTTGTAATTTTAGTAGAGACAGGGTTTCACCATATTGGTCAGGCTGGTTTCGAACTCCTGACCTCAGGTGATCCACCCGCTTTGGCCTCTCAAAGTGTTGGCATTACAGGCGTGAGCCACCGCGCGTGGCCTTTTTTTTTTTTTTTCCGGAGACTGAGTCTCACTGTGTCGCCAAGGCTGGAGTGTAGTGGCAAGATCTCAGCTCACTGCAACCTCCACCTCCCTGGTTCAAGCAACTCTCCCTGCTTCAGCCTCCTGAGTAGCTGGGATTACAGGCATGCGCCACCACTTCTGGCTATTTTTTGTATTTTTTAGGAGAGATGGGTTTTCTCCATGTTGGTCAGGCTGGTCTCAAACTCCCGACCTCAGGTGATCTGCCTGCATCAGCCTCCGAAAGTGCTGGGATTACAGGCATGAGCACTGTGCCTGGCCAGGCCTTTTTTTAAAGAGATAGAGAGAGAGGCCGGGCACAGTGGCTCATGCCTATAAATCCCAGCACTTTGGGAGGCCGAGGCAGGTAGATCACCTGAGGTCAGGAGTTTGAGACCAGCCTGGCCAGCATGGCGAAACCCCATCTCTACTAAAAATACAAAAATTAGCCGGGCTTGGTGGCACACACCTGTAATCCCAGCTATTGAGAGGCTGAGGCAGGAGAATCTTTCGAATCCAGGAGGTGGAGTTTGCAGTGAGCCAAGCCTACTTTTCAGCCTGGGTGACAGAGCAAGATTCCATCCAAAAGAATTTTTTTTTTGTAGAGACGGGTATGTTGCCATGTTGCCCAGGCTGGTCTTGAACACCTTGCCTCAGGGGATCCTCCTCCCTCTGCCTCCCCAAAGTGCTGGGATTATAGGCATCAGACACTGTGCCTGTGATTTTCTAATTACATTATTACTTCTATATTGATTAGCTGCCATTCTACTATGAAGTAAGGAAGTGCTTTTCCTTTCCCCCATTTATTCACTTACATCAGTGAGCACTCATGAAGTCTCACACTATCCAATGTAGTATGTTACCATCTGTGATAATTTGCTAGGCGTGCTATAACAAAGTACCATAGACTGGATGGCTGGAAGTGCAGACATGTATTTCCTCATAGTTCTTGAGATTAGAAGTCAAAGATCAAGATGTCAGCAGAACTGGTTTCTTCTGAGGGCTTCTCTTCTTGGCTGGTAGATGGCCACCTTCTCCATGTCTTCACTTAATCTTCCCCTTGTGCTTGTCTGTGTCCTAATCTCCCCCGGTTACAAGGACACCAGTCATTTTGGATTAGGGCCCATATAACCTCATTTTACCTTAATCACCCAATCAAAGGCTACATTTCCAAACAGTGTACAGTCATATTCATAGGTTCTGGGGGTTAGGATTTCAGCATACAAGTGTCCCAGGAGACAATTCAGTCCATAATAGCATCATTTTAAAATATTTGAGACAGAGTCTCACTCTGTCACCCAGGCTGGGGTGCAGTGGTACAATCATAGCTGGCTGCAGCCACGAGCTCCTGAGCTCAAGCAATCCTCCAGCCTCAGCCTCCTGAGTAGCTAGGACTATAGGCATGCACCACCATGCCTGGGTAATTAAAAAATATTTTTTTAATAGAGATGGGGTCTTGCTATGTTGCCCAGGCTGGTCTCAAATTCTTGGCCTCACGTGATTCTCCTGCCTTGACCTCCAAAAGCTGGGATTACAACACCATCATTATTTACTATGATGCTCAAATTGCCTAACATTTGCCATATTTGTCTATATGGGTCATGTATACACAGCCCTGGGCTTTACTATATGTTTAGAAGTCCCTCCCTTCCTTCTTTTTTTTTCCTTCCCTTCCTCCCTCTCTCCTTTCTCCTCCTCCTGTTCCTCTCCTTTTTTTTTTTACTTTCTCTATCCTCCTCTTCCTCTTTCCCCTGTAATTCAGGCCTGAAAAAGTCTTGGCCACCCAGCAATCGAATCACTAATCCCTTTGAATGCAGGGAGACTGGGTACCTTTGAGGAAGTGTCCTTCATAACAATACCAATATGCACAGTGATTCTACCTTCCAGCCTTCCACCAAGGGTTACTGTGCCTCAAGGAAAGAGAAATATGTTGAAAGTGGCTAGTGATTTCACTGTACGGTTAGAGACTTGGAAGGAACAAGATTACAGGATTGGCACAAGGAATTTAGGGGAAAGGAATTAGATGGACCTTTCAGAGTGAGTCCAGATGTGGGGAGTATTTGTGTCTTATGTAAATGCTTACAAAACGCCCTGTATTAGTCAGCTTGGACTTCCATAACAAAATTCCATAGACTGGGTGGCTTAGACAACAGAAGTTTATTTCTCACAGTTCTGGAGGCTGGACAGTCCAAGATCAAGGTGGGGGTCAATTCAATTCCTGCTGCGGCCCTTTTCCTGGCTTTGCAGACAACCACCTTCTGGCTCTGTTCTCACATGGCAGATCTCTCTCTCTCTCTCTCTTTTTTTTTTTTTTTCCTGAGACAGAGTCTCCTTCTGTTACCCAGACTGGAGTGCAGTGGCACGATCTTGGCTCACTGCAACCTTCACCTCCAGGGTCCAAGTGATTCTCTTGCCTCAGCTTCCTGAGTGGCTGGGATTACAGGTGTGGGCCACCATGCCCCACTAATTTTTGTATTTTTAGTAGAGACAGGGTTTCACCATGTTGGCCAGGCTGGTCTGGAACTCCTGACCTCAGGTGATCTACCTGCCTCGGCCTCCCAAAGTGCTGGGACTACAAGCATGAGCCACCACGCCTGGCCTCTCTTTCTCTTTCTTATATTCTCTTACACTTATTAGGCCACAGTCCTATTGACTTAGGGTCAGACCCTTATGATTTCATTTAACCTTAGTTATCTCCTAAAAACCCAGTCACATTGGGGTTAGGATTTCAATATATGAATTTGGGTTGCGGACGGCGGGGGGAACACAATTCAGTTGACAGCAGGCTTCTACTTCTGATGGCACATTTTAAAATTAAAATCACATTTAATTTTATTAGATAGTGAAATTTCCAAAAACTCCATTCTTCCCAAAAGAGAAATGCAATAACTTCACAGATTAAATATCAATATGTAATTTAAAATTCTCTGAATCTTAATACTTTCATGTTAAACCAGGGCTTATTGAGCCCAGTTAAGTTCCCCCCTTTTCCCCATCAATTATCTTTTAGGAGCTCCCTCTGATCTCTCACTTTTCCTTAAGGGTGATTTGTCAGCCAAGCCATGGTATTATTTTCTTCAGAGGAAGCATTTTATAATTAGGTGAACAATCATAATTATGGGCTCAACACCATGCTCTTCCTCTTACTAAGGTTTACCTGGCTGAGTGCCTAATTTGCCAGCAGTAGCAAGGGCTGAAATGGTACCATACTTTGAGAGGACAGCAGATGATCTTTACTGTAATGGACACTGCATTAGATTTGCTTTTCCTGCCTATCATACTTCTGCCAGCACCACCCAATAGTGTGCATGCCAGCAAGATGGTACATTCAGTACAGTTGGCCCTTGATATTTGCAGGCTCCACATCTACCGATTCAACCAACTGCGGATCAAAACAATTCAGAAAAAAACAATAAAAATAACAATACAACAATAAAAAATGCAAACAAAAAACAATACAGTGTAACAACCATTTGGATAACATTTACATTATATTAGGTATTATAAGTAATCCAGAGATGATTTAAAGCATCACAGGAGGGTGTGCATAAAATATATACAAATACCAGACATTTTACATAAGGGACTTGTGCATCCATGGATTTTAGTATCCTAGGGGAAGGGGTCCTGGAGCCAATCCCCCAGAGATACTGACGGAAGACCGCACTGTATCTTATCAAGGAACTCATTTTATTGTGAGTAAGGTAGTGTGAGACAAGTAAGGTAATAGGTTAATTTCTCTGTGATTTACTGGTCTTTCCATTTACCTCATCATCCAGAAGCAGCCAAACATATACAATGGTGGAATGGCACCTTGAATATTTGGCCAGGGCCGGGCGCAGTGGTTCACGCCTGTAATCCCAGCACTTTGGGAGGCTGAGGCGGATGCATCACCGGAGGTCAGGAGTTGGAGACCAGTCTGCCTAACACGGTGAAACCCCATCTCTACTAAAAATACAAAAACTTAGCTGAGTGTGGTGCTGCACACCTTTAATCCCAGCTACTCAGGAGACTGAGGCAGGAGAATTGCTTGAACCCGGGAGGCGAGGTTGCAGTGAGCCAAGATCGTGCCATTGCACTCCAGCCTGGGTAACAAGAGTAAAACTCCATCTCAAAAAAAAGAAAAAAAAAGAAAAAAAAAAAGGCCGGGTGTGGTGGCTCATGACTGTAATCCCAGTACTTTGGGAGGTTGAGGCAGGCAGATCACTTGAGGCTAGGAGTTCGAGACCAGCCTGGCCAACATGGCGATACCCCATCTCTACTAAAAATACAAAAATTAGCTGGGAGCAGTGGTGCATGTCTGTAATCCTAGCTACTCGGGAGGCTGGGGCAGTAGAATTGCTTGAATCTGGGAGGCAGAGGTTGCAGTGAGCCGAGATCATGCCACTGCACTCCAGCCTGAGTGACATAGCAAGACTCTGTCAAAAAAAAAAAAACACTCAATTATAGTACCAGACAAGGTAGGATTGAGGTGCCACCCTGCAGTTTGCATGGTGGGCTCTGAATCAGTGACTAATAACTTGTGCTGCTTCTCCCATGACCTGCATATGCAGATCTGGCTTCTTTTTCATTTGTGGTTTTTTCGTTGGTTTGTTTTGGTTTTGGTTTAGAAACAGGATCTGGCTCTGTCACCCAGGCTGGAGTACAGTGGCGCTATCTCGGCTCACTCAACCTCCACCTCCCGGGCTCAAGCCATCCTCCCACCTCAGTCTCCTGAGTAGCTAAGACTATAGGCATGCCATCATGCCTGGCTAACTTTTGTATTTTTTTGTAGAGATGAGGTTTCACCATGTTGCCCAGGCTGGTCTCAGACTATACCTGAGCTCACGTGTTCCTCCCTCCAAGGACTCTCAAAGTGCTAGGATCACAGGCATGAGCCACTGTGCCTGTTGAACTACAAAATAAATTTCTTTTCTGCTTAGTTGAGCTACTTTGTTTCTGTTGCTTACAAGTCTCCAAACTAATACACACACTTATACCACCTCCCCTTTTCCTGACTGCTTTCTCAACAATTACCTGTCCTGTCTTATTCCTTTAGTCTTATTTGATGACTAGCTTCATACCAGGTCATAACTGATACTGTGATTAAAAATTTTATTATTACTATTATTATTATTATTTTTGAGACAGGGTCTCACTCCTGTTGCCCAGGCTGGAGTTTAGTGGCATGATCACAGCTCACCTCAGCCTCGACTTCCCGGGCTCGGGTAATTCTCCCACCTCAGCATCCTGAGTAGCTGGGACTACAGGCACAGGCCACCTCACCTGACTAAGATTTGTATTTTTAATAGAGATGGAGTTTTGCCATCTTGCCCAGGCTTGTTTTAAACTCCTGGGCCCAAGTGATCCATCTGCCTCGGCCTCCCAAAGTGCTGGGATTAGAGGCGTGAGCCACCTTGCCTGGCCTGATATTGTGATTTTTATAGCTGAAAATAGACAGTAATTCATAAATCTTTTCACCTCCAGGGATTCCTTTTATCATTTTTCTTCCACATACTTATGTTTTGATTTTATCACAAAATTGCATTTATTATGTATTTCCCCATTAATCAGTGATATTTTCTGATCAGCATGACACGCAGTGTTATATTAATATTACTCTGATTAAAAGCAAAAAACATGTGACGTCTTAGCCTGTGCTTCCTGGCTTTATTAAGGACAAAAGTACATTGTCGGCTTTTCAAATCATTGAAAATGGTATGTAAAACTTCATACTCTTGTGGACAGAGACACACAGGAATATCAGTTATGGTAAAATCTCAACTGACTCTAAGAAATATAAATCAACCAAAAGACCAACCTTTTTAGATAACATTTTACTTTCCAGAAGTGTCACTTCTCCACAGTAAAATAGTGAATAAAGTACTGTGAGCTCTCTGTACCCCAGAATATAAAAAGCATATGCTTCCTTGGATTAAAAAAAGTTTTAGAAGAAAATGGGAGAAAGCATTTATCTGGCCTATTTTTAACCAACTCCAGCAGGATTCATAGAGTGTGAAGGCCAGAAAACAAAACTGTTAAGAGTCTGGAGCACTCCCAGTCTGAACAGAAAGAAATACAGAAGTATTTCAGATTCCGTATTATTGTGGAGGCAGAAATAGTAGAGGTGAATAGGTAACCTTCATTCCCTCTTGTCCCCTGTTCAGAATTCTGTATAGGTGTATATATGTTTTTAATGTTTTATGGGTTTTGTTTGTTTTTGAGACAGGGTCTTGCTTTGTTGCCTAGGCTGCAGTGCAGTGGCATGATCACGGCTCACTGCAGCCTTGACCTCCTGTGCTCAAGCGATCCTCCCACCTCAGCTGAGAGTATACGCACATGCCAACCACCATGCCTGGCTAATTAAAACGAATTTTTTTTTTTTTTTTTTTTAAATAGAGATGGAGTCTCACTATGTTGCCCAAGCTGGCCTCAAAATCCTGGGCTTAAGTGATCCCCCGACTTTGGCCTCCCAAAGTGCTGGGATTACAGGCATGAGCCACTTGCCCAGCCTATGTAAATGTTTTAGTTAGCTGTAAGGCCACCAGCTTTCACTGAGTTTACAGGGTTCTCTCACTTGGATTCATTGTCCTTCCCTCTCCTGATCTTTGTGAGCATGTTTAATGTCCGGGATGACTGGCAAGAATATGAAGGATGAGTTAGGCAAATTAAGTTCCAAATCAGTAATAGGCGGCTTCCTAATCTGAACACTAAATAGTAGATGACAATGAATATGATAGTTTTCACTGCTTGACAATAAGGAGATGGGCCAATACAAACCAGATGAACTTGTTAGTACTTGCTCCAACAGGAAATGCAGCCTTGTCACTTTTAATTTTCATAGCAAGTAAAAGCCAGAAGCACAATAATTTCAGGTGTATACAGAGTTCTCAGAAACTTGGAGCGGCAATTTTGGTGAAGGAAAACCAAAGGAGGGCCTTGTGTTAATTCTGTTCAACATTTACCTGCTGGTATTATTTCAAAGTCACTCTGAAATGCTAGACTAGTATCAGAAAGAATAACATCTGGATGGCAAAGTCCTTTCTTAAAGCATATACATTTCCCAACTTTTTGGTATGAAGGTTTTTAAATTTACAAAAAATTGAACAGTAAAATGAACACTCATATACCCTCTACCTAAATTCAACAATTAACATTTTGTTGCATTTGTTCTACCTGCCTATCTACATACATTTTTATTTGAACTATTTGAAAATAAATGGAAAAAATCATGATATTTCACCCCAAATATGTCAATGTACATCTCTTTAGAATAAGGGTATTCTCTATATGACTTAAAAATAGTTATGTTCAATAATAGTAATCTTCTTATAGTCTGCACACCAGATTCAGCTGCTGCCTGATTTTGTGAATAAAGTTTTATTGGAACACATTCGTGCCCATTCCTTTACATATTGTCTATGGCTGCTTTTGTGCTACAACCGCAGAACTGAGTAGTCACAGAGACCATATGGACCTAAAGACCTAAAATAGTTACTATTCTGTTCTCAACAGAAAGTCTGCCAACCCCTGCTCTAATAAGTATGTATGCGGAAATGTTTACAAAATATTCATGAACCAAAGGATCTGGCTGTCATTTTTGCATTGCAAGTGTTTCTCCCTCTAGTATATAGGTTTTGTGCTGTTGTGATTAACTGCAAAAGGTATGTATGGGTTGCAGTGGTGTGGAGGTGGGAGTGAGATTGAGGAATATCCACTGCCTGGTTTTCCTATACAAGGCCCTGTGATCGGTGCTATAATATTTACTGAGATCCTCACAACGATACTATGAGGTACACATCTTCATTTTATCCAGTTTTTTTGTTTGTTTTTGAGACAGAGTCTCACTCTGTTGCTCAGGCTGGAGTGCAGTGGCGCAATCTCAGCTCACTACAGCCTCTGCTTTCTGGGTTCAAGCAATTCTCCTGCCTCAGCCTCTTGAGTAGCTGGGACTACAGGTGCATGCTAACACACCCGGCTAATATTTGTATTTTTAGTAGAGATGGGGTTTCACCATGTTGGTCAGGCTCATCTTGAACTCCTGACTTCAAGTGATCCACCCATCTCTGCCTCCCAAAGTGCTGGGATTACAGGCAGGAGCCACTGCGCCTGGCCTATTCTATTTTATCCAGTTCTATTGATGGGGACACGGGGGCTTACAGAGTTTTTTTTTTTTTTTTTTTTTTTTAGATGGAGTCTCATTCTGTCACCCAGGATGGAGTGCAGCAGCACGATCTCAGCTCACTGCAGCCTCCACCACCTGGGTTTAAGCAATTCTCCTGCCTCAGACTCCCAAGTAGCTGGAATTACAGGCACCTGCCACCACACCTGGCTAATTTTTGTATTTTTGGTAGAGACAGGGTTTCAGCATGCTGGCCAAGCTAGTCTGGAACTCTTGACCTCAGGTGATCCGCCCACCTCGGTCTCCCAAAGTGCTGGGATTACAGGTGTGAGCCACCACACCCAGCCGCAGAGATTTTAAAAATTGCTCAAAGTCATGCAGGTATGAAAGAGAAATGTTGACCAGACACAGTGGGTCACACTTGTAATCCCAGAACTGTGGGAGGCTGAGGCAGGAGGACTGCTTCAGGAACAGTTTCAAACCAGCCTGGGCAACAAAGTGAGATCTCCATCTCTACCAAAAAAAAAAAAAAAGAGAGAGAGAGAAAGAGAGAGAGAGAGAGACAGAGAGACAGAGAAACCAAGGCCTCAAGTCTGTCTCCAAAGAGAGATACAGTGGATTCAGTTAAGATTCCCTAAGAGGCATTCCCATTTTGTGGTCATGATTCATACACAAAAATGAGTGCTTTGGGCATCACTGGTTTCCAGTACAAAATCATGGTAAGATCCTTGGGAGAAAGCAACTAAGTCCTTTCTTTAAAGTATAGTGAGGACACATAGTATCTTAGTCTTTTCCTGCTGCTTTAACATAGCACTTGAGACTGGTTAATTTATAAACAGAAATTTACTCGCTCACAGTTCTGGAGGCTGGGAAGCCCAATATCTAGGTGCCAGCAGGTTTGGTGATTCTTATTCTAAGATGATGCCTGGAATGCGGCATCCTCTGCAGATAGGAATAATTTATCTTCACAAGGCAGAAGGGCAAAAGAGACGATGAACCTTCTCATGGCCCTTTTTATGGCACTAATCCATTCATCAGGGCTCTGCCCTCATGACTTAATTACCTCTTAAAGGCTCTACCTACTAACACTATCGCATTGGGGCATTAGGTTTCAACCTATAAATTTTGGAGGAGACACAAACATTCAACATAGCACATAATTGGGACAGGATACTTGGTATCATATAAAGAAAAGTGCCTCAGAAAAGTTACCTCATGCACTTTAATCATTCTGTAAACAGGGACAGCAACTATCCTGATTACTTTGGAGGAAAGTGAATATTTAAAAGCTTTGTGGCCAGGCGCGATGGCTCACACCTGTAATCCCAGCACTTTGGGAGGCCAAGGCAGGCAGATCATTTGAAGTCAGTAGTTTGAGACCAGCCTGACCAACATGGTGAAATTCCGACTCCACCAAAAAATACAAAAAGTAGCCGGGCATGGTGTCGGGTGCTTGTAGTCCCTGCTACTCGGGAGGCTGAGGTGGGAGAATCGCTTGAACCCGGGAGGCGGAGGCTGCAGTGAGTGGAGATCACTGCCACTATACTCCAGCCTGGGTGACAGAGCAAGGTTCTGTCTCAAAAAAGATAAAAAAAAAAAAAAAAAAAAAAAAGAAAAGAAAAATAAATAAAAGCTTTGTGCCACTTACTCTGCTCTCCTTCCATCTCCTCTCTCCTAAATTAATAAATAAAAACTTTGGCACAGCAGCTCACACCTATAACCCTAGTACTTTAGGAGGTTGAAGCAGGAGGTTTACTTGGGGCCAGGAGTTCAAAACCAGCCTGGGCAACATAGTGAGATCCCATCTCTAGAAATAATTTAAAAATTAACTGGGCATGGTGGCATGTACTTGTGGTCCCAGCTACACGGGAGACTGGTGCAGCATTGCTTGAGCCTAGGAGGTCGAGGTTGCTGTGACTGTGCCACTGCACTCCAGCCTGCATGACAGAGACCTGGTCTCAAAAAATAAATAAAACAAAAACTTCGAGGCAAGTTCTTGTAATCTCAGCACTTTGGGAGGCCAAGATGGGAAGATTGCTTGAGCCTAGGAGTTCAAGACCATCTTGGGCAACATAGTGAAACCTGTCTGTACAATAAATATATTATATAAATATAATATATATATATATATATATAAGCTAGGCGCGACAGCACACACCTGTAGTCCCAGCTACTCAGAAGCTGAGGTGGGAAGATTCCTTGAGCCAGGGAGGTTGAGGTTGCGGTGAACCATGACTGTGCCACTGTACTCCAGCCTGGGTGACACAGCAAGACCCTGTCTCAAAAATAAAAAAAAAAAAAGAAAGGAAAAAAGGCGGGGCATGGTGGCTCATGCCTGTAATCCCAGCACTTTGGGAGGCCGAGGCAGGTGGATCACGAGGTCAGGAGCTCGAGACCATCCTGGCCAACATGGCAAAAACCCGTCTCTACTAAAAATACAGAAGTTCGGCCGGGCGCGGTGGCTCAAGCCTGTAATCCCAGCACTCTGGGAGGCCGAGACGGGTGGATCACGAGGTCAGGAGATCGAGACCATCCTGGCTAACACGGTGAAACCCCGTCTCTACTAAAAAATACAAAAAACTAGCCGGGCGAGGTGGCAGGTGCCTGTAGTCCCAGCTACTCAGGAGGCTGAGGCAGGAGAATGGCGTGAACCCGGGAGGCAGAGCCTGCAGTGAGCTGAGATCCGGCCACTGCACCCCAGCCTGGGCGACAGAGCGAGACTCCGTCTAAAAAAAAAAAAAAAAAAAAATACAAAAAATTAGCTGGGCATGGTGGCAGGTGCCTGTAATCCCAGCTACTTGGGAGGCTGAGGCAAGAGAAGTGCTTGAACCTGGGAGGTGGAGGTTGCAGTGAGCCAAGATTGCACCATTGTACTTCAGCCTGGGTGACAGAGCAAGACTCTGTCTCAAAAAAAAAAAAAAAAAGCTTTGAAAATAGAGCACTCAATACAAGGGATCATTATTGTTTACTTTATACCTCTATCTAAGCAGGTATGTCTCAGAACCAATTTGGCTATCTCATTCTTTAGGTCTCTAATTCTCAAATTTTAGTAATTATAATAATCATCTAGGATGACTGTTAAACTCAGATTCCCAGGATCCACACCCAGAGATTTCTTCCATAGGCCTAGGTGGGGTCCAGGAGTTTGAATCATTGATTTTGATGCAGGTGATCTGAGAGCCAGACTTTGAGAAGTATTACATTGAGGAGTAATTGATGTTTCATGACACATTTATTGCAAATGAACACTTTATTATTAATATTAAAAAGGAATTTTTGTGTAACAATAATTAATGCTTACTGTAAAATAATTCAAGCAGTACTAAAAATACCTAAAGAAAAAGTAAAGGCCCCTTCCTCATGACCCACTCTTCTCATCTCTCTACATTTTGATGACATCTGACTTTTCCAGACTTTTTTCTAGGCCTCTACAAATACTTAGTTTTCCAGACTGTTTTCTATGCCTATACAAATATATAGTCATTCATCACTTAATGACTAGGATTCATTCTGAAAACTACATCATTAGGCGATTTCATTGTTGTTGGAACATCAGAGTGAACTTGCACAAACCTAGATGGTACAGCCTACTACACACCTAGGCTATATGGTGAAGCCTGTTGCTCCTAGGCTACAAATCTGTACAGCATGCTACTGTACCTGCAGACAACAGTAACACAGTGGTATTTGTGTATCTAAACACAGAAGACGTACAGTAAAAAGAATGTACTATAATCTTATGGGACCACTGTTGTGTATGTGGTACATGATTGACCAAAACGTTATGCCGTGCATGACTGTATATTGTTTAAGAATGATGAGCATTTGATGTTTCTAATTTTTTGCTGTTATAAATAATGCTGCTCAGGCATGGTGGCTCATGCCTGTAATGCCAGAGGTTTGGGAGGCCGAGGCAGGTGGATTGCTTGGGCCCAGGAGTTCAAGACCAGCCTGGCCAACATGGTGAAACCGTGTTTCTACTAAAAATAGAAAAATTAGCTGGGCAGGAGAATCACTTGAACTCGGAAAGTGGAGGTTGCAGTGAGCCAAGATCACGCCACAGCACTCCAGCCTGGGCAACAGAGGGAGATTTGGTCTCAAAAAACAAATAAATAAAGCTGAAATAAATACTCGTATTCCCATATCTTTAAGCAACTCTGACTGTTTCTGCAGGATAAATTCCTAAAAGTTGAATCACCGGGCCAAAAGACTCAAATAGCACAGAAGGGAATTTTAATAAAAAGTACTTCTCTACCTTCTTCCAACCTCCAATCCCATTTTCCTGAGGAAGCCACTGTCATCTTGTTTATCTTCATACGAAATACTTATATAGGTATGTTCATTCTGTTTTGACACACTGTCAATCTGTCCTTCAAGAAAAAAAAAAAAAAGCTTTGTGCTCCTTTCTCTGCTCTCCTTCCATCTCCTCTCTCCTAAATTAATAAATAAAAACTTTGGCACAGCAGCTCACACCTATAACCCAAGTACTTTAGGAGGTTGAAGCAGGAGGTTCACTTGGGATCAGGATTTCAAAACCAGCCTGGGCAACATAGTGAGATCCCATCTCCAGAAATAATTTAATATTTTATATCTAACTTTAATTTTCCTGGTGGCTATTGAATTTTAGAGCCTTCACTGTTTTCAGGTCCCAATGGCATCACTGATCAACACACCTCTTCCATTCAGAATTCATTCTCCCAAAGGCGATTCAGTAATGGACAAGGAATCTCCAAGGATTTAAATACATTTCTGGGAAAAGGTTAGAAAAGGAAGTAAAATTTGAGTGTAAAATGATTTCTTATAATTCCACTCTAAAGCAAACTTACAATTGTAACATTTAAAGCTTTAATATTCCACTTTTCTTTTGTATTCTTTTTTCTCCTTCCTTCTCATGAATGCTATATTCCAGCCAAATTGTACTAACCACTCTTGTTTCCTTTTAGCTTTTCTTTTTCCCACAAATTTGTATGTCATTGCTGTACAGGGGTCATGCTAACTTCTCTGCATCATTCTAATTTTTAGTATACGTGCTGCTGAAGTGAGCACCTTTTAGCTTTGCTTCTGCTCTTCTCTGACTAGAATGTATCCCCTCCTTGATTTCAGTTAATCCTGCAAAGTGCTTGACTTCAAATCTCAGCTCTGACCTGTCTAACCTTTACTAAATTATTTAACAACTTTTCTCTCTAATCTTAGCCCTTGTAACATAAGGATAATAATGCCTATGAGGTTATTGTAACCATGAGTTAAGGTTTGTGAAAAGTACACAAAAGTCTATACAAAACTAATTATTCCTGTATTACTCTCCTTTAAGGCCTAGCTAGATAGTAGGCTCTTTAAGAACAGTCAGCATGTCTTTGTATATTCTTATTGCGTGGAGTGAGGAAGAATTCATCATATATATTTGTTAAATAAACACATTATGCTATTGGCTTATACCTTCCTCAGACAATAGACAGCAAGGTTTCTGAAGGAATCTTTTATGACCACAGGCTCAACACAAGTGATGGCACATGGTACTGTTTGTGGAATGAACATGTAACATCTGTAACAACAACTTCACATGGCAGTTAGAGTTGTACTCACTGTCTTTATAGGTCTTGCCTTCTCAACATGACTATTAGCCTACTGAAGGTAAGGTGTAGTTCTCTGCATATCAAGAAAAATGTTTGATGATAATGGGAAAAAAAGATTCATATCTGAATGTCTAATGTCAGTGGCAGACTATAAATATTTCCAAATGGTACGTGGAGTGAATTGCAATGGAAAATGCTCTTGAGGATTCAGTTTTTATAATAGGATGACAACCACAAATGAAATGTGGACCAGGAAAAAAAAAATAAAGAACACAGGATTAAAAGGGGGAGGGATGTTTCAACTTTTACTCTATCAGGTAGCAGCACCACAACTTCTCCAGGTCTCAGTTTCTTTAAGTCAGAGAACTAGTTATCTCTTAGTTCTAAAATTAGTAAAAAAACAAAAAGTTTGTTTATAGAACTAGAGTAATAGAGGAAGGCAAATATCTGGATTTGCAGTGTTAAGTAATTTATGACTAAATATTAAAGCAAGTACTATGATAATCTAACTCAACTTGGTTAATTTCTCATCAAAGAGGGGGCACACACTTGAATCAACATTATTTTTATTTCTTATTATTATTGTTATTTTTTGAGACGGAGTCTCACTCTGTCACCAGGCTGGAATGCAGTGACGTGATCTCTGCTCACTGCAACCTCCACCTCCTGGGTTCAAGTGATTCTCCCGCCTCAGCCTCCCAAGTAGCTGGGACTACAGGCACGCGCCACCAAGCCCAGCTAATTTTTGTATTTTTAGTAGAGAAAGGGTTTCACCATGTTGGCCAAGATGGTCTCCATCTTTTGACCTTGTGATCCGCTCGCCTTGGCCTCCCAAAGTGCTGGGATTACAGGCGTGAGCCACCCCGCCCGGCCTTTTTACTTTTTTTTGAGACGGGGTCTCGCTTTGTCACCTAGGCAGTGAGTGCAGTGGCCCGATCTCAGCTTACTGCTACCTTTGCCTCCCAGGTTCAAGCGATTCTCATGCTTCAGCCTCCCGAGCTAGTTGCGATTGCAGGCACAAGCCACCACACCTGGCTAATTTTTGTATTTTTAGTAGAGACGGGGTTTCACCATGTTAGCCACACTGGTCTCCAACTCCTGACAGGTGATCCGCTCACCTCGGACTTCCAAAGTGTTGGGATTACAAGTGTGAGCCACCGCATCCGGCCTGAATCAACTTTGTGAAGAGACCTAAGTCACCTGGGCTCTGGTCCTAGCTCTGACAACAGCCCTAGATATGTAAAATGGACAATAAAAGGGTTACTATCTCATGGGACTTTTGTGAGTATTAAATACATATCTGTAAATGATTCCTGGTACAGCACGCGTTTTTTGGTGAGGCTTAATTAAGGAGGGGAAGAGGTTTCCCTCACGTAGCTTACCCACTGGTCTGATTGATTAGGTGGGGATTTTCAGCGCCTAATATTTTCAGTGGTCTGTCTCTGGACATTTATACCAAGATCCAACGTTAACAGCAGAAATACTTTTAAAAAATTAGACCTATTTTTCGCGCTCTCAGTGCAAACTCGGCTCACCAGTTCATGCTAACAGACACAAAAGGCGAATTTTGGGAAACTCGCGCAGGGCGCCACAGCTCTCCAGGGGAAGGGGACAGGTAACTTGGGTGACCGGAGGGGTGAGGACGCTGCTGCTTCTACCAAGCGGAGAGTAAATGCGGGGGCTGCGGCACAGCGGAGTCATCCACAAGGCTCTCCAAGAGTCGCGCCTCAGGGAAAAGGTGATTTCAGCCGCATTAAGACCGTGGTCGCAGCCGCCGCAGCCTCTTCTCAACGGCCCTCCCACCTCACCTTCAGTCGGCTTTTCCAGCTCCCTCCGGGTTCTAAGCTCCTCGATTCGTTAGACCTCAGCTCCAAGCCGAACAGCAACACAACGCCGAGAAGCTTAGAGGCCCGCAGAGGGGTTAAGGGAAACCCCCGCCGCCATTCTTTTTTTCCCTTCTTTGAGACAGAATCTCACTCTGTCGCCCAGGCCGAGTGCAGTGGCGCGATCACGGCTCACTGCAGCCTCGAACTACAGAGCTCAAGCGATCCTTCCGCCTCAGCCTCCGGCGGAGCTAGGAGTAACTGGGACTACAGAAGCGCGCCACCACGCCCGGCTAATTTATTTTTTATTATTTTGTAGAGACGGGGGTGGTCTCACTATGTTACCCAGGCTGGCCTTGAGCTGGACGCAACAGATCCTCCCGCCTCGAACCTCCGAAAGTGCTGGGATTAAAGGTATGAGACGCCGCGCACTATCACCGCGGCCATTCTAGCTAGCGGTACCAATAGCAACCCGCACCGGCCCTCCGCTCTTTGTTCCGCCCCTTCTGCTTGCGATCTGTTTCCGCTTCCGGTCCTGCAATTCCAGCTCTGCCGGGAAGAACTTTGCATTGTGGGAACTCCTTCCTTTCTTGCTCCCCGGCCATCTTAGCGGCTGCTCTTGGTGAGTGGGCTCCTACTAACCAAGGTTTAGGCAGCGCGGGGAGCTTTGCGGGTTGCCATTTGGAACTCTGGATCCTAAACTTCCTGTCCTGTCCTCTGTCTCTTCTAGCTTGGGGGCCGTCCCGCACCTGAGGCAGGAAGATGGTGGCCGCAAAGAAGACGGTGAGTGAGGCCGGCCAGGCCCGGAAGCCGATTCACGTGGAGCGATATCTCGGCCGGGGCGGGCAGATGTGAGCCCACTGGGGTGACAGCATGCCTGCTGGCATTTGGAGGGCCCCAGAGGGAATCCCAGTGGCCCTCTCAATGACTTGGGGTCCTCGACTTCGGAAGTTAAGAGGCTTGGCTTCAAAAAGCTGGGTCCAGTTTTGAGGTGGTTGCAAATGAGGCCCTTAGGTCCGTGTTTAATGTTTGCTTTGTAGAAAAAGTCGCTGGAGTCGATCAACTCTAGGCTCCAACTCGTTATGAAAAGTGGGAAGTACGTCCTGGGGTACAAGCAGACTCTGAAGATGATCAGACAAGGCAAAGCGAAATTGGTCATTCTTGCTAACAACTGCCCAGCTTTGAGGTAATCGAAGAACCTGAACGGGCGTCGCCTACTGCGAATTCATCGTGAACGAATATACAGGAGTGTAAACTTGTAATCTGAGTACCATGAACTCGAACACTTGCAGGATAATTATGGTAGCGATTGTGGTGTTTGGCCCTTCGTTGCCGTCTGCCCCACCCACTCCCAAATCATGTGCCCCCCTTCTGTGAGCTTATTTCTAGGGGGGAAATGTGTGTGTGGCAGGAGGAGTGAAAACAGGACATTGGGGTTTGATGGAAGCACAGACACATTATTTGTTTTTTCCATGTATTTTGTGTCCTGCTTTTTTGGTTCTTTTAGCTTTGAGGTGTTTAATGATGCTTCATTGTGTGAACTTGTTTTATTGTCAAAAAACTAGGTAACAAAAGTTGAGGCTGGGCCATGGAGTTGCAGGCTATCATAGAATCACCTAGTTTAGCCCACTAAATCAGTTCTGAGTCAAGGTTTATGCTTAACTCACTGTTCTGAAATTGAACTTAGGGAGTGTTGTAAATAAGCTAAAGAAACTTGGACCTTGCAGAATATAAGCCGTGTGACCAAATGTTCTGTGGTAATGCATAAGCTGCTTACGGCGTTTTATATAGGGTGTCTAGTTATTGTCAAAGCTTGGAGGGCCCTTTCCGTCTTGTCCCATCGGTTGGGCTTTTCCCTAACCATTCTTTGAAACTTTAAAGCCTGTCCGCTGTAGTAGTGCTTCTGAAACATCACTGTGCAAAGGAGTCACATGGGTAATGTCAAAATGCAAGTTCTGATTTCATTGTATTTGGGATGGGGCCCTAGGTGTTTTTTGAGCCAGAGTTTCGTTCTTGTCACCCAGACTGGAGTGCAGTGGCACAATCTAAGCTCACTGCGACCTCTTCCTCCCAGGTTCAAGCAATTCTCCTGCCTCAGCCTCCTGAGTAGCTGCGATTACAGGCACCCGCCACCATGCCTGGCTAATTTTTGTATTTTTATTAGAGATGGGGTTTCGCCATGTTGGCCAGGCTGGTCTGGAACTCGTGACCTTAGGTGATCCACCCACCTCGGCCTGTCAAACTGCTGAGATTACAGGCGTGAGCTACCAGCTTGAGGTGCTTCTTTAACTAGTACATTGTAGCACTATTGCTGGTATGTGGATCTACATAATTGAGTGGCAAGATAGTATAGGTCTCCTTTCCGATTCCTAAAACCATTAGTGTCTACTAAATTGACGCTGAAATTTTGTATTTTTAGTAGAGACAGGGTTTTACCATGTTGGCCAGGTTGGTCTGGAATTCCTGACTTCAAAATGATCCGGCCTCCCAAAGTGCTGGGATTACATGCATGAGGCCAGAAATTTTAACTTTAAAACGGTGTCACTCCCCATCTAGAATTCTGGGCAATGGGGGATAGTGATAGAAATGGCTTATTTTTTAAAGGTTTGGATTCTGGATCCTCCACTTACTATTCTGTGGCTCAGTTTCATTAGATTAAAAAAAAAAGAAGAAGAAGAGGGCTGCATGCAGTGGCTTATGCCTGTAATTCCAGCACTTTGGGAGGCCGAGGCGGGCGAATCCCTTGAGGTCAGGAGTTCAAGAGCAGCCTAGCCAGCATGGTGAAACCCCATCTCTACCAAAAATATAAAAAATTAGCTGGGTGTGGTGGTGCACGCCTGTGATCCCAGCTACTTGAGAGGCTGAGGCAGGAGAATCACTTGAACCCGGGAGGTGGAAGTTGCAGTGAGCCAAGATCGTGCCACTGCACAAATAATGCTTTGCTTTTGTTTATTTGCATCCTACCATCTTCTGTGAGTATTAATACTGTCTTAAACATGGTAGGGGTTGAGTAGATATTGGCTGGTTGCCCCTTCACTTGCAAAGGATACATGTAAATGTTGGTTTGTATTGGATAATGAATATGATGTTTTTAAGGGTAGTATGTGATTTTGTTACTTTTTGAAGGTCTTAAGAACATTAACACTAGTAAAAGAAGTAGTAACATTTAGTCTGTCAGTCACTTGGTATTGCATTATTTATTTGCCTTTTTTTGGTTCCCAAAGGAAATCTGAAATAGAGTACTATGCAATGTTGGCTAAAACTGGTGTCCATCACTACAGTGGAAATAATATTGAACTGGGCACAGCATGCGGAAAATACTACAGAGTGTGCACACTGGCTATCATTGATCCAGGTATGCTTTTTAAATCATAAAGTCTTTTTTTTTTTTTTTTTTGCCTATCTAATGTAATGTCTGGACAAGTATTTCTTACTACGCAAATATCTTTGGTTCCTAAATTCAGATAGAATATGGATATAGCAAGGCAAATCCTGTAGTTGTATTTTGTAGCGAATTGGTTATGAATGTCAACACATTATAATTTGGCTTTATTATAAATTAAAATTTTTACTGTCAGATAATGAATTTCATTTGATGAAGTACCTACGAGATAATGACTTAGAGATTTGGTAAAAGGTGAAATTATAAGGGGAGAATAATCTGGCAAAACAGAAGAAAGTAATTCTTGCTTCCTGAGAATAGACATGTAAAATTAGCTTGAGGGGAAAAAAAAAAGTGCCAAAAAATCTACATCATTTTGTTTCCAATTGTGGATCTTTGATTCATAGAATACTGCGAATATTCTCGCTGTTCTGATTTTGTAATAGTCAGGACAGGCTAAACATTCGCTATATTAAGACCATGCGTGTGTCCCCAGACCTAGTTCTTTCCCTAGGTCTGGTTTTATAAATGCTGGTGATAAACCAATTTTATTATATGATCGTTTTGTGTGATCATATAATGGCTATGATTCTGGGTTATCTTTGATCAACCTTAAGAAAAATGACAGTACAGGTAATGTGATAACTTTTGCAAAAAATCAGTGCTAATTTGCAGACCATTGTCTACAGAAGGGATAACCAAAGGTAGAGAAATTTTATGGTACCAGTTGCTATTAAATAAATTGTAAAATTACTGTATTTTTATTTTTTAGGTGACTCTGACATCATTAGAAGCATGCCAGAACAGACTGGTGAAAAGTAAACCATGCAAAATTTTCCTTTAATAAAATTTGCTTGTTTTAAAAATATTGTATCTATTTCAGTATTTTTCTCTATTTTTGTTTCAATACAGTTTCCTGAAGATTGGATTAGAGAGGTTGAGGCAGATGTGATGGCAAGACTTTTCAGTAGTTACACATCCTGATTAATGTTTTCCAGGGTTTTTTTGTTGCTGCTGTTGTTGTTTGTTTCTTTTTGGAGGCAGTGGTGCAATCTCGGCTCACTGCAGCCTCTGCTTCCCAGGTTCAAGCGATTCTCCTGCCTCAGCCTCCTGAGTAGCAGGACTACAGGTGCATGCCACCAAGCCCGGCTATATTTTATTTTATTTTATTTTATTTTTTGTATTTTAGTAGAAACTGAGTTTCACCATGTTGGCCAGGATGGTCACGGTCTCCTGACCTCATGATCCCCCCGCCTTGGCCTCCCAAAGTGCTGGGATTACAGGCATGAGCCACCGATCCCAGCCCAGTTTTTGTAAAGGGAGGGCACTGGGTTCCTTTCTAGTACTAGATTTTTAGGATGCTCAAGTTTTGTAATACCATTCTCAGGACATTGTTTGCATTTTATATTTGAGTGTGTTTAGGAGGCAACAAGTTAAATGCCCAGAATTTAGCCAGAATTGCAATTTACCAAATCTGAGTAGCTAAAAAAGATTAACTGAAATGTTTCCCCATCCAAAATGCTGTCATAGGTCAAGAAAAGTTTTACTTTAATGAATAATCTTTCCTAAGGTAAGTAGTTGGTGCACTTGGACAATTTCTGAGTAATCCCAGATAATCAGTAGTTAAGTCCATGTTTGTTCGAGTATGTTTTATATCATATACTCCTAAAAGATACACTGTGAAGTACGTTAAGTATTCACATTTTTGGAAACTATACTGCATCCCCCAAGAGTATGTCCCAGGGAATCCTTCATATGTTAATATCCTTTGGAACATTCAAAGGAATTAATTTGAGGGGAAATAATGATTTAGTTAGATATTAATTTACAGAGTTGAATGGTGCTAGTAACGTATGCCCTATGTAGTCAGCTGGGCTTTGAGGGAGGGAGGCCACAGAAGTGTCAGAAAAGACAATGTCTTTTGGATTTTAGACTCAATCTCCTTGCTCCTTCTTTTCTCCCCTCTTTCAGGCAATTTTTGATGGTAGATGAGTGAGACAGTAAATGAGGATGCCTTCTAAATAGTATGCAGAGAATCAAGCATTTACTGCACTTGGAGTCAGAGGACCCCAGCTCTTAATAGCTATGTAACAGCCCTGGGTGGGTCATGTTCCCAATTTGATAGATGGGGGTTAGGAGTTTGTTTCTTTTCAAGGGAATAGCTCATGATTTTAGTTTGTGTCCGAAGTTAATCTGAGGTTGTGGATATATTAATACTTTGGAGAGTCTGGTTTTTAGTAGTTTTACCAGTTCATTTACTCAGTATTTCTCAATTTGGGAGCACTACTGACATTGTGTAATGGGACAATTCTTTGTCGTGGAGGGCTGTGGATTCTGCAGGTATTTTTCATTCTTGGTTTTCCTTCCATGTCATTGTAATCACCCCCAAATGTCACCACATTTTTAAACTAGCTTCTCTCCTGGTTAAGATCACTGAAGGCCGGGCGCGGTGGCTCAAGCCTGTAATCCCAGCACTTTGGGAGGCCGAGACTGGCGGATCACGAGGTCAGGAGATCGAGACCATCCTGACTAACACGGTGAAACCCCGTCTCTACTAAAAATACAAAAAAATTAGCCGGCGAGGTGGCCGGCGCCTGTGGTCCCAGCTACTCGGGAGGCTGAGGCAGGAGAATGGCGTGAACCCGGGAGGCGGAGGTTGCAGTGAGCTGAGATCCAGCCACTGCACTCCAGCCTGGGCGACAGAGCAAGACTCCGTCTCAAAAAAAAAAAAAAGATCACTGAATATATATGAAAGATTTTAAGTGTTCTAAGGTGTTCATGTTTACATATCCAGAGACCGGTGTGGCCAAAGTGATATAAAATATTTGAATCTTTGATAAGAATTGCTTGGTCTGACTACTGGTCTTTAATAGTGTTTTCATAGTTCAAAATGTTTCAGTCTCGTGGTTAAGGTAGTTTGTGTGCTTATTATCTACTTGGTCAGTTTTTCCCATAAGTTGACTTTTCACACTATTTGGGTTAGTTTTTCCTTCAGGTTGACTAGCTCGAATTTAATTTCTCAAAAGGTGGTGACCTGAAGACTACAATATTGCAGAATGTTAGTGTACCCTTTCTTTGCGTGGTGTCTGTTGTAGTTTTCTGGCTGCAGGCATTTTGGAATGATGGTTTTTTAGAAAATGTATGATTTCTAGGGCCTTCTATTTAGTTGATGATAATGCTATAAGATCATTTGGTTTTTGCCTTTTCATTATACGTTCTTTTTGTGCAGTCACAACTATTCTCTCTTTCAGCAAGAAAGTTTAGAGAGACAAGAATTTTAAAGCTAGTAGATAAGAAACATTCCTCATTCATTCTGGCCTATGTTACCTTTGATTAAGTGCTCTTAAACTGCTGTCCGAGAGAAAGTGACACTGACCAGGAAGATCTGGGAAAGTGTAAGGTGACATTTCAATTTTCTTTTCTGATTATAATGAAAGCAGTGTGTTTGGGTAGCTTTAATATTCAGAGGATTGTAGGAAATTTCAGCCAATTGGATTTACTCCATACCTCTACTGAACTCTTAGATATGGAAATAGAAATCTGAAAGAAGAGGTTGGATATTGTAGAATGTGTTAAGAATTGCAGTTGGTATGGGATGGTGGCAGGAGCAAAAGGAATGTAGAGAAGAAACCAAATTTTAGGCTGATTATGAATACAACTATTAATAGTTGGGTTGTCTGAAAGATAATTATCTGTGTTATGGAAAAGTTTTCCATCCCCTGTCTTCCACCTACCAACTACTTAGACTTGCTACTCCCTTCACCTGCAGTGGAATCTAGTTTCCTTCCCCCATTCCTCCCTTTTCTGGGCCTACCTGTGCTTGTTCTAAGGGTCAGCCTAGCACCCAGTCTAAAACAGGTGCTTCTGAGTTACCTTAGAACCTTTTTTTATGGCATTGATTACCTCTCTCTAACATTCTGCAGGACAGGGACTCAAGGTATTCAACTTTGTGTCACTTATCAAAAATTAGAGTGGATAATGACTACTAGGGCTTAAACATTTACTTAATTCTCTTATTGATACACTTGTGCCTTTCTAGTTCAGAAGTTTGTTAATAGTAGTTCTTAAATTTCTTATGCATTTACCATTATTTAATTTACTACTGCCTGTTTGCTTCAAAAGATGGTTTAGGGGTGGGAATCTGCCAGATTACTTTCCTCAGGTCAGCAAGGAATTTATTCTGTCCTTTCATTCACTCAACATATACTTAGCTCTAGCACCATCTTTGTGTCCAATACTCTTGGCTGCTAAAGAGTAAAACTATAGGCTGGGCGCGGTGGCTCAAGCCTGTAATCCCAGCACTTTGGGAGGCTGAGACGGGCAGATCACGAGGTCAGGAGATCGAGACCATCCTGGCTAACACGGTGAAACCCCGTCTCTACTAAAAAATACAAAAAGCTAGCCGGGCGAGGTGGCGGGCGCCTGTAGTCCCAGCTCCTGGGGAGGCTGAGGCAGGAGAATGGCGTAAACCCAGGAGGCGGAGCTTGCAGTGAGCTGAGATCCGGCCACTGCACTCCAGCCTGGGCGACAGAGCGAGACTCCGTCTAAAAAAAAAAAAAAGTAAAACTATAACAGTTAATACTGAACATTTAAAATGTTTTAGGGCCCAGCACTGTGGCTCACACCTGTAATCTCAGCACTTAGCGGGGCTAAGGCAGGAGGATCACTTAAGGCCAGGAGTTTGAGACTAGCCTGGGCAATGTAATGAGATCCGTTCTCTACAAAAAAGTTAAAAACATTAGCCCATTGTGGTGGCACAGACCTGTGGTGCCAGCTACTCAGGTGCCTGAGGCAGGAGGATTGCTTGAGCCCAAGAGGTTGAGGTTACAGTGAACTATCGTGGTGCCACTTCACTCTAGCGTGGGTGATAGAGCAAGACCCTGTCTCTAAAAATAAATAATGTGGTCGGGTGTGTTGGCTCATGCCTGTAATTCCAGCCCTTTGGAAGGCTGAGGCTGACTGATCACCTGAGGTCAGGAGTTCAAGACCAGCCTGGCCACATGGCGAAGTCCCGCCTCTACTAAAAATACAAAAGTTAGCCAGGCGTGGTGGCAGGTGCCTGTAATCCCAGCTACTGGGAGTCTGAGGCAGGAGAACTGCTTGAACCTGGGAGGTGGAGGTTGCAGTGAGCCAAGGTCACGCCACTGCACTCTAGCCTAGGTGAAAGAGCGAGACTCCATCTCAAAAAATAAATAATAAAAGTTTTAGGTACCTTACAAAATAGTGTGTATGTTAACTCATTTAATCCTCTGACCACTCAATATTATTATTAGCCTTATTTTGCAGATGGAGTGCAGAACCCTTACACTGAGATGTACAAGTGGCAAAAAACAAGGAAAATTGAGAAATAATATTTTAGACAATCTTCAAGTTAAATATCTTGTATTAATCTGTAGATTTTAATGCATTGGTTGGAGGCTTTTTTTTTTTTTTCTTTTTTTGCCATGAGGTTTTTCTTCCCCCAGGAGAAATGTGTTTAATAGCTTAAAAAAAAAAAAACAAAAAAAAGATATTCTCATGGCAGAGAGATGAAATGTTAGGTTCAATGGTATTTAATTGCTAAAAAGGAGGAGGCAGTCTTTTGAGCCACTAGGTGGAGCCTGAACACAACAGAGAGTAAAGTAGAATTGAGCCACCTTGGCAGCAATGCCAGAACTGATAGTCATGCACCACATAATGACTGCATACACAACAGTCATGCACCAGTGATGGACTGCATATACAACAGTGATCCCATAAAATTATAACAAGGCTGAAAAGTTCCTTTTCTGTGTTTTAGCACCATTGTTTTACAGTTGCCTCCCGTATTCAGTAACATGATGTACAGGTTTGTAGTCTAGGGGCAATAGGGTATATAACATAGCCTAAGTGTGTAGTGGGATACCCATCTAGGTTTTTCTTTTGTTTGTTTGTTTGTTTGTTTGTTTTTTGTCACGGAGTCTTGCTCTGTCCCACAGGCTAGAGTGCAGTGGCCCAATCTCGGCTCACTGCAAGCTCAGCCTCCTGAGTAACTGGGACTACAGGCGCCTGCCATGACGCCCAACTAACTTTTTGTATTTTTTGTAGAGACAGAGTTTCACTGTGTTAGCCAGGATGGTCTCAATCTCTTGACCTGGTGATCCACCCACCTCAGTCTCCGAAAGTGCTGGGATTACAGGTGTGAGCCACCGTGCCCGGCCCCATCTAGGTTTTTCTAAGTGCACGTGATGTTCACACAATGATGAAATGACCTAACATGACATTTCTCAGATCGTATCCCATCATTTTTTTTTTTTTGAGACGGAGTCTCGCTCTGTGGCCCAGGCTGGAGTGCAGTGGCCGGATCTCAGCTCACTACAAGCTCCGCCTCCCAGGTTTACGCCATTCTCCTGCCTCAGCCCCCCTAGTAGCTGGGACTACAGGCGCCCACCACCTTGCCCTGCTAGTTTTTTGTATTTTTTAGTAGAGACAGGGTTTCACTGGGTTAGCCAGGATGGTCTCGATCTCCTGACCTCGTGATCCGCCCGTCTCGGCCTCCCAAAGTGCTGGGATTACAGGCTTGAGCCACCGCGCCTGGCTCCATTTACATTCTTAGAAGAGCCTCACATTTCCACATCCTTACCAACACTTGTTAAAAAAAATCCTCATTTTTGCTAAGCTGATGGGTGAAAAATGGTATTGTTTTAACCTGCATTTTCCTGATGACTAATGAGATTCAGCATTTTTTTCATAGGCATATTGGCCATTTCTCATATATAGATATCTTCCATTTAAAGTTAAACTAAGAATTTTGCACTGAATACCATTCTCTGAAGTGGTGAATTTTAATATTGTATAAAAAATCCAACTTGTTCCACAAGTACATGTCGTATGATTTTATGCATACATCCATATACATATATCAAGGTAAAGTCCAATACAAAAAAACAGCATTTCCTATGGCCAGTGTTCTACAGAAGTAAGACTGTGCAAACTTTATCATATAGTCAAATGAGATTGCAACACTAAGGCAGGACGAGGCAGAAGCAAGTTGTGTCCACAGTATATTACAAAATGCCTTGCATAGCTTATTCATTCTCACCTGGTAAATTCATCTTAGAATTCTGAAGGATTTTTTTCCTAGATAAATTTATACAAGTTAGTGTCTACTTCTTGTCTTTGTTCTATGGCAAACCAGCTTTCTCAGTACTGATTGTTTTACTTCACAACATTATTGATTTAACAATAGCCTGTGCTTTGGGGCTCTGCACTGCTTTCATTGTAATCCTTGATACAATGACTACAAACGTGTTGCGATTTCTAATCTTCATCTGTATCTCAGGCGATTTTCCAGGGCTTCCATTCTCTGTGTCATTTCTTCTAGTAAATCTCAAATTAAGGAAGATGAAGAATTGTCTATTTTTATTTACATTTAATTATAACTTGATTTATCCATGTAAAATTTTGGCTTCTGAAATAGAAAAGGTTTTGGTTTTTTTTCCCCCTCATTTCTGTCGAGTATTTTAAAACCCTGACTTGTAAATTTATAGAACTCATTTAACATTTCTGTTAAGACAAATATTTTGAGTTTTTTTAAAACATCATCAAAGCCAGATAGCTCAGTGTGAATTTGTCTTTTTAATTTTAATTTTATTTATTTATTTATTTTCTCTTTTTTTGAGACAGAGTTTTGCTCTTGTTGCCCAGGCTGGAGTGCAATGGTGTGATCTTGGCTCATGCAACCTCCGCCTCCTGGATTCAAGTGATTCTCCTGCCTCAGCCTCCCGAGTAGCTGGGATTACAGGCATGCGCCACCACGCCCAGCTAATTTTGTTGTATTTTTAGTAGAGATAGGGTTTCTCTACGTTGGCCAGGCTAGTCTCGAACTCCCCACCTCAGGTGATCTGCCTGCCTTGGCCTCCCAAAGTGCTGGGATTACAGGTGTGAGCCACTGCGCCCAGCCTTATTTATTTTATTTATTATTTTTTATAGACAAGGCCTCCCTATGTTGCCCAGGCTGATCTCGAACTCCTGAGCTCAAGCAAGACCACCTTGGCCTCCCAGAGTGCTAGGATTACAGGTGTGAGCCACAGCACCCAGCTGCAGTCTTTTTTTTTTTTTTTTTTTAATTGTAATTCCACTTCCATCCTTAATGCTTGTAAATTAGTTTGCCATAGCACACTGCTAGGAGCCAGAATTGATAATGTTGAGAATGTGGTGAAGAGAAGACAATGAAATAATTCAACCTTGGGAAGTAAGATACGAAGTCAGAAGCAAAGGGAGATAGGGAGTTTTCACCATGATGCCACATAAGGCCACCGTTTTGAGGAATTCTGACCTATGTAAAAATATACCTTCTTGAGTCTCTTGTGAGTAGAACTTTGGGGTGGGACAGGCAAGCGAGAGGAAGAGGGCATTAGACTAGTTATTGGTCTACCCTGTAAGCTCCTCAATACCCTCTATCAGCCCACCTGAGGGCAGAATGAGAGCCCAGATTTGTCAATGTATATTAACCACTCTCAGGAAGATTATTTCATTTTACTTTAGGGAGCATATTTCCAGCTTTCAGAAATGAAATTGCTCTATGCTGTTGTTCCTTATTACATAAGCCCATTGGCACAGAGATAGTTCAGAATTAAGCCATTTCCCTATAGACTAGTTGATGTACTTGAGATATCAGACAGCTTTAGTACACTTACTGTAATTTTAAGTTTAGAGCACTTGGCAGGGTGTTCAATATGCAAAAGCACCGAATCCTCTTTTCTTTATTATCACCAAGCATTCCTTTCATTTGTAATATTGTTTTAATGAATCACTGGATCCTGCTGTTCCCTTGGTGGAATGTTTCATTTTTTAGAGTGCTGATAAGAGAAGATCTCTGCTGCCAAGGAAAAAAAACAAAAAACAAAAAACAACCACCCCTGTCCTCCAGAAACTACACACACTGAATCCGTATGTGGCTGTGGTGTTCCTTTGGGCTAAAGGAAAAGTTTGGAGTTTAGACTGAGTTTGAAACCTACAAACAACATTCTTTGCCTATACTTGCTGTACCTTTGATGCACTTCAGACCTCATTCATGTCCTACATACCCTCCTAGCAGAGAGAGTTAGGTCAGTCTCTTTTCCCTACTTTGTATGCTGACCGACGGGCCTTCTTGCTAAGCCCCCTAGAAGGGCCGATGGCAACTAAGTGCTTGACTGCTGCTGCTAAGCTTGGCTTGCCCTTGGCTCTCAAACACCTGTCAGGCTGCTTTTTAAAGCAAAAAGCCTTCCCTGGAGTTCACTGTTCTTGGTGACTTCATGGGATTGACTTCAGTTGATAAAACCTACATAGAGTGTGTGTGAAGTTTTGATAACATTCTTTGCATTCCATACGGAAGCATAATACAAGAAAAGGATATAGCGCTGTGTTAATTTTCTTACTTCTTCGTTTGCAAGGTTCTGGAACATTATAAGGTTTTCACATTTGCATTGATCGTGTTTTTCTTCCAGAGGGCTTCCTGAGAAAGCAGATGGAAAGTGTTCACCTCTAGAATCCACCAGACTTCCCAGACACATAATAATAGGAATGAATCAGCATATGGAGGAAACCATAATAAAAGACATGTTCCACTTTTTCCATGCAGCCAGATCCAGTAGAGTAAATACCAGGAAAGCGCCGTATATGCTTCCAACACTGGAAGTGGCCCTTACTGTGGATTAGTGAGGAACACTGCTCCAGTTTCTTTTAGTTTATGTTTCAGTTCTCATTTTACTTAAGTTCTTTCTTCTCTTTTCCTCTATACCATTTCCTACTTCCTTCTTTCCTTCTATGCTAAGGTTGTTGGCAAGCTGAAAGGCTGAAATTAAGTTATCTTATAGTAATATTTTACTTGGAATTACCTGAAGGTTTTGTTGAATGAGAAAGCTTTTGTGTAGACCGTAAAAGATTGTCTTCTTCAAACAGGTATCTGTGTTGCACTGCAAAATTAGAACAGGAAAGTAGGTCTCGGATATTTATGGTGACTGGCTCAGATTCTGGAAAGAGAAGGAAAACTGCAATCAAACCTGCTTAACGCTTTTGGTTATAAAACAGCCATCAGCAGAGTAAGGTACTTGTTATTCCTAGCACTTGGTGCAGAGCTTTACTTTGGGACATACTGAAGCAAAACGACTGTTACCTTCAGTGGAGTAAACATCATTATTAAAAAAACAAAAGAACAGCAAAAAACCAAAAACAGCTGGGCGCAGTGGCTCATGCCTGTAATCCCAGCACTTTGGGAGGCCAAAGTGGGTGGATCACTTGAGGTGAGGAGTTCAAGACCAGCCTAGCCAACATGGTAAAACCCTGTCTCTACTAAAAATACAAAACTAGCCAGGCATGGTGGCAGGCGCCTGTAATCCCAGCTACTCGGGGGGCTGGGGCAGGAGAATCACTTGAGCCCAGGAGGTGGAGGTTGCAGTGAGCCAAAATTGTACCACTGCACTCCAGCCTGGGCAACAGAATGAAACTCTGTCTCAAAACAACAACAACAACAACAAAAAACACTGTCACCTGAAACGATGCTAGTTACCAAATATGGCTTAATGTAAGAGTAAAAGTTAACTATCTTTTTGAGGGAAAAAAAGCCTTGATTATCATAATTTGAACATACTTACATTCACTTCTTTACAACTGTTATCTGGAGGGAAACCATGGTAGAAGCACCCACCAACATTTCTAAAAACACTGCCTTAAAAACTGTACCTGTTGGCTGTTGGACCCTTTTTGGCAGTTCCCCTGCTGGAGAGTCCTGTCTTCCATCGGAGTCTTCTAGAGCTGAGCAGAAAAAGATGACCAAAAGGAGTGACGGTTGTCCACAGGCATGTGTGTGTTCTTCAGGAAGCTGGTCCCAGACCACCTCCTTACCTACCTGCCATAACCTAAGGTCTTTTGGTTTTGTTTGGTAACACCAAAGATTCAAAAAAGCAGTTGGTTACCATGATACCTATGACCACTCTAGGGCAATTCTCTCTCGTAAGAGAAGCTTGGACCCCTTAAGTACATCTTACTTAAGAATGCTCCCAAAAATGTCATGACTAGAAAGCAGGGCAGAAAAAAAGGTGAAGTTGTTGAGGGATTTTAGTTGCACTGGCAGCAGCTCCACTTGAGGCATTTCAACTTGAATGAAACAATCAAGAGGCAAAACATTCTCTACTCACAGAGATCTGAAAGGCCTTCCCTCCCTGTTACCCCTCATCTCAAGAGTTCTTTCCCTAGAGGGGTAAGACACAGCACTTAGACTGGGATCTAACTGCTGAACCGGGGACATGAGTACAAGGAAAAATGGGCAGAACTGCTATCCGTAAACATATCTGGCACACTTAGTAAACTGGAGAAAAGCATGCATAACAAAAATCTAAAGGGCAGTCTAATATTCTGTAAACAAATAGTCCATGCAGAAAGGCATTAATTTTAACAGTGGGCTTGGAAGAAAACTACGTCCCTTTCCACTTCAATTATAGGTACGTTCTGAAATTGCACCTCAGCTCTCCTGATTTATATAATAATTGATTTTTAGTTAAATGATCATTTCTCTAGGGTGTTTGTGAGGATGAAGCATGCTGTATGTCAAAACACTTATTACATTGCTTGGCACAGAGCAAGGGCTCAAACAATGGTAGCTATTACTTTTTTCTTGCCCACCTCCCCCGTTCCCCCAACCCTTTTTTTTTTTTTTTTTTTTTTTTTTTTTGAGACAGGGTCTTGCTTTGTCACCCAGGTTGGAGTGCAGTGGCGCAATCATGGCTCACTGAAGCCATGACCTCCAGGGCGCAAACGATCCTCCCTCCTCAGTCTCCCAAGTAGCTGAGACTACAGGTGTGTGCCATCATGCCTAGCTAATTAAAAAATTTTTTTTCAGAGACTTTGTTTCCCAAAGGGTTTTACTTTTGTTGCCCAAACTGGTCTTGAACTCCTGGACTCAAGCAATCCTCCCACCGCAGCCTCCCAAAATGCTTGGGTTACAGGCGGGAGCCATGGTGTCCAGCCCTTCTTTTTGTACTGTTTCTAGGCATTGTTGGTCCTGCCCATGAAGGAGACACTTTTTTTGGTTGAGAATTTATCAATAAAGGGTTCGTATTGGCTGGACACGGTGGCTCACGCTCGTAATCCCAGCACTTTGGGAGGTTGTGGTGGGTGGACCACTTGAGGTCAGGAGTTCGAGACCAGCCTGGCCAACATGGTGAAACCTCATCTCTACTAAAAATAGAAAAATTAACTGGGTGTGGTGGTGGGTGCCTGTAATCCCAGCTTCTTGGGAGGCTGAAGCATGAGAATCACTGAAACCCAGGAGGTGGAGGTTGTAGTGAGCTGAGATTGTGCCACTGCACTCCAGCTTGGGTGACAGAGTGAGACTCCATCTCAAAAAAAAGAGTTCCTGCTGCCCTGTTTGCTAAGGTCTTCTGCGTAAGCTATAGTACCTTCACAGATGCCTTTCTTGAGTTTTTCACTTATCTCATCCATTGTGCTGAAGTCTTCAGCATAGAAGAGATGTTTGTCTGTTGGCTCAGAGGCAATCTCTTGTAGTTCCTCCTCAATGGCTTTTCCTACCCCAACAGCATACATAGTGATACCTAGGGTGCAGGAAGAATTAAGAGGAAGGTAGTTAGAGTTGTGTTCCCAGGGTCTGGAAGTTGTGTGTACTGCACCCAAAGCCAGTTAGATGTTAAGTGGTGTGATTTGAAAGGTCCATGCCAACCTTCCTTTTTATTTTTCTACCATTTTAATTTTTGTCCTATGAGCAAAGGGGAGGGATCCAAGAGAGAAGTGAGGCGTCTGGGAGATGCTGGGGAACTAAACTACTAACCTGTTTCTCAGCTCTGGGCTGGGCTGTTTAACGAATCTGCAACTTCCCTCTGAATTAGCCTTCTGGATTCACAGAAATGAGCACTATTTTATGGCTTGCTAAATGGGAATCTATTCTGGAAGAATTCTAAGAATCAAGTCAATTTATGACCTAATAACCTAGTTTCTACTCAAAGCTACAGGATAGGAAATGTAAGTGACCTGAGGCCAAGTGAAGCTGCTTTTTGCCCACTTCTCTTAAGATGACTCAACCTTGTGAGGAAGTGCTAAGCTGAAAAGGAGAATCTGCAGACCATTGGAAACCCCTAAAGTCAGGAAAAAGAACAAATCCAAGATCAGCCTTAAATTTCAACAGGGATATGCGTTTGCTTCAAAAGCTTTTCTTACACTGATCATTAGACTCCCTTCCCCTATATACTCTTCATTTGAAAGTAAAACACAATAAGAATATGTTCTGCTTGAGTCCAAACATTTTTCAGCACTGATAACTTATTCTAGCTCATTTATTAGACTAGATTCTTAAAAATATACTTAAAAATGGCTCAAGACAAAGGGCAAGAGTTATGATGCCTCGTTCTGAGTCTGTGTAAGGTCAATAACCAAGTTCAGCATATTTGTCCGGGAGCCCAGTGATTTTATGCATAACTTCCTAAAAAGGATAACTACTATTTTAAGATTCTGTTTGCTATACATAAGAGTAGTTAAATTCATAAGAGGATGTCACCTCATATAAATCTTGTTGATTCAAGAATCAAACATCAGTTTCTCCTACCACCTGTCTTTGGGTGATGTGTAGAGACATTTAAATGGAGCAAAGGGTAAGGTAGATTAGTTTCAGTGAGATGAAAGTGCTAACCACTGTCTCTGGAGACCAAGATGCTTCCCCTAATTCTTTCTAAGAATGCAGACTAGGGGGCCTATGAGTTTGACATGAGTTCTAGCAATCTAGCTGTGAACAGCCAGTTTTACAATCTACTCAGATGATTCAGGGCAGGACACTTTGTGGCTACCACTCTCGGGCTAGAAAAAGAGGAAAGTATGCAGTATCAATAAAATGACCTCCATCACAAAGACAGCGAGTGAACGTTGATGTGAACCAGCCTTTCTGTGAGGACGAACGGAGTTCACCAATGGGACTGCCAGTACTCTCACTCCTTTCTTCATTCACTCAGCAAGTAGTTGTCACGCATCTACTATGTGCCAGGCCTGATCTAGGCCCTGGGTCCATAAAGTCTTGGATGAGGCCTTGATCTGTGCATACCTTATTTCCTCTTACAGGACTTGCTAAAGCAGTGTGTCCTCAACAAGTACTTTAAGAAGGCAGTTTTTGGCCGGGCACAGTGGCTCACATCTGTAATCCCAGCACTTTGTGGGGCTGAGGCGGGTGGATCACAAGGTCAGGAGATGGAGACCATCCTGGCTAACACGGTAATACCCCGTCTCCACTAAAAATACAAAAAGTTAGCTGGGCATGGTGGCGGGTGCCTGTAGTCCTAGCTACTCAGGAGGCTGAGGCAGGAGAATGGCATGAACCCAGGAGGCGGAGTTTGTAGTGAGCCGAGATTGTGCCACTGTACTGCGGCCTGGGCAACAGAGCGAGACACCGTCTCAAAAAAAAAAAAAAAAGAGAGAAAAGGGCAGTTTTCAAGCAAACTACTACTACTTCACTACTTCAAGTTTTCTTATCTGCATCAAGGAATCTAGAAACTTCACCATAAACTGTCTCTACCAGTCATCCTAGCTTCTGGGTTTCCTTTAGCCAAGGGTCATACTCCTCAAGCATGCTTCACGTCTGTACAACTGAAGTAACCCTCAGGTCGGCAAAACCCAGAGAAGAGGCTGGGCTTTACTGAGCAACAAGAGCTTAGAGTCATAATCTCTTCCATCATCTGATTTTCTGAAAAGCTAAATTTGCCTCCTGCAAACACAAGAGTATTATCCATCCTAAGGCTATTGCATTTTCAGAATGTTCGCTTGAAGTATTGGTTAAAAAATACAAGAATATATATACATAATCAGTAAAAGTTCCCATCAGAAACAATTTAACAAGCTCGTCAGTTGATTCTAGAGCAACCAGACCAGTGTTTTGGAACTATTATGTGTATGTCTGTGGTTGAATAGCATGTTCTAGGTGATTCTCACACTGGAGATCACACACTGGCTAGTAAATCAGAGTGAGAGGATAGCCGCCTGTGGTCAGCTTAGCCTAACCTTCTAGTCACCAGACTCCTTCCTGAGCACTTTATTTAACTCCTGTGGGGTCCTGTTAAGGCCTCTAGGTGGCAGGGTAGTAAGGATGTATAATGGCAGTTGCCAGGAGGCCTTTCTGCATACTCAAAGAAGCTTACCCCTGTGGCCCGCTGAGACCACTGAGTGAGTTTAAGAAACCTGAACCTTGAGTGGTGTAAACCGCACCTCCACCCCATATTACCATTGGCCTTGGCTTTACTGGCCCACTCGGAGACGTCATCCTGAGCCCGTCCGTCGGTGAACACGATGGCTGCTCTGGGCACCCTTGTGGAAAGGGGCCTGGCCCCTTCTCCTTGGGTAAAACTTCTCTCAAACATGTGTTTCAGGGCCAGCCCAGTCATAGAGCCCTTTCCCATGTACTTCATGTGGGCCACGGCTTTTTTCATGTCTTTGGCGGAGTTGAAGTTTCTCAGGGTAAACTCTGTGCGGACCTGCGTGGAATACTGGAGCAGCCCCACTCGAGCGGCTTTGGGGGAAATTGTCAAGGAATCTATAATTCCGGTGACAAACTGCTTCACGACCTCAAAATTCTCTTCTCCAAGACTCTTGGATCCATCGATCACAAAGACCAGGTCAATTGGGCCTTCAGTGCATTCTATAAGAATAAAAGGAAAGTTGACATAGTTGAATAAACATCATTTATGCACAAGAGTAGAATAAAATGATGCTTTAATTGGAGGCATAACCACTTTGGGGAACCAGTTTTCTTCTTCTTTAGATAATACGCAGGACAGATGAAGTGTTGGGAGGGCCACAAGCAACAATAATTTTCACATATACTTTTATGGTTGGCTTGTCATATTGATAAAAATAGTAGTTTTCACAAGCAAAATGGCAGATGTACAATTGTCTAGGAAACCAAGTCTATATTGTACCCTGAAACACTGACAGGTCTGGGAGGAGCTGGGTGTAGAGTACACTGAAGGGTCTAACAATACCCAAAAGACTCCCAGAACTTTACTCCAGGAGGGTGACGTCACCCTAGTGCTGGCATTCTGGCAGTCAATGGAGAAAGAGATTTCTTCAGCTCAGCCATCACCTCTGCCGGGGAGCGTTCCTAGTAACTCAGCTTATATTGCTTTCTATATACCCCTAACACTACTAATTTATTCAACCAAAAAGTTATTGAGGACCTGCTTTGTACAAGGCAGTGGACGTAGCAGGATTGCAATAGTGACCAAGACACAATCCCTGACACCAAGTTGCATACAATCTAATGTACTCTATATAGTGTTCCACATTGTACAATAATTATTTAAGGATGTGTTTCCTCCTCCATTCTGTGAGTTCCTCCTCAGCCGGGACTGTGTTACATTCATTTTTGTGCCCCACCCCCCAATACTTGGCACAAAAAAGGTGTTCAGTAAATGTGTGGTGACAGACTAAGTGAATGAGGTGATGTTCATTGGGTAGCACACCTGTAAGTACCCTACTGACCTATTAAAGCTGACAAAATAATTATTAGCTTTGGTGCAGTGGCTCACACCTATAATCCCCAGCACTTTGGGAGGCTGAGGCAGGAGGATGGCTTGAGCACAGGAGTTCAAGAACACCCTAGGCAACAGAGTGACTGTCTCTCTTAAAAAAAGAAAAATTAGCTGGGCGTGGTAATGCATGCCTGTAGCCCTCGCTACTTGGGAGGCTGAGGCAGAAGGATTACTGGAGCCCAAGAATTATACGTTGCAGCGAGCTATGATTGTGCCACTGCACTCCAGTCCGGGTGACAGAGCAAGACCCTGCATCTCTCTGTAAAAAAAGTAACAAAAAATTATCACCATAAATTCTTTACGTGGAAATTTTTCAGGCTTTTTTTTGTTGTTGTTGTTGAGATGGAGTCTTGCTCTGTTGCCCAGGCTGGAGTACAATGGTGTGATCTTGGCTCACTGCAACCTCCACTTCCTGGGTTCAAGTGATTCTCCTGCCTCAGCCTCCCGAGTAGCTGGGACTACAGGCACATGCTACCACGCCTGGCTAGTTTTTTTGTATTTTTAGTAGAGACTAGATTTTGCCATGTTGGCTAGGCTGGTCTTGAACTCCTGACCTCAGGTGATTCACCCTCCTCAGCCTCCCAATGTTCTGGGATTACAGGCATGAGCCACTGTGCCCGGTCTCAGGCAACTATTAATAGATGGTTGATAGTAAGACAGAAATAAAAGCTTTATGTTAAGCAATTTGGGTATGGAGAGGCTTTTTGTTATTTAGGACTGCAAAAGAAAAATGGACAGATCCAAAATGGATTATCTCATTTCTTCTTTTTTTTTTCGAGACAGCATCTTACTGTGTCGCCCAGGCTAGAGTACAATGGCACTTTCTCAGCTTACTGCAACCTCTGCCTCCTGGGTTCAAGCGATTCTCCTGCCTCAGCCTCCCAAGTAGCTGGGATTACAGGCACATGCCACCACGCCTGGCTAATTTTTGTATTTTTAGTAGAGACGGGGTTTCATGATCTTGGCCAAGCTGGTTTCGAACTCCTGACCTCGTGATCCACCCGCCTCGGCCTCCAAGGTGTTGGGATTACAGGTGTAAGCCACTGCGTTGCGCCAGATGATCTCATTTCAAACAATCCACCATCTGTGATAAACATTCTGTTTTATATATCAAGCAACTGTCTAATCTTTCCAAGTGAGGCACAACAATATAAGCATGTAAATACACACACATGCAAAACCATTTCTATGCTTGGCCAGTATAACATGCTTAATGTCAGAGTGTGTGTGTCTGTGTGTGTGTGTGTGTGTGTGTGTGTGAGAGAGAGAGAGAGAGAGAGAGAGTATGTTCGGGGGTTTGGTTCTTCTGTTTCTCCATTAAGTGCTTTTCCTCATCACTCAACCTATCGATCTTTTATTAGTGAAAGAGGAAAAGGCCAACTCAAAGCTTCATTTACATTCATAGTCTGTTCCTAAGTGAACCAAAAAAAAGACTCAGGCAGCATGCATGTGGCTCTTCAGCAGATTTCAAAAATACTGAAATAATTTTCCAGCAGTGAGTCTGTTTTCTCCTCTTTTCTGTACACATTCTTCTTACAGAACAAAACTAGCACTTGCAACCCCCACGCACAGAATGGGGTCCAGAAGCCTTTTCCAGGAAACACAAAACAAGGCAGAGTGGAAAAACATCAGGGAAAGCAGGGCCCACATATTTGCTTTCAGACACAGAAAGGATAGCCCCACTTGTTAGCTATTTTTTTGCCAGAGGGTAATTCCCACTTTTCTTGGGCATTTTCTTTTGGATAGATAAGTTGGTAAGACTGGAATGGAGCTGTGACTTGCTTTCAGAATGTAATTTTCAGAAAGTTCTAGAGCTTCAGGCATGGATAAGCCCTTTAAAGATCATCTACTCCAGCCTCGCTGTTGCTTACATCTTCTTTTCAACATCCCCACCCAGTGACCATTCGGCCTGGGCCTCAACACTTCTCCTGTTGAGGAATTGTCACCTTACCACTGAAGCCCCTTTTTTGGACATCTCTGCTGTTGATGATTACAATAGTGATCATTTTGTTTGTTTGTTGTTGTTGTTGTTTGAGATGGCATTTCGCTCTCTCGCGCAGGCTGGAGTGCAGAGGTGCAATCTTGGCTCACTGCCACCTCCGCCTCCTGGGTTCAAGTGACTCTCCTGCCTCAGCCTCCCAAGTAGCCAGAGCCACAGGCAAGCACTACCACACCTGGCCATTTTTTGTATTTTCAGTAGAGACAGGGTTTCACCATGTTGGCCAGGCTGGTCTTGAACTCCTGACCTCATGTGATCCGCCTGCCTCGGCCTCTCAAGGTGCCAGGATTAAAGGTGTGAGCCACCGCACCTGGCCTGTCTGTTGTTTTTTAAATTTAATTTTATTTTAAGTTCTGGGATACATGTGCAGGACATGCAGGTTTGTTACATAGGCAAACGTGTGCCATGGTGGTTTGCTGCACCTATCAGCCCATCACCTAGGTATTAAGCCCTACATGCGTTAGCTTTTTATCTTGATGTTCTCACTCCCCTGACTCCCCCCAACAGGCCCCAGTATGTGTTGTTCCCCTCCCTGTGTCCATGTATTCTCATTGTTCAGCTTGACTTATAAGTGAGAACATGCAGTGTCTGGTTTTCTGTTCCTGTGTTAGCTTGCTGAGGATAATGGCTTCCAATTCCACCCATGTCCCTGCAAAGGACATGACCTCATTTCTTTTCATGGCTGCATAGTATTCCATGGTGTATATACATCACATTTTCTTTATCCAGTCTATCATTGATGGGCATTTTGGGTTGATTCCATGTCTTTGCTATTGTGAACAGTAATACTGATCATTTTTTGAGCACTTAATGTGTGTCAGCACTGGGCTTAACACCTTTATTTATTTTTTATTAAAAAAATTTTTTTGAGACAGGGTCTCGCTGTGCCACCCAGGCTAGAGTGAAGTGGCACAATCACAACTCACTGTAGCCTCAACCTCCTGCACTCAGGTGATCCTCCCACCTCAGCCTCCCTAGTAGCTGGGACCATAGGCACGTACCACCACAACCAGCTAATTTTTCTAATTTTTGTAGAGACAGGGCTTCACCATGTTGCCCAGACTGGTCTTGAACTCCTGAGCTCAAGCGATCCTCCCACTGCAGCTTCCCAAGGTGCTGGGATTACAGGCGTGAGCCACCACACCTGGCTGTTCAGCACCTTTGGATACATGATCTCATGTATTCCTTGTGATGGCTTTGTGGGGTATTATTCTCATTTTATAGATGGGGAAGCTGGGACTCAGAGAGGTTATATAATTTTTTGTTTTGTTTTGTTTTTTTTTGAGACAGAGCCTTGTTCTGTCACCCTGGCTGGAGTGCAGTGGCATGAGCTCAGCTCACTGCAACTTCCATCTCCTGGCCTCAGCCTCTCACGTAGCTGGGATTATAGGTGCATGCCACCACACCTGGCTAATTTTTGTTTGTTTATTTATTTTGAGATGGAGTCTTGCTCTGTTGCCCAGGCTGGAGAGCAATGGTGTGATCTTGGCTCACTGCAACCTCTGCCTCCCAGGTTCAAGCAATTCTCCTGCCTCAGCCTCTCCAGTAGCTGGGATTATAGATGTGTGCCACCACACCCAGCTAATTTTTATATTTTTAGTAGAGACAGGGTTTCATCATGTTGGCCAGGCTAGTCTCGAACTCCTGGTCTCAGGTGATCCGCCTGCCTTGGCCTCCCAAAGTGCTGGGATTACAGGCGTGAGCCACAGTGCCTGGCCGAGGTTAAATAATTTGACCAAGGTCACACAGGTAGTATGAATCGGGGTTCAAATCCAGATCTGTCTGAGCTGAAGCTTATGCGCTGAACTAATTAGACATGCAGCTTCCCTGGTAGAAGGCTTCTTTGTCCTCGTGCTGAGCTGTAGCTTCTCCCAGTGTCCTTTCTTTCCAGGGTAGGGTGGGGTGGGGTGGGTATCATACAAATCATGAGTGAGATGACAGTCACGTTGGTATTTGGTACCTCAAAAGTTTTTTTCTACAAAGATCCTCAGTTTCCTAATTTTTTTCTGCTTAACATAATACTGAACTTCCTCACAAGATCATGATTCTTAATTATTTCTAAATCGTGTTTATCTTATTTTTTTTTCTAAAAAATAATACATGCATTTGGAACAAAAAATATTAGAAAAAGGGTGTGTGTGTGTATAAGGGTATACACATCATATATGTATATAATGGTACACACACACACACATAGAGAGAGAAAGAGAGACTGTATGTTAGAGTGTTTTACAAAATATATCGATGGTAACATACTATAACAAACATTCAGCACCATGCTTTTTTCACTTAAAATATCTTGGGGACATATCCAGAGCTGCTTGTTGTTTTAACAGCTGCATCGTGTTTTATTACATAGATGTGCCTTAATTTATTCAGCCAGGCTCAGGGGTGATCATTTAGCTTGTTTCCAGTTTTTTGCTGCTACAAATAGTGCTGTATAAAATATCCTTGTATACATGGCTTTGTAAACATGCACTTATCTGTAAGATAAACTTCTAGAAGTGGAACTGGATTCGTAACATTGCCAAATTGCGCTCTGAAGGGTTATACCAATTCAGACACCCACCGATCCATTTATCATTCCCTACTACAATATACCTTTGCCAACATAAGGAATCAAACTTTTTGATCTCTGGTAACTAATAGGTTAAAAAAAGGTATCACAGCTTTACTCTCTTACTATATATTTTCCTTTGTTTTTCTTTTATGGCTTTTGAATTTCACGTCATGTTTAGAAAGATCTTCTCTCAGATTGTAAAATAATTATCTCAAGACTCCTTTTGCTCTTTTGTGTGTTTTTGTTGTTGTTGTTGTTTGTTTGTTTATGTTTAAACAGTTGATCCATCTCTCTTCTCCTAACGTACCATGCCCAGAACTGAAGGTGATTCTCCAGCCCAGAGCAGAGCACAGCTGTCTCCACCTCCCTCATCCAGACATTGCTGTTCAGCCTATGATCAGCCTAGCCTCTTGGCTGATAATGAATTTACTGTCAATTAAAACTGAAAGTGTTTTCACAGGGGCTGCAGTTAAGCCCTCTCTTCCCCATTCTGTATTTGTGCATACGCATTTATATTTATGGGAGAAGAGGTGAGGGACTTGTTGCCTGAAAATACTCCAAAAAGCAGTTGTTCCAAAACCAAATTAAAGCAGAGAGCCAAGTTCAGATCACTTACTCTTACACCGTCTTCCATCCTCAGCTAGAACAAATCCCTCTGAGCATTTGCAGATGTAGGAAATCCCATTATTAACACAAATGTGTTCGCAGCCATGGTGGGTTGATTTGCAGACATCCTTCCCTGAGGAAAATGTAGGGAGTTGAACAATCCCATCAGTGTAGAAATGAGGTGAACTGAATAGTCATGTGAGTAGAGATTGTGGAAGTAATCTCTTTTAAAGAAAATACACCTCTCTTCAAACCTCCTTCATAATGTCTTTTTTAGTCTCATACTCAGGATGGGGAAAAAGCTCCTCTCAGAAAGCTCCAGCTCCCATGAGTCTGAATGGTATGATGGGTGATTAGGTGTCCTTGATTTACTATCCTATTATTAGATGTGCTTTAGCTTCTAATTTATTTTGCCACAGACATCCCAAACACTCCAGCTCAGATTGTCTAATGAACATATCTCATGTGTGAGGTCATTTCAACTCCTCGAAGTACTTACAGCCCTTTAACCCTCACAGCACTCTGTGAGAGGAAGAAGACAGGGGTAAGTATACTCAAGGTATAAATGAAGAATCAGATCCTCAGAAAGCTTCACTGCTGCCCACGGTCATCTGGCAGGTTGATGACACAGCTGTCTCCATAGCATGAGAGCCTATGGCTCTTTCCTGTCATTAGCCCTTAAAAGGAGAGGCTTCACACAAAATTGGAATCAGTGAGTACACATCCCTCTAGGAAGCAGGAATGGTGAAATCTGATTTAGGATCAAATTCCAGAGGTAGGGCCGGGCGCGGTGGCTCAAGCCTGTAATCCCAGCACTTTGGGAGGCTGAGACGGGCGGATCACGAGGTCAGGAGATCGAGACCATCCTGGCTAACACGGTGAAACCCCTTCTCTACTAAAAAAATACAAAAAACTAGCCGGGCGAGGTGGTGGGCGCCTGTAGTCCCAGCTACTTGGGAGGCTGAGGCAGGAGAATGGCCTAAACCTGGGAGGCGGAGACTGCAGTGAGCCGATATTGCGCCACCGCACTCCAGCCTGGGCAACAGAGCGAGACTGTGTCTCAAAAAAAAAAAAAAAAAAAATTCCAGAGGTAGAAGTTGTGCCTTGTGTACAGTAGCTTAATTTACTGAGCAAAAAATGTGTTGAATGAATAAACAGTGTGTGTGAGTGTGCAGAAAGAGGGCTAGGCGTGGTGGTTCACACCTGTAATCCCAACACTTTGGGAGGCCAAGGGCAGGCAGATCTCTTGAGCTCGGGTGTTCAAGACCAGCCTGGGCAACATGGTGAAACCACATCTCTACAAAAAATACAAAAATTAACTGGGTGTGGTGGTGCACGCTTGTAGTCCCAGCTACTCAGGAGGCTGAGGTGGGAAGATCGCTTGAGCCCAGGAGGTGGAAGTTATAGTGAGCCAAGATACTGCCACTGCACTCCAGCCTGGGTGACAGAGTGAGACCCTGTCTCAAAACAAAAACAAACAAAAAGAAAAGCATGAACAAAACAGCACAGACAGCCACAATGGGCAGAATTATAGAAAAATCCCCACAAGAGGGCCACTGCAGTGTGAAGCTGAACCTGCAGTTGTGAGGGGAATCCCTGCAGAGTCAGGCCAGGGCACCACAGGCACCCTAGGCACCAGTTGTTCACACAGAACTTCTTGGCAAAGGCAGGAGTCCCTCTTCCCGGTGGAAAAGCGAGGTACTGAGATCCATCCAACCCAGCCTTGCTGGCTTGTGGAATGTCCCCAGTTATCTCAAAGGAGTCTGTGAGAAAATTCCCAAAAATCAACCTCAAAAACAACTGAACTTATTTTGACTTAATTTAAAAAGGGTCATTTTGCCCACTGGGGCAAAGTGTCACAAAAGCAAGCAGACTTTGTCAGCCACCCCTCCTCGCCAAATAGGGAATTACCAGCTCAGAATCTCATGGTGGGGAAAAATCCCTGCCCTGTACTCTCCTAACGCCTGCCTCACTGAGCTCGTATGACATCCCTCTCTTCCTTTGGGTACTGTGAAGGTTAATTTGGTGTGTCACTTTGGCTAGGCTATTGCGCCCAGTTGTTTGGTCAAACACCAGTCTAAATGATGCTGTGAGCTAATTTTTACATGCAATTAACATTTAATCAGTAGACTTTGAGTAAAGCAGATCAGATTACCCTCCATAATGTAGATGGGCCTCATCCAATCACTTGAAGGCCTGAAGAGAAAAAGACTCAGGTCCTCAGAGGAAAAGGGAATTCTGCATCCAGACTGCCTTCAGACTTGGGCTGCAGTGTCAGTTCTTGCCTGGGTCTCCAGGCGGCCTACAGATTTAGAACTTGCCAGTCTCTGACAATTGTGTGAGCCAATCCCTTAAAATCAACCAATGTTTTCCTCTCTCACCATATATGTGTGTGTGTGTGTGTGTGTGTATGTCCATTTTTCCTGTGGAGATGATATATTAATAGAAGATAGAAACAGACCATAGTATACATATATATATATATACACACACGTACATATATATGTGTGTATATATATATCTTCTATGATATATATAAATAGAAGATAGAACAGACTATAGAAGACATGTATATTATATATGTCTTCTATTATATTTATATATAATAGAAGATGAAGATATACATAGAGAAGGTCTGTTTCTCTGGAGAACTCTGGTGAATATACCTTCTAACTAAACTCTCAGAGCCTGTTCTGGGTGACCTATAGAAGCAAATGATACAAATAATAGAAAAATAAAACCCACAGGACATCCCTCTGATATGGTTTGGCTGTGTCCCCACCCAAATGTCATCTTGAATTGTAGTTCCCACAATTCCCATGTGTTGTGGGAGGGACCTGGTGGGAGGTAATTGAATCATGGGGACAGGGCTTTCCTGTGCTATTCTAATAGTGAATAAGTCTCCACAAGTTCTGATGGTTTTACAAAGGGCGTTTCCCTGCACAAGTTCTTCTCTCTTGTCTGCCACTGTGTGAGATGTTCCCTTCACCTTCTGTCATGATTGTAAGGCCTCTCCAGTCAAGTGGAACTGTGAGTCCATCAAACCTCTTTCTTTTGTAAATTGCCCAGTCTCAGGTATGTCTTTATCAGCAGTGTGAAAATGGACGAATACACCCTTTCACCCTTTGCCCTTACTTTTAAGGTCTGCCAAGAGGAGAAAGCTCTGTAATTAATCTTTGATCCTTGTAGTGATTGCTGGCAGAGGTTCTAATTCAGTCCAGTGACTAGGCAGGCACTGTGCAAGGCTCTGGGCACCCACACAGCTGCTGTGGAAAGGGCTGACGGCTGGCAGAAAATGAAGAGAAGCAAAACACCCAAAACTCAGGCCTTGACTGAGCAATTCCCAAAAAAGCAAGAGGCTACTGAACTGATCTCTAGCTAAACACTTTCAGAGCACCCAAGGCAGGAACTGACACTTGTGACAGTGGTAATAAAGGAGGACTTTAAGGATTAAATGAAGTTCTCTAATTCTGAGTCCACAGAGGGAAAAGTTCTTCTCCATCTCAAGGCTACTTACTTTGGCAGCGCTTCCCATCCTCGGCGAGCCGGAATCCCTCCAAGCACTTGCACGTGTATGAGTCGTCACTGTTCACACAAATGTGTTCACAGCCATGGTCTACTGCTTGGCAGACATCTTTCCCTGAAGACAGGAGAGCAAGTTACAACAATTTCACCAACATGCATTTCACATGGACTTCACCCTGGAGGACCCATCCACTGGAGTCAGCTACCGGATTCTACTGCCAGCTGAGCTCAGTGGTCCATGGGGCAGGAAGATACAATTGAGAACAAAGTTTAGTGGCTCTAATTCGGGCTAACCCTTCAAACTGTTTCACAGTCTTCACCATCATCATTCACCAGCACTGCTTTAGTGTTAAAATGCAGTCCATCATCAGCTTTCTGTAGACATAGTTTCTGATATCAGAATGGAAACACTGTTGATATGATTCCTTAGGAGATGAAACCTCAATTTAGATTAGCAGCACTGAAATCTCACTTTGGCTTTGAAATCTCACTTTGGCCTGACATAGTGTATGAATTAGGAGAATCACTTAACTTCTTGGAGTCTTAGCTTTGCTGTCTATAAAAGGAGAGAGTAATTACTCCAGCTACCCATCTTTCCTTACAAAAGTGTCAACATGAGTTGCTCTTTATAAAGTACTTTGAGACGTTGAGAAAAAGATAACTGATAGGGCTGGAAACCAGGGTCACACACTCCCCTTTGATGATTCAGAGATGTGTCTTGAGATTTACGCCAGCAATTCACTCTAAGGCTGCTTGTCCTGGGCTGGCTGGCTGCAGCCCCATCTAAGAGGCTTTGCCTTCTGAAAGGCAAAACTGGCTTCATCACAAGGTGCCCTCTGGGAAGGATTTGTGCTACCAGAAATAACAACAACAACATTATTAAAGATAAATAAGCAGAGAGGCTTAGAGAAGTTAGACAACTTTCCCAGCTAATGAATGGCAGAGACAGGAGTTGATTGAATCTTGGATTTCTGACTGTCCATCTTTCCACTAGGGTATACTGCCAAACCACTGTTTGTTGCCACAGAGCATATAAATGAAGAACTTCAGTAATAGCTCTGGCATCCACTTTGTCCATTTTTTTAATAGACTTTATTGTTTAGGACAGTTTTAGATTTACACAAAACTTGAGACGATACTGCAAAGAATTGCCATATACCCTGCACCTAATTTTCCCTGTTATTAACACCTCACGTGAGTGTGGTCCATCCGTTATTATTAATAAACCCATACTGATACATGATTATTAGCTAAAGTCTGTATTTTATTGACATTTACTGAGTTTTCCCCTAATGTCCTTTTTCTCTTTCAGGGTCCTATCCAGGACACTACATTACATTTTGCCGTGTGGCATTGACTTCTGAGAGGAACTGACGTGTACAGAGGTGAGGATAGCAATTTCACACAGTGGTCTGGCATAGTAGTAGGAGCCAGCTCCCGTACAAACTTACTTCTACAGGTTTTCCCATCTTCACGGAGTATATAACCTTCAAAGCACTGGCATACAAACGAATCTTCACTGCTTACACATGAGTGTTCACAACCGTGGTCCCCCAGAGCACAAGAGTCCAATTCTGAGAATCAAATGGGAATTAGAGAAACAGAAGAAGAAAATGACTCATATGTGAGTGGCTTATTCAATCATAAAAGACATTTCAGACACCTTGAATTAAAACAGTGCCTTATCCTACAGTACACATTTCAGAATATAAAGCGTGTCTATGAGCAAAAATTCCTTTTTGAGAGAGGGTCTCACTCTGCCGCCCAGGCTGGAGTGTGGTGGCATAATCTCAACTCACTGCAGCCTCCGTCTCCCGGGCTCAAGTGATCCTCCCATGTCAGCCTCCTGGATAGCTGGGACTACAAGCACGCAGCACCGCACCTGGCTAATTTTTTGTAGAGATGGGATTTCGTCATGTTGCCCAGGCTGGTCTCAAATTCCTGGGCTCAAGCAATCTACCCACCTCAGACTCCCAAAGTGAGAAAGAATTCTTAATATATACATGGCACATAAAATTCAAACAATATAATCATCTCCATAAGAAAAATGAACAAAAAACATGAGAATACAAGTTACAGAATGAGAGATAAATTACTTATAAATATTAGAAAATAAGATCAACCTAATTGGCTATTATGTAACTATAATATCAACTTATTTACATATCTACTTATGTATGTATGTATATATTACACTTAGGTAACCAATTCATTCATGTATTCAGTCAGTTCACAAATATTTTGTGAGTCCCCGTGATGAGCCAGGTAGTGTTTTAGGCTCTAGGGACACAGCAATGAACAAAACAAAGTCTCTGCTTCTGTGAAGCTTACATTTGGCAGCAGGTGTCAGGGGAAGAGGGATGCGTGGAAAACAGACAAATGTGTGGTATATCATGTGGGAAAAAGTGCTATGGCGGAAGAGCAGGAAAGAAGGATGGAGAGTGGCTGCTGGGCTGGAGAGTAGGGAGGGCTTGTTATTGTATATGGCGTGTCAGATACGGTGACACTGAGCAGAGCCCTGCAGAAAGAGAGGAAGTGAGTGGTGGTGTCTGGGAAAGAGCATGATCAGCAAGAAAGAACAGCATTTGTAAACCGCAGCAACAGGAGCTGCTTGGTTGGTGTGTTTCAGGAAAGGCAAGGAGACTACTGTGACTGGAGCATCTGGGAGCCTGGCAGGGGATGAGGCCAGCAAGGCTGGCTGGGGCAGACGATGTGGCGGTCAGATCTGAAGAAGGGCAGTCACTGCAGTGTTTCGAGCAGTGGAGTGGCATGATATGGGTTTGTTTTGAAAGGATCACTCTGCACAGAATGGAGCTCGGACAGCTAGGAGCAGCCCTGTGCAAAGATCTTGGTGGTCCAGACCAGGCTGGTGAGAAGTGGTCAGACTGGCTGTATTTTAAGGTAGAGACTACAAAATTTGCTCGTGTATTAATAAAGAGTCCATATGGATAGGACGGAACAGTCAAGGAAGACTCCGAGGTTGCTGGACTGAGCAACTGAAGGATGGTGTTGCCATCTTATAGGGCTGGGTGGCTTCTAGGGGATTAGAAGGTTTGTGAACCTGTGAAAACCAGGCTGTTATTTTAAAAGCTTAATACTGAGGATCGGTAGGTGGTGACTTTTTATAAGAACCATACATATTTCTGAAAGTTAACTCAATCCTTTCAGATTGAGTAGAATTTCTAAAGTGGACACGAATTGGAGTTATTAAATAAAGGCCCCAAAGCACATAATGACCTTTATAATCAGGCACAAACCACACACTTTTTTTGGTAAAGCATCTTTGCAGTATCTCTCTGGAAAGGACTCCTCAGAACCACCTCTGGGTTAGTTAAGGCAGCTGTTGTTATTCTCACTCACCAGCTAGGGAAACTAAGGGTTGGGAAGGCTAATGGCTTGTCAAGACCAATTGTTAACAAGAGAAAGAACCAGACAAAAATTGTCATCTTATAAATAAATCCCCGTTTTTTCTGACTATACTGCATTGCTATATTCTAAAGCAAGCTTTCAAACGTGAAGGGAATTCTGCCCCTCTTTCTTTGGGCAGCAGCACTGCCAAAATCTTTGAAGAATGGGAAAAGGTTGATAACTGCAATTACAGCTGCAGAGGAGGCTCAAAGCCGAGTTGGACACTCCTGCTTGCCCTGAGCATGATTTACTTTTCTAGGCAAATCCTAGACTCACTACTAATGCAGAACATTTCCCAATGGCTTGGGGTAGTTCCCCACATAGTGTAAGAGTGGAAAGTACAATGAAGTAATCCATGATACAGACAACTGGATGGCCACGGAGGTGAGGTGTTTTTTTTTCCCCCACCATGAATTTATAATAATACTACTACTCCACTTTCCACGGTAATAAAATAGCTATAGCTCTTTCATGTCAGCCTTGTCAAGCCATAATCTAGACAGACCCGTCTGAGCAAGCCCTTCCTTTCTGGAACTTCCCTTGTGCCCAGTCCTGTCCTCCTAGCTTCAGCTCAGGCTGTTTTTTTTTGGGTTTTTTTTTTTTTTTTTTTTTTTTTTGAGATACAGGCTTGCTCTGTCACCCAGGCTGGAGTGCAATGGTGTCATTGCGGTTCACTGCAGCCTTGGCTCTTGGGCTTATGTGACCCTCCCACCTTAGCCTCCTGAGTAGCTGGGACTACAGGTACATGCCACCATGCTTAGCTAATTTTCATATTTTTTGTAGAGACGGGGTCCCACTATGTTGCCCAGGCTGGTCTTAAGTTTCTGGCCTCAAGTGATCCTCCTGCTTCAGTCTCCCAAAGTGCTGGGATTACAGGCATGAGCCACTACACCTTATCTGCAATGGATAGTGTGCATGTAGTTTTATGTACAATGTGAAGGCATACCTGAAAGTTACACATCCAGAAGCAGAATTGCCTAGGTAAAGGGTATGAATATTTAAAGGCAGATAAATATTTCCAAATCACCCTCCAAAGAGATTATTTCAATCTCTACCCTCACCAACAATGTAAGACCGTCTCTGTTTCTGTTTCTGATTCAGGATTTCTGGGATGCTGCCTGGGTCTTTAGACTTTTTCCAAGCCCCACAGATGATTTCAACGAATCATCAGAGGTGAGATGTTGGCAGTGGCCATAATGCCTGGCACCTAACAGAACCCTAGGAAATCCTGTTGAACAAAAGGAAACATTTCCTCAGTTTTCTATTCTGAAAATTGAGGGTAATTAGATCCACCTCACAGGGGTTTTGTGCAGATGTTTTAAATCAGAACCCATGGCGTATGTAGATGTTTGTGGCCAGCTAGGCTTCCCACTCTCTCCCACACACCCACCTTGCAAAATGCACGACTCATATTTGTTCAGCAAAATGTCCAGTTTCTGCCCTTCAGGGATGTTCTGGGCCACTTATAAATTCAAAGAACCACGGATGGGAAATTAGAGAATGCCAAAGTTGGACGATAGTTAACCTGCTGACCATAGGCACTAGCTTTCTATCCACCAAGTCTGGAAACCAACTTGGAGTCAGTTTCTCCCCAGGGCAAAGATACTCCCCTATAGGAAAATGCTTCAGTGGTCCCCTAACAGGCAAAGAGAGCCACCACCGTGACTCACTACCACCGGGTGTCTTCAGCCTGGGAGACGATGGTGGGCACCACAATAAGTTCATTCATTCGGCAAGTGTTTACAGAACACTTATCTGAGCCAGGCAATATCCTTGTTTGGGGGCTGGAAGTTCAACTTATTGGATATGAACTAGTCCAACCCCTTCATTAGAGATGAGAAAACTGACGGTCAGAGGGGAAGTGACTTTCCCAATGTCCCTGAACCTTCAGAGGTGACTGGTCTTAGCTGTCCTGGGGGCAGAGATGGGACTATATTCAAACCTGTCACCTCCGTGTCCCTGGTCCAGCTGCACATCCACGGATCATCCTAGGTTAAAAGGGTGTGCTGAGGCAGCCTGGCAGATTCTCAGAAGACAAACTAGACAAAAATCATTTTCTCAAGAGATGCCTGCCAGGAAGTCTCCCGTAACTCTGCAGGCTGTAGGTGGGTAATGTGTCCCGCTGGCGTCCCCAGGCGTGTCTCTCACCCACCTCCCTCTTGCACTCAGTACGCCATACTCAGAGCATGGAACTTCCTGCAGTTCACTCTCTGGCCCCTAGGAAAGCATTTCCCCTCCATCTCTGGCTGGCTCACTGTACTCGCTCTCTGGGTGTCAGATTAAACGTCTCTTTCTCTAGACTAGCGGAGGCTCCTGCGGCCCCCTCCTCTGGGTGTCGGATTAAACATCTTTCTCTAGACTAGGGGAGGCTCCCGCGGCCCCCTCCTTCCCACATCACCACTCTCACCCCATGGAATGGACGCTGTCTCTCCTATCCTTCTTCCCCAAGAAGCTTTAAACGCTGTCAGGGCACAAACTGAATCTGCATCAACCCCAGAGATCCCCAGCACCCCGCACACTGCAGGTACACAGTAAATATTCGTAGAGAACGAGAGTAAAGGAACCAAGCACTTAAGGAAGTACCTAGATTCAAATCCAGAGAGGAGAGTAAAGACAGACTCCATTAGGAGCCATCACTTAAGTGAAATAGGTGGGAGGACGCACGAGAAATCTCAAGAGGGAGGAAGAAAACATTCTTCCTCTCAAAGAAGGATTCTCCTCCTTTTACACATAAGGACCCGGGCCTACGTTTTTAATTAAACCCTCATCGTGAATGGATTCTGCAGTGTGTGCTCAGGATGATGAGAAGTTTTAGGATGTAGCACAGGTCTTTAGGGTCCATGTCTAGCAGCCCTGCACGCTGACACAGGTGAGTCGCATATGTCTGTGGCGCAGCAACTGTGGGGCAACGTGTTCTGTGGACTTGCACCTCTGCCGTGATGACAGACAGCAACCCTGCATCTGGGGCTCCACGTAAGACGCTGTTCAAACCAACCCCAACCCCAGAAAGGGAAAGCCACAGCGGCCATCTGCCAAGACAGAAACCAGAAGCCGACAGATAGAATTACACTGCTTCCTGGCTTTTCTCGTAATAAAACTAGGAGCAGCCAATCCTTTGCTAATTTAATGTAGGCTTTTTCTCAGACAAACCAAGAAGCAGCTGAACTGAGATGTGCTTTTCCAGGGCATCTCACACTGGGCAAAAGATCCTGAAATCAGGGGACTCGGCTCTGGTCCTGGCTCTGCCACTGACTCCCAGACCAGGGCCAGCTTGGAGGCATCGTTTTCCTCCATGTGTCCGTTTCCCACAAAATAAGGGAAAATCTCTACCTTCCTTCTGTTGCATCAAGCCTGTAATGTGAATACCTGAGAGTGAGGGTGGTCCCCTCCCCCTACTCCCTGCTACAGACTGTTTCCCCCAAAATTCACATCTGCTATTAGCCCTGATGTGAGGGTATGTGGAGGTGGAGTCTTTGGGAGGTAATTAGGTTTAGATGGGGTTGTGAGGGCAGGATCCTGACCTGATAGGATTAGTGTTCTTATAATAAGACGAGACACCAGAGAACTTGCCTGTACTCTTTTGCTCTCTCCCCCTACAACCCATGCAATATGAGGACACAGTGGGGTGCTGGCTGTCTGCAAACTAGGAAGAGGGCCCTCACCAGAACCCAGCCATGCCAGCACCTGGATCCTGGACTTCCAGCCTCCAGAACTGTGAGAACTAAATTTCTGTGGTTAGGAAACAACATTCAGTCTATGGTATTTTGTGATGGGAGCCTGAGTAGACTAAGACACTCCACTAGCTTTGCCTAGGGCTGCCTCAGCCCTGGAAGGCTAAGCTCAGGGCCTCAGGCAGCCTAACAGGCCCTCGCAGATCTGCCCGTGGTAGTTGGACTGGGAGTATCACCAGCAGAGATCCCCCACTGCCCTAGGCTGATGGCTCTGATCCCCGTTGGTGTCCTCCGCTTGCAGAAGGGAGGGTTCCTCGTAGGACAGCCCTTGGAAAGAGTCCAGCCCCCTTCCAGAGTTGTGCATCTCTGGGGCCCCTCCAAGGAGAGCAGGCATGGCCCTGGGAGATGTGTCCCCAGGCAGCAATGCCAGGAGCTACCTTCTGAGTCTCCTCAGTGCAGGGGGTTCTGATGCTGAGGAGGGTAGACGAGAAGAGGACTCCCTTAGGGGTCACGGCAGCTCACAAGTTCACATAGCACTGCAACAGCAGTCTCCCTGAACCACACAGCGGCCTTGAAAGGCAGCAATGACCATTCTTAGTTTAGAGACGAGCGCTCAGACCCCGAGAGGGCCAATTCCCTTGCCCAGAGTAGAAGCGACATGATTTAAACCTAGTCTTTGGACTTCCAGTTCAGTACTCTTTTTGCTCTGCCACACTGTTTCTCACACCTGTGCACAGAGAACCCCAGGGTGAGGCCAGGCAGGAGAGCTCTGAAGAGAGGCCCCAGCAGAGTCTGGGATGGGAGGAGGAGAGGACAGCCCATCAGGTATGGGAGGAGGTTGCCCATGGGGGTGACATTGGGATGGGCTGGAAGGCACCAGGCCTGTTCATAGAATACGGGACTTGCCACTTTGACTGAAGAACAGGAGGAGGCTTCAGGGAGGGCCCGGGGCGAGGCTAAAGAAGTGGAAGAGGGGGTTCTTCACTCTGCCAAATCAAGGAGTGTAATGGAAATTTATTCTAGGAGACAGTGGAAAGCCACTGAGGGTTATCAAGTGGGGAGCGGACCCTGTGCCAGGGGCCGTGGGGCAAAAAGACAGGTGGCCTCTGTCCATTCACACTCGCAGTCATTTCATGTTGGCCTCTGACCTCCAACCTCCAGGAGCTCGCAGGCCAGTGGCCAGTGTGGTCCATGCACATCAGGCCTGTGGAGTCTTTCTTGGTGCTGGGATCCCCTTGCACAAGGTCAATCTCAGGGAACCGTCTAGAGAGGGAAGGAGTCCTCTCAGCTGCAGCTGGTAAAAGAGATCGCCCCACACCCTGAGTCTGTGCATCTAACCGCCTGAGGCAAAAAGGCCTCTGGGAGAATCTGGGAAAGCAGAGCTTGGGGTCAGGGGGCTGGAGGAAGGGAGGGGACATCACTCCAGAGGCCAGAGAACCCAAGGTGCCTGAAGGGGTAAGGGGGACAGCAGTGCCCACTTCATCCCAGGGCCCCTGGAACCCCTCCATGCATTAGAGAACTTTCCAGAAGATGAGTGACACATTCTTAAGACCACTTGCTATCAAAGCTCTAAGTAGAGGCTGCTTCTATAAAGAGCCAAGAACACTCTTATCTGCTGAGCCAGGCCTGGCTGCCCCCCCGCAGGCTTTACCAAAAAGGTACAGTCATGCTGTGTGGCTCTTTGTCATCTAGAGTAGAGCTGGGGAACATACATCCCAACCCCCCATTAGCTGTGGCCACACTGAAAACCTAGCCCATTATTACAGGACAGGACAGTCAGAATGAATCATTCTGGGGCAGGCAGAAACTCTTCAATTAGGGGAAGAGCTCAACACATATGTATCAGCTGGTGGGTTAAATGCATCTCTTATGTACAGTTCCTGAGGACAATTCTAACTTATCTGATTATCTCACAAGTTCTCATCTAGACACAACCATATATAAATAACAAAATTCACTATTCATTGCATTGTTGAACATTACTCATGTAGATGGTTCCTCTGTGCCGTTGGTTAGAAACCCACTTTAAATGAGAACATGGGCAACACTTAAAAGTGGCCAAGTCATAATCCAGATGTGGACCTGGGCAGGGGAGAGGAAGGGGCACGATTCAAAGGAGATGGGGCTGCATTTGTTTAGAAGGGCTCATGAGAATTTCTTAGGGTCCTATAACCATCTTATAGTCCATTCTTGATTATTACAGGAAGAGGTAGACAGAAGGACTCCTCTTATTCTCAGAATAATCTAAAATGATGGAGAATTAAACGAACCAACAAACCCCTTACATCTGGCTTTGGCATGCTGTCAATGTCGATGCAATTCAACACACCCACCCTCTTTCTGCATCCCCTGTGCCCAGTCCCTCCCTGAGCTGGCTGCAGAAGCAGTCTGGGAGGCAGCTGGGCGGGGAGCCACCGAAAGCTATAACACGGATAACCCATTTGCTGAGATTCAAGGATCTGTCCCAAACTGGAAATATTTTCTCACAGGCAGCATAGAGAGGCACGCCCAGCTGTGCAGCCAGCTCATCTGCCTAGATGAATGGATGATATAAAAAGGTGGATAAATTAGGTTGTGCCTACAATTGTACTTGTCAGGGAACTTGGCCCTATAACCAGAAAGACCAGCAGGCTGGGGCAGATACACTGTGGTCCTTTTCTTCCATTTCTGATCCCTTCTCTCAAAATGACTATATTTCAATTCTTTATCTTGGTCCACTTAGAAACAGAATTGCAGGGCAACAAACACACCAGCATTCTTCAGTGAAGGAGAGAAGGAGGTCCGGGAGCATTTTTTTTTTTTTAATTAATGGAGACAGGGGTTGGAACCAGCTGCAAGGAAATGTGTACCCAGGACACATCACTGCCAGCCTTACCATATGCTGTGAGATCACCGGGATCAGAAAGCCGAGCACAGAGTTTCTCAGGAGAAGGATCCTCTTCTCCCAGGACTGACTTTGGAATCACACCCAGCAGAGCCTGAACCCACCACTTACTAGCTGGTGACCTTAGGCTCTTTACTTAATCCGAGCTACAGTTTTTCCCTCATCTGTCCCCTGAATGCAACAGCATGTGTGAATGCAACAGCCCAGTGCTCAGCACGCAGCCAGCAGTCAGCGAGGGGTCCACATGATGATTATTCATGTGCCATACTAGACGGCTGGGGGTAGAGCAGAGAGAGCTGAGGACTAGGGCTCTGTCCAGCTTCTGAATGACAGGGAGGTGGGCTATGGAAACAGCAAAAAGCCACTTCAGGGCATGGGGGAAGCAAGCTTGAGGAGAGGGGTGGAGTAGCCACCGAGGCTCAGTGGCTAAGAGATGCCATCACACACATTCATTCAGGCCCAGCAAAGCCTGGAGACAGGACACACAGGCACATGTACACGTCGGTAGCGCACCCACACCTGCACCCACGGAACACCTGTGTAGGTCCCGCTTGTCCTTCAGACACTTACTTGCACATGTCTTCCCATCGCTGCGGAGCACGTGTCCCTCAGGACACTGACAGGCAAAGGATCTGTCCATGTTGACGCAGGAGTATTCACAACCATGGTCACTCAGCAGGCAGTAATCCACCCCTGCAAAACCAAAAGCCAGGCAGCCCTTTATCAGTGAGACCTCTGGGTGACGGTGATGGGATCAAGTGACCGTCATGCCCACCCCACCCTCCCTCGAAGGCATGCAGTCCCAGTGGACATCCCCACTATCTCCAGGAGCAGAGCAAGGGGCAGGGGAAGAGTGCCCAAGCACGACCTGTGCCCTCTGCAGTCACACAGGTTTCACTCCTGGTGCAAACCTTCCCCTACGAGAGGAGCGTGCAGGGACTCACGGGAGCAGGTCTTGAGGTCCTCGTTGATGAGGAAGCCTTCTGAGCACTGGCAGACGAAGGACTCCTCCGTGTTCAGACACAGCTGCTCACAGCCATGGTCCTGCTGTGCACAGTGGTCCACTCCTGCATTTCACACATGTGAAAGCATAGAGGAGCTGAGGGGGCGACACCCCACCAGCAACCAAGATTGAAAAACAAAACCAGAGGCATAATGAGCCACGGGGAAGGTGTCATTCTACCCCACGCCTCTGGCCCCTCTAGAAAATCAGCCTGGCTTGTTGGTTTTCTTTCCCTTTTCACCCAGGCTGGAGTGCAGTGGCGAGATCTCAGCTCACTGCAACCTCCGCCTCCTGGGTTCAAGCAATTCTCCTGCCCCAGCCTCCAGAGTCGCTAGCTGGGGTTACAGGTGCCTGGCACCATGCCCAGCCTTCTTTCCCATTTCTTTGTTTAAAGAGTAAAGCATACAACCCTAACGGCTGGGAAATGCTGTCCCTGGTATTGATGACAGCAGCACTCTGCCAGGGCCATGGCGCACAGAATCCACCGTCTCAGGGCACCTCTGAGAGCAGGTGCAATTCCCATTTCACAGAGAGGAAAGTGAGGCTCAGGAAGGTCAAGGTCAAAGCCACACAGCTGATAGAGTAGTGCTTAGAATGCAGGTTCTGGCATCAAACCACCTGGATTCAAATCACACCTCTGCTACTTGCTAGCTACGGATGCTGGGCAGTCCCATGGCCTCTTTGCCATCGTTTCCTGATTTGTGAATGTGGATGTTGATCGTTGCTTTCTTTTTTTTTTTTGAGGCGGAGTTTCACTCTTGTTGCCCAGGCTGGAGTGCAATGGCACGATCTCAGCTCACCGCAACCTCCGCCTCCCAGGTTCAAGCAATTCTCCTGCCTCAGCCTCCCTAGTAGCTGGGATTACAGGCATGTGCCACCAGGCCCAGCGAATTTTGTATTTTTAGTAGAGACGGGGTTTCTCCATGTTGGTCAAGCTGGTCTGGAACTCCCGACCTCAGGTGATCCACCCGCCTCGGCCTCCCAAAGTGGTGGGATTACAGGCGTGAGCCACTGTGCCCGGTGGATGGTTGCTTTCTTATAGGAACAGGGTGAGAATAAGAGGAGTTGATTCACGTAAAGCGCTTAGAACAGTAGCTGGCATACAGCAACCACTTAATGAACACATTATTATTATCAAGTAGTGCTAAGAATTAGTTGTACCGTTTCATTTCTAATTGAAAATGAAAAAGAATTGTCATTCTCAATGAAATCAATTTCTTTTTTTTAACCCCCATCATCAGGACATCCGGATTAAAAAAACAAACCAAAGCCTGGCCCTACATGTGTGGCCCATCCTGGCATCCGAATGCTGCACAGCTGGTCCCCCGGGCAGCAAGCGCCGAAGGCTAATGAACACACAGCTGCGGTGGACGGCTCCCACTAACAGCCCTGCAGGCTGCCTCCCCGGTTTCCCTGACGGAGAAAATGCACCTCCAGAGACTGGGCAGATACTGGCGGCCTTGTGCAGGACTGCCAAGTGGGCCTCTTGACTCCCACAGAGCCTGGGACCAGTGCCTTCTGGAACATTCCACTGGTGGATGTACCTCCTGTGAACACTTGCTGGATCTTGGGAGATACATGCCTGTGTTCACATCCCGATGTCGCCATTTGCTAGTCACAGGACCCTAGGACAGTGACTTAATCTCTTTGTGTCATAGTTTCCCCTTGTGGTTTAAATGGGGACAAGAATGTGGGTGCCTAGTAGGGCAGCTGTGAGGATGCAGGGAGTTTATGGATGGAGGGTGCTCAGGGCATTGCCTGCAGAGTGAGTGCCTCAGAAGCGCTTGCTGTCTTTATGGCCTGGGCTCCCTGATCCCTCAGGGAAAGCAGAAGCCCATGGCTTTCTCTAAGAACTGCGAGACAGAAATGGCTTGGTTTGTACTTTGAGTTGACTAGATCCCAGAGAGAAGGGAGGGTCTGGATCTCTTGTGGTCTGTTCTTAGAACTCTTCTGGCTCCCGGAAGCATGCTGGGAGGGGCAGTCAGGCCATGTCCCTGGTGATCTGTGTGGGCTCAGTCAGGTCAAGACCACCTGCCCTGGGAAAACTGCCAGGGCCATCAGCAGGCAGACCTAACACTCCAGGAAACAGGACACACACAGATCCATGGTCACCAGGGCATCTTCCGTCGAATGGGAGACCCGCTCCCTGCTGGCCTCTCATGAGGACTCACAGACACACAGAGGCAACACACAGCAGGCACTGACTTTGGCACCAACTTTCCAGTTCAAAAGCCCTTTGGCCTCCGAGATCAGTCCTTAGAAAGCCTTTACCGAGGCACTTTGTTCTCTCTGGACACTGGAGGGGCCCGCTTTCCTGAGGACTGCCCTGGACCTCTTATTTCATCTGGGAAACTTCCCTGCCGGCCGTGTGGAGCCCAGGGCTCAACAGCTGCATTGTCCTTACTCACAATCTATCTCTGTCTCCAAAGGGGAGCAGATGTGGAGCTTGCTGAGTGGAAAGGCACACAAAGGGCCCCTTCTGCACAGGCCATGTCATGGAGGTGGGGCCCTCTCCCACATGCCAAGGGCATAGGGTCCATCGCCACACTCAGGCGCTCCCACCCTGCTGGCCAGGACTCGTGGAGACGGTACCTCATAAAAAACCACAGAGCTGCCCAGCTGGCAGAGTCTGCAAGTTCCCATACATTTACATCATCCAGTGGAGCTTTGTTGTGGCTCTGACACAAGAAAATTAAGACAAGCCTTCTTAGGAAATCCCATGTTTCTTGATTCTGCCCTCAGGTCAGCCTCCCCCATTGCTTTCCAAGGTCTGTCCCCTCCGGCCTCTTGTCCCAGTGTGGCGCCAGGCACTGGCACTCTCACAGTCTCCACAACTGTTGCCCTTGATTGGAAGTTTACCCTGTGTCAGGCACCAGGCTAACGTATTGAAATGGCCCCGATTTCTCCCTATAAAAACGCTGCAGGAACAATATGACTATTAGTTTTGCTTTTTGTCATAGATGGGAAATCAAAGCATGGAGAAGTTAAATAAATTGCCCAAGGTCACACACATCTAGTAGGTGGGAGAGGTTGGATTTGAAATTAGGCCTGTCTGACCTAGTAAATGCGCTCAACAGCAAATACTAATATTAGTTAACATTTAATGAGTGCTTATGCCTAGCAGCACTGTTCTAAGTATTTTACACCTATTTTTTTTTTTTGAGATAAAGTTTTGCTCTTGTTGCCTAGGCTGGAGTGCAATGGTGCAATCTCAGCTGACTGCAACCTCCGCCTCCTAGGTTCAAGCAATTCTCCTGCCTCAGCCTCCCGAGTAGCTGGGATTACAGGTGCCCACCACCACACCCAGTTAATTTTTTGTATTTTTAGTAGATATGGGGTTTCACCATGTTGGCCAGGCTGGTCTTGAATTCCTGACCTCAGGTGATCCGCCCACCTTGGCCTCCCAAAGTGCTGGGATTACAGCGTGAGCCACAATGCCCAGACTATTCCTATTAATTCTTTTAATCCTTGAAACCCAAGTTGGGTAGGCCAATAGTACTAATAGTCACATTCTATGGGTGATGAACCTGATGGACCATCAGGAAACCCCAGGGGCTCCAGAAATGACTGGTTGCTAGTGAGCCCGCCAGCGCCTGTGAGTGGACCCCACCCTCCATCAGCACCCCACCCCTAGGGTACTCACGGCTGCAGGTTTTGCCGTTGGGGTCCAGAGTGTAGCCACGGCGGCAGCGGCAGTAGTAGCTCTCCTCCGTGTTGACGCACTCGTGCTCACAGCCTGGTTTGTTCAGTGCACAGTAGTTGATCCCTGAGGGGAAGAAGGACAGACCCTCCTTCAGACTCTGGGCTTCTCGCAGGGCTCACAGCAGCCGTTCCGGGCTTCCACGAACCCCCATGGAGAGGGCTGGTGGGTGCCACCTGCTGAGGTGAGCTGGGACAGATCATTCATTTGTCTGCCAACCAAGTGCCAGGCCTTAAGCTAGATGTAGGGATTTAATGACGACTAAGATGGATTGCCTCAAGGGATTCAGGCTCTAGTGAGGAGTCAGGCAAGGACAGCAACTGTAAGACAATGCAGAGCACAGAGCAGGGGCCTCACTGAGTCCTGGGGTGAGAGGGTCTTCCAAGAAGAGATGAGGCCAACTGGAGGCCCCATGGAGGAGGAGGAGTTCCATAAGTAAGGGAGCTCCGCAGGAAGGAGAATGTGAGGACTCGAGGATAGCAAACACAAACGCCTGAGGGTGAGGGGACAAAAAACACAAGTGCTTGGGGACGAGGGGACAGTGAACGCAAACGCCCGGGGACGAGGGGACCATGAACGTGAAGGCCCGGGGACAAGGGGACCGTGAACGTGAACGCCCGGGGATGAGGGGACAGCAAACACACACAAACGCCCGGGGACGAGGGGACAGTGAACGCGAACGTCCAGGGACAGGGGGGACAGTGAACGCGAACGCCCGGGGACGGGGGGACCATGAACGCGAAAGCCCCGGGATGAGGGGACCGTGAACGCGAACGCCCGGGGACGGGGGGGACAGTGAACGCGAACGCCCGGGGACGGGGTGGGGGGAACAGTGAACGCGAACGCCCAGGGACAGGAGGACCGTGAACGCGAACGCCCCGGGATGAGGGGACAGCGAACACAAATGCCCGGGGATGAGGGCGAGAGGCATGCCTGGGGAGTTGTGAGGAACTGAGTATGGCTGGAGCATGGGAGAGAGATGAAGCTGGGAGGCAGACGGAGCTGGCCCACCTGCGCATGGCTGGTCGTGCGGGCTTTGCAAGCCCCAGGATGGATCAGCGAAGGCTCTAAACGGGTGACTGGAGGTGAGAATTTTGGTGGAGGTGACAAGGCCAGGGTTATGTCTTGAAGAAGACTTTGCAGTAGAGGTAGAAAGGCAGGCAAACTTCACTAAATCTTCAGGAAACCAGGTGAGCTATAGGATGCAGAGAAAACAGCTCCCGCTCTCCCGGAGCTTGCTTAAAAGAGAGCCTGGCACCTGAAGTATACCTGTGGATTCTCTAGCATTTTCCCTCTTTGATGGCCAAAGAGCAAGCCAAGGCTCAGTTGAGCTGAGCTGAACTGAGTCAATGGCCAAAGAGCTGAGAGCTGGGGTGAGGGCCACACTCCCCAGCCTACCTCCTTCCAAGAAAGATGGAAAAGCTAAGAAAATCCAGTCTCTCTCTTAAATTAACCTGATCAAAGCATGTAGAGAGTTCTGTCTACAGTGACATCTGATAGTGACATTGGATGGCACGAGGCAGAATAAACAAAAGGTGATCTTGCAAAATATGCAGTTATTTAGGGAGGCAGGAGTTGGTAGTTTCATGAAGAAGGGTCCAAATGCTTCACCTTGCTCTGTTGAGATCATGCTGCATCCTATCATGGGACTGGAGGAGGCGCATCTCTGATGCTGCCCCAGACTACTGCGATTCTGTCCTATGGTAAGGTCACTCTATCCATGTTGTGTTTCTGCCAGCAGATGGAAACTGTGTCATAACCAGCAAATAAGCAATTCCTTTCCTGGTAGAAAATGCTAAAGCCGTAAGACCCCACACATAGCAGGCTCCAGGGGAGACGGAGAACTGGAAAAGGACACAAAATGAGCTTGTGGAGAGCCTTTATGAGACTGGCTTTGCAGGAAAAGGTCACCACCGACCTCATTGGATGGGCTGGATCAGTTTAACTGCACAGCATTGTTCTTTCTCTGGGGATGTGGCAGACACTGTTGGTTGTCTTGCCAATAACCATTACCCCATGACCCCCAAGCATGAGTCATGGCTGGTCTGAGCCAGCGTGGCAACCATGTCTTCTTTGTCAGTTATTGGTCGAGGGGTGAGAATATGCCCTAGTTCTGACCAATGAAACAAAAGAAGTTTACTGGGGGCCCTCAAGAAAAATTTTTCTTCCTGAAAAGACAAAGGTGGCCAGGAGCAATGGCTCATGCCTGTAATCCCAGCACATTGGAAGGCCAAGGTGGGCAGATCACTTGAGGTCAGGAGTTCGAGACCAGCCTGGCTAACATGGTGAAACCCCACCTCTACTAAAAACAAACAAACAAAAACAAAATTAGCTGGGCATGGGGGCACGCGCCTGCAATCCCGCTACTTGGGAGGCTGAGGCACGAGAATCGCTTGATCCCAGGAGGCAGAGGTTGCTGTGCCACTGCACTCCAGCCTGAGACTCTGTCTCAAAAAAAAAAAAAAAAAAAAAAAAGGTGCATGAAGAGAAACACTTTTCTCTGTCCTCTGTCCTTTCTGCCTTTGAGTCTAGTAGTGTGAGGATATGACGCTGGGAGCTGCAGCAATCATCTTGTAACCAAGAGGTGACAAGGATGAAGATGAAAATGCAACATGCTTTGCCAGAATAGAAAGAAAGAGTCTGGATTCTTGATAACATCACTGAGTTACTGAGCCATCCATAGGACCAACCACCTTTGGACTTGTTAGGTACAAAATAAATGTCCTTAAGACACCATTAATTGGATTTCCTGTTCTGTGTGAACAAAAAACACTATAACTGATACAGGGGAAATGATCTGAAATCACAAAGTAATGAATACATTTTATTCTTACCATGTATCTGCCCAAAAGTTATTTGACGAAGTTCACATCCACAAATCACTTGAAGATATGACACGTTACCCTCTTGCCTCAGTGGCTCCTCGCTGCACTGGCTAACCTCTATCTTCCTTCACAGTGAGCTCGTCATTTTGTCATCCTTTGTGACCTCCCAAATGAAGTCAGTTCTTTCTACAGGACCTCTCTTTCATTGCATTCATCACAATGGTTATGTAGTATATTTTGTATCTGTGATGGTTCAAAGTCTGTTTCTTTCACTAGACTGAGTTTCACAAGCAGGGACCACGCCATCTTTATTTTTCTCACTATTAGTGGCAATCTAATAGTAACTTTAGAAATGATCATCATAGCTGCTGCCATTTGTTAAACACCTGCTAAATGCCAGATGCTGTGCCAGCCACTTTACAAACATAACTTCATTTGACCCTGCAAGATATGTGTGATTGTTATCCATATTTCAAAGCTGAGAAATTGAGGTATAGTGAGGTTAATAACTTGATCAAGACCCACTGCTAGTAAAAATGGAGATGTGAGTGGGACCCAGACCTGAGGGACCTCTCAAAGGGTCTGTTAAAGGATCCGGCTGGGCACGGTGGCTCATGCCTGTAATCCCAGCACTTTGGGAGGCCAAGGTGTGTGGATCACTTGAGGTCAGGAGTTCCAGACCTGCCTGGCCAACATGGTGAAATCCTGCCTCTATTAACAATACAAAAATCAGCCAGGTATGGTGGTACACATCTGTAGTCCCAGCTACTCAGGAAGCAGAGGTGAGAGGATCACTTGAACCCAGGAGATGGAGGTTGCAGTGAGCCAAGATCATGCCATTGTACTCCAGCCTGGGTGACAGGGCGAGATTCCGCCTTAAAAAAAAAAAGAATCTGTGAGGTGCCCTCCCAGGTGACTGGTGGCTGGAGCTTGCTTCATGCCCAGAGTATGAGCAGAATGGCTGCAGACAGAGTGCATGGGGAGAAGGCCACAACACGCATGGATGGCCTAGAAGAAGAGATATCACCTTGCTGTATCACTGACCCTTGGCGCTCTCTCTCTAGAACCCACTCCCATGTGAGGAGAGGCAGGATATTGTTAGCCGTGTGCAGTTTCCATTCACCTACCTAACTCAGCAGCAGCCTCACCTGTGCAGGCCATAACTGAGTGCCAGGAAACAAGCCAAGAGCTTCGATGGAGAAAAATGAGATAAAACACCAGCCACAGACAGATAGACAAACACAGAACATGAAGGGTCCACAGTCTGGGGGCTGTAGGAATCACTCCATTACACCATCAGGGAAAGGGGAAATGATTTTTAGTCAACTCTCTCTTTAAAACCCAGCATTCAGCCACTGTGGAAAACAGCATGGCGGTTCCTCAAAAAATTAAATATAGAATTAACCATATGATCTAGCAATTCCACTTCTGGGTATATGCACCCAAGTTCAGAGCTGTATTAATAAACAAAAGCCAAAAGGTGGAAGCCACCCAGGGGTCTATCACAGGATGAACAAAGGACGATGTCTAGATACAATGGAACCTTATTCAGCCTTAAAAAGGAAGGAAATTCTGACACGTCCTACAACTGAATGAACCTTGAAGACATTATGTCAAGCTATATAAGCTGGTTACAAAAGGACAAACATTCTATGATTCCACTTATATGAGGTACCTAGAATAGTCAAATTCATAGACAAAAAGTGGATTGGTGGCTGCCAGGAGTTGGAGGAGGGGGAGCTAGGGAATTATCGTTTAATGGGTATAGAGTTTTAGTTTGGGATGATGAAGAAGTTCTGAAGATTGAAGGTGGTGATGGTTACACAGTAATGTGCATGTGCTTAATACCACTGGACTATGTACTTAAAAATGGTTAAAATGGTACATTTTATGTTATATATATTTTGCCACAATAAAAAAGCCAATGTTGTCTTTAAGAAAAATTTATATTTACATATTTCAAAACAACATATTGTACACAATAAAAGTATACAATTTTTGTCAATTTTAAAAAAAATGCCAAAAAGATGTACAACTATGTTATATCAATTTTAAGAATATAAAAAGGAGTGCTCACTTCAGCAGCACATATAATAAAAATATAAAAAGAAAAACATTTTTAAAAAATTAAAATAAATTAGTAAACAATGTTTCAAGCAAGATTTTTTTTTAAAGAATGATTTACACATAAGGTAATTCAACTGAAAAACATTTAGATTCTTAAAGAGGTTATCACCCAGCAATCTGGCCCACAACAATTCAAATACCACCCTTTTCGGCTGGGTATGGTGGCTCAGGCCTGTAATCCCAGCACTTTGGGAGACTGAGGCGGGTGGATCACTTGAGTCCAGGCGTTTGAGACCAGCCTGAACAACATGGTGAAACCCCATCTCTACTAAAAATACAAAAACTAGTCAGGCATGATGGTGCACCCTTGTAGTCCCAGCTACTCGGGAGGCCAAAGTGACACAATCACCCAAGCCTGGGAGACAGAAGTTGTAGTGAGCCAAGACTACTCCACTGCACTCCAGCCTGGGCAACAGAAGGAGATTCTGTCTGAAAAAAAAAAAAAAAAAAAAAAACAAACCTTCTCCAAATGGTTCTTTTTAGCAGAGTTTTAACAGTGGCTCTTTGCCTTCTCACCACCCTTTTGTCATATTTCCTCATGTGTGTGCTTCTTAGATATTCACTCACTCACTTATTCATTCACTAAATATTTATTGAGGACCTACTGTGCATCCTGTATCTGGTACCCTGATAGGTGCTCTGATGTGGCACCCACAGGTCAGGAGGGACACAACTTAATCTGGTAAGGCCTGAAGTGTCCACTAAAGCTCTGTGAGGTCAGATGACAGGACTGTCAGCAGACAAATCAAACGATCTTTCTGAGTGCTAACTTGTGAAAGAGTTGGAGCCCTGAGGAGGTAAAACTGAAACCATGAAAGATCAGTGACCCCAGGCAGTACATTTTGATACCAACAGAGTGCACAGATAATAAGTTTCAAAAAAACTGGAGAAGCAACAGGGTGTTAAGGCAGAAAGTCTTGTTCCTACAGTTTAGGAAATCCAGGTCCTGAGAAGTAGAAAGTAGCTGCTCAGGGACACATAACCAATATGGGTGACATTGCCAAGCTGGACATTACGTCTCTTGGCTCAGTCAAACCCGTGGGCTTCACACCGATTCTTGAGTGCTCATCATGGTACCAGAATCAGGGATCCTGGAGTCCAGCACAGGGGATGAACCACATCTGATTTGGCCCTAGGGCTCTACCTGGGCAGGAAGGGCAGTCACAGTTTCTGTGCTTTGCACTGCTGCCTTAATCATTCATGCGGTAAACTGATGACAGCACTCTCCAGGAGGAGAAATTGTGCCCAGATAAGGAGCAAGAACAAATCCTGGCCAAGAGTCTTTTCTCCAGTAGGATTCTGCCTTGATCTTTTTCCCCCCAGTTTAATTTGGATGACATCAAATTCCTTTAAAAACAGATTTCATATTAGATTTGAAAATTGCCCACATCCATCAACCTACTACTATTCAGTGTAAATGGCTATACCCTGGGCTGCAGATTTGTAATGCTCAGATCACTCAAGAGACCTCAGGCTTCTAATAACGGACTCCAGATTTTTAAGCCCAATTTCTTGGCTTCCCTCATCCACATAATGCTCCAGAGAGACTAGTGAGCACTCGCTTCCGTTTATAGCTGTCTTGCCCTAATGGACTGAATGCAAGCATGAAGTCAGGGGCCGCTCCTGCAGGCTGACCTCAGGAGTCAGGGTTGGGTTCACAGCAAAGACAATGGAAAATGCAACGATGAGGCAGGACGCTGGGTGAGGGCTGATGAGGACACGAGCCTTTAGGAACAAATTTCATTTTTCTTGGATGAAAAAGTAGGGTGCCTGGCTAAAGAGGTGCTATACCCACTGAATATACATGGATGAGCATTAGGGACTCTGGTGTGGGCCACAGCTAGCTTGCAAACAGGCCCACCTGGGGACCAATCTGTAGCGCTCAGACCACTCCCAAATGGTCACTCCCTCTCCACTCGCCCTTCCATTCTCAATCTTCTTTCCATGCATGCCTGCATTGCACTGGACCTCCTCTTATACCAAGTGCCTCTCCAGGAAGGGTGTGGAGGGGGTAGCAGAAGTCGAGGGACTCAGACAATTGGTAAGAGATGCAGAAAATGTCTTCCGCCCATAGCCCCAGGCCTGACTTGTTTCCTTTTTCCCCCTCCATTAGTAACACATGAGGAAGCTTGCAATGAGCATCTGAGCTGAACCAGATCTAATCACCACCCACAGAAGAGCTTTGGGTCTGCAAATATGAGTCCACCTGGGAGTGATTTCCCCTGGGTGCAGTCAGTCCCTCACACCCACTCCTAGCAAAAGGTGTAAATAGCACAGAGGAGTGGCCAGACCAGAAAAGTTGGCCCTCTGACCTACTGCAGGCATGTGTGGTCTTATGGAAAATAGCTTATCTAATTGTTTTCACATTCTGAATGCTCTCCATTAAAATTTTCATTTAATGCTTGAATGTGTCCAGGGTTTGTACCCTCACAAGGCAGTGGGAATAGCTTTATAAGAGAGGCTCCATTTCAAAATCCAGGATTTGCAACCATCTGCCACTATACACAGTTTAACACTTGCTAGAATGACTAGGAAAGTTAATCTGTGCTATGAGCAGAATGTGACTCATCTGGATTCAGTTAAACAGCTCATGGTGCTTTTCAAAAAAGATATATGTGAAACCTTTGAAAACACAGTCTTACCATGCAGAACACTGCTGTACACACCATCAGGAAGAAATGGGTGAAGGAGCATACAGAAAATTACATCCCTCAATGGAAGCTCCAGAGAGTTCTAAGAATGACATTGTCAGCAGACCCCAAACAATTCAGTGTGCCTAAGTGTGGACTGACTAGGGGAAGATTTCCTGAAAAAAAAAAAAATCCACAACTTGCATGCCTAAAAAAGGCTATCTTTCTAACAAGATTGAAGAATTAAAAAAAAAAATACCCACAATTTCTCCAGGTTGATACATCGTAGAAAGATTCACTTACTCATTCCCATTCAGCAAACATTGTGCACTTCTGTGAATGCCAAGTACTCTTTGAGCTTTTGAGAATTCAGCAGTGAGAAAAAGACAATCGCCTCTGTCCTTGTGGGCCGTCCATTCTAGCAGTCTCTCAGGAATGGTTTGTCTTAAACAGGGACCTGTGCTCAGATCCCCAATCATGCCCCTTGATGTGCCAGATGACAAGCATTTGAGGCACTCAGCACATCCTCAATATCATCCCGCTGACACCCTGTACCCCTTGAATCCTGCTGGGATGTCCTAGAGTCTCATTTTTCTTCTTCTTTCCTATCAAAGGGAATAAAGCTGCAATGTCCTCCCTCTTAGCATCCATCAAGTGTCTTATCTTGTAGGACTAGAAGAAACCAGCTCCTTCTACCTCTCATCTCTGGGCCCATTCTTTTCTTTTTCCAAGATCCCAGTGCTATGGGAATAAGGGGGAGGGAGAGTGCACCTGCATTTCACATAGGTGGGAGCTTCAGCTTGGGTCCCCACTTGGCTAATTGAATCTAATGACCAGACCTATTCAGTATCTAAAAATCATCCACATAATAAGATCTAGTGAAAAAGTAAAGGGCAGAATAATGTTAATAGAAACAATGCTGAGTCGGACGGGAGCGGTGGCTCAAGCCTGTAATCCCAGCACTTTGGGAGGCCGAGACGGGGGGATCACGAGGTCAAGAGATCGAGACCATCCTGGCTAACACGGTGAAACCCTGTCTCTACTAAAATACAAAAAACCAGCCGGGCGAGGTAGTGGGCGCCTGTAGTCCCAGTTACTCCGGAGGCTGAGGCAGGAGAATGGCGTGAACCCCGGGAGGCGGAGCTTGCAGTGAGCTGAGATCCGGCCACTGCACTCCAGCCTGGGCGACAGAGAAAGACTCCGTCTCAAAAAAAAAAAAAAAAAAAAAACAAAACAATGCTGAATACAAGTACATCTTTCTTAAGATTTGTACGGAAAGGAAAACTAACTAGAGGAGCATTTAGCAGAACAAGCCCTTCTCCAACTCCCACTGTAACTTACTTCTGCAGGTTTTCTTATCTGGATTCAGGATAAAGCCTTTCAGGCAGCGGCAGGAATAGGAATCATCTGTGTTAACACACTCATGCTGACATCCGTGATTAGATGAGGCACAGTAGTCTATCTCTGGCAAGAAGGAAAAATCACAAGAATGGTAAACCAATCAATACAGCTAGCATATGAAAACCAGGGATTTCCAGTCTTCATTTTCCTAAACAGGTAAAATCCCACACCTCACAGAGTCACACCATGAAGGGGTCTCCCAATAAAGCTACTTCCATATTTAGAGATATGGCCTCTCCTAAGAGAAACTTCTTCTCCTTCTTTCCTTCTCCTTCTTCTTCTCCTCTTCCCTCCT
>NC_045440.1:99741711-99774680 GCF_002776525.5 Piliocolobus tephrosceles
TCCTCCTCCTCCTCCTCCTCCTCCTTCTATTATTATTATTGTTATTATACCTGGACTCTTCTGCTAGGCAAAGACAAACTTCCTGATATATTAAAAAACGTTTATGCAACCAACAGATTTGTGAACATGCTGTCCTTGTCTTAATTCATGTAAGAGGCACTAAAATGAAAATGGGGTATTTGCCAGACTGTAGGCTGAGAATGGTTTAGCTGAGTGTTTTACTGAATTTAAGCAATTAAAACAATTAAACGTTCCCAAAGCCAAACTCCAAACCACTTATACCCATCAAACGGTAAGCCAAACAATAAGACACAAACTCATCTCCTGGGAAAAATAAGGCCTAGGAGTGAAAAGCATAAATACTCTGAGTTCAGAACACCTCCTGGTTACTTTACTGGGCTCGACTGCACATAAACAGGATCTTTACCTCAAGATTCACAGAGAATGTGACCTCTAGGGATACACTAATTTAAACCAAAATATTGTTTTTAAAAGTATTTCATGAAATTTGTCATAAAGAAATTTTACTTGTGTATTTTTTTGTTTTTGTTCTTTATTTTTTATTTCTTTTTTTTCGTATTTTTTGTATAAGTATTTTTAAATATGGAAATAAACTTTTATTGCAGAATCTGAGCAAAGTATTTTCCCAGAGTGGAACTTGAAAACATTGTTTAAAATTGCTTGAAATAAATGACCACTGATGGAATCTTAAAAGGAGTCTTTGTTTTGATGAGGGTTTTTATTATTTTAAGGAACATTTGAACTGCATAAATAATCTTCCTAATAAATAATTTGGTATAAATGAGAGTTCCCAATCCACACCAGAGGAAACAAACTGAGTAAGGGAAAGATATACAATATTCTTGAAAGGAAAAAATGTTGAGTAAGATGCCAATTTTTCCCAATTTAAACTTATGGAAGCGTTAAGCAAAATATACAATCATGTCCAATTTCAAAAATGGACTGAGTAGTATAATAAATCCATGTACATATCACCCAGCTTCAGGAGAATCAATCTATAGCCGCTCTGCTTTCAACTACATTCCAACTCTCTATAGTAAGATCCCACATTACTTTGAAGCAAACCCCAGACATTGTATTGTTATTATTACTATTACTACTACTATTATTATTATTATTATTATTATTATTATTATTATGTGTTTTGAGACAGAGTCTCGCTCTGTTGCCCAGGCTGACGTGCAATGGTGCAATCTAGGCTCACTGCAACCTCCACCTCCCAGGTTCAAGCAATTCTCCTGCTTCAGCTTCCCGAGTAGCTGGAATTACTGGTGGGTGCCACCATGCCTGACTAATTTTTTTTTTTTTTTTTTTTTGAGATGGAGTCTCACCCTAACACCCAGGCTGGAGTGCAGTGGTGCAATCTTGGCTCATTGCAACCTCTGCCACCTGGGTTCAGGCAATCCTACTGCCTCAGCCTCCCAAGTAGCTGGGATTACAGGCGTCTGCCACCACACCCAGCTAATTTTTGTATTTTTAGTGGAGATGGGGTTTCACCATCTTGGCCAGGCTAGTCTAGAACTCCTGACCTTGTGATCCACCTGCCTCAGCCTTCCAAAGTGCTGGGATTACAGGAGTGAACCACCACACCTGGCCCAGACATTGTATTGTTTTGTCCATAAATGCTTCATAATGTAGCTTTAAAACACTGGGAGTCTTTATAAACAATATAATTGCAATACCATAGTCATATATAAAGGCATTTTAAAAATCTTTCTTTTTTAAAACAATTTCAAGCTTACAAGTACAAGAAACACTTATATACTCTTTACCCAGATTCACCTTTGTTAACATTTTACCCCATTCTTGTGATTACTTGGTCATCTCTCTGACCTGTGTGAGGGTACATTATATACATTCTGGTCCTTTCCCTTAAAAACAGTCTGTGTTTCCTAAGAGGAGGGATATTCTCTTATATAACTGCAGTATGGTTATAAATTTCATAAGTTTACATTGATACAATACTTACATTTAATCTACCATCCATATTCTAATCTTGTCAGTTGACTTAATTATGTTCATCATAGCATTTTTCACCTTCCAGTACAGGATCTAGTCTAGAGTCAGAGACTGTATTTTGTTTTCGTATCTGCTTAGTCTCCCTTAATCTAGAACCATGCTGCCTAATATGTCTATTTAAATTAAAATTGATTAACATGAAATAATAATAAAAATTCAGCCAGGGGTGGTGGCTCATGCTTGTAATCCCAGTGCTTTGTGAAGCTGAGGCTGGAGGATTGCTTGAACCCAGAAATTTGAGACCAGCCTGAGCAACACAGCAAGACCCCATTTCTAAAAAAAGAATTTTTTTTTTTTTTTTTTTTGAGATGGAGTCTCGCTCTGTTGCCCAGGATGGAGTGCAGTGCCACAATCTCAGCTCACTGCAACCTCCGCCTCCCAGGTTCAAGCACTTCTCCTACCTCAGCCTCCTGAGTAGCTGGGACTACAGGTGCACGCCACCAAGCCCAGCTAATTTTTTGTAATTTAGTAGAGACAGGGTTTCACTGTATTGCCCAGGCTGTTCTCAAACTCCTGAACTCAGGCAATCCACCCGCCTCAGCCTCCCAAAATGCTAGGATTACAGGCATGAGCCACTGCGTCCGGCAAAAGAATAATTTTTTTAAGCTAGCTGAGCATGGTGGCACCTGCCTATAGTCCCAGTTACAAGGGAGGCTGAGGCCAGAGGATCTTATGAGCCCAGGAGTTGGTGATTGTAGTGAGCTATGAGCTATGACTGTACCACTGCACCGCAGCCTGGGCAACAAAGCAAGAGCCTGTCTCTAACAACAACAAAAAAACGAAACAAAAATTCAGTTGCTGGGTTGCACTGGCTGTATCTCAAGTGCTCAATGGCCACATATGGCTCCTGACTACTGTACTGTCTGATTCAAACAGAGCATTCCATCAACCAGAGTGTCCCACTGGATAGTGATGGGCCAGAACATTTCCATAGCCTCTCTTTGTGTTTTATGGCATAGCAATTTTGGAATAATACAGTCTCTTCTACTTGTTTTTAGTTTTTATGAGGTATAATTAACAAAAACCAAACTGTATATACTCAAGAAAAACAATCTGATGCATTTTGCATATGTATCCTGCCATGAAACCATCGCCACAATCAAAATAACGAGCATATGTATTACTCTTAAAACTTTCCTCCTGCCCCTTTCTAATTCATTCTTCCCCACCCTCTCCAGTCCCAAATAACCATTTATCTTCTATCCAGATAAATCAGTTTGCATTTTCTAGAATTTTATTTTTATCTTCTTTTTTTATCTCCCTACGGAATTTTAAATAAATGTAATCATATAGTATGTATTCTTTTTGGTCTGGTTTCTTTCATTCAGCATAATTATTTTGAGATTCATCCATATTCATATGGGTGTCAATAGTTTGTTCCTTTTTATTGCAGAGTAGTATTTCACTATGTGACTACAACACAATTTGTTTATCCATTCACTTGCTGAAGGGCTGTTTACCTGTTTCCAGTTTGGGGCTATCACAAATAAAGCAGCTATGAACATTAATGTGCAAGTTTTTGTGTGTACATATGCTTTCATTCCTCTTGCATAATGGCTGAGTCATATGGGACATGTATGCTTAACTGCTTAAACATTCCCACCAGCAATTTATGAGAGTTCCAGTTGCTCCATATCCTCATCAACATTTGGTAATTTCAGTCATTTTAGTGGGTATGATTATCTCAATATGACTTCACTTTGTATTTACCTAATGGCTAATGTTGTTGAATATATTTTCATATGCTTCTTTGCCACCTCCATATATTCTTTGGTGAAGTGTCTATTCAAATATTTTGCCCATTTTTATTGAGAGGCTTGTCTTTTTTTTTTTTTTTTTTGACAGAGTCTTGCTCTGTCACCCAGGCTGGAATGCAGTGGCGCAATCTCAGCTCACTGAAACCTCTGCCTCCTGGGTTCAAGCAATTCCCCTGCCTCAGCTTCCCAAGTAGCTGGGATTACAGGCACCTGCCACCATGCCTGGCTAATTTTTGTATTTTTAGTAAAGACAAAGTTTCACCACGTTGGCCAGGCTTGTCTCAAACTCCTGACCTCAAGTGATCCGCCCACTTTGGTCTCCCATTGTGCTGGGATTACAGGCATGAGCCACCGCGCCCAGTCTGAAAGGTATTTTTTAAATTTTATAGTTTGATTGTCCATTGTAAGTATATAAAACTTATTTTTGTATACTAATTTTGTGTCCTGCAACCTTGATAAATTCACTTGCTATTAAAAGTTCTAGCCGGGCGCAGTGGCTCAAGCCTGTAATCCCAGCACTTTGGGAGGCCGAGACGGGCGGATCACGAGGTCAGGAGATCAAGACCATCCTGGCTAACACAGTGAAACCCCGTCTCTACTAAAAAATACAAAAAACTAGCCAGGCGAGGTGGCGGGCGCCTGTAGTCCCAGCTACTCGGGAGGCTGAGGCAGGAGAATGGCGTAAACCCGGGAGGCGGAGCTTGCAGTGAGCTGAGATCCGGCCACTGCACTCCAGCCTGGGCGACAGAGCCAGACTCCGTCTCAAAAAAAATAAAAAATAAAAAAAAATAAAAAAAATAAAAGTTCTAGTAGCTTTTTTGTAGATTCCATTGGATTTTCTACATAGGTGATCATGTTATCTGTTAATAAAGATGGGTTTTTTTTTACAATCTAAGTATCATTTATTTATCTTTCTCTGTCTTATTGCACCGGCTAGAACTTCCAGTACAATATTAAATAGAAATGGTATGAGTGGACATTGTTTTATTCCTGATCTGAAAAGAAATTTTGTTCCTGAAAGGAAAAGAAAATTTATTCCTGAAAGAAAGCAATGTCTTTCACTATTAAGTATGATGTTAGCTGATGGTTTTTTCATTGATGTACTTTATCAGATTGAGGCAGTTACCTTCATTCCTAATTTGCTGAAAGTTTATTTAAAGAATAAATGAATGTCAGATCTTATCCAATGTCTTTTCTGCATCTATTGAGATGGCTTTTTAGTATGTTAATATTATGAATTACATCGATTGAGTTTTGAATGTTAAGCCAACTTTGAATTCCTGGAATTCACTTGGTCATGATGTATTGTACTTTTTAATATATTGTTAAATTTGATTGCTAGAAACTATTTAAAGAAGTTTTGCAGGTATTTCATGAGACATATTTGTATATAGTTTTCTTTTTTTATGTCTTTCTTTTCTGATTTGGGCATCAGGGCAATGATAGCCTCATAGAATGAGTTGAAAATTGTTTTTCCTCTTCAATTTTTTGGAATAATTTGTGTAGAATTAGTATTAGTTTTTCTTCAAATGTTTGGTAGAATTCACCAGTTAAGCCAACTAGGTTTGAAGTCTTCTCTGTGGGAAGGTTTTAAAGTGCACATTCCATTTCTTTTAATAGATAGAGATCTATTCAGACTTTTTTTTTTTTTTTTTTTTCCAGTCTGTCAGGGCACAGGGTCTTACCCTGTTGCCCAGGCTGGAGTGCAGTGGTGTGATCATGGCTCACTGAAGCCTCAACCTCCCGGGCTCACGCAACCCTTCTGCCTCAGCCTTTTGAGTAGCTGGGACTACAGGCACTTGCTACCTTGCCCAGTTAATTTATTTTTTGTAGAGATGGGGTCTTGCTATGTTGCTCAGGCTGATCTAGAACTCCTGGCCTCAAGCAATCCTCCCACCTCAGCCTCCCAAAGTTCTGGGATTACAGGTATGAGCCACCATGCTCAGCCTCTATTTATTCTTGGTCTTTCAAGGAATTTGTTCATTTCATCTAAGTTGTCAAAGTTATTGGCATAAATTTGTTCATGATTTTTCTGTATATATATATGTGTGTGTGTATACATGTATATGTATGTGTGTATATATCTATATGTATGTGTGTATGCATGTATGTGTGTGTATGTGTATATATATGTATGTATGTATATATATATATATATATATTTTTTTTTTTTTGGTGGAGATGAGCTCTATGTTGCCCAGGCTGGTCTTGAACTCCTTGCCTCAAGTGATCCTCCTGCTTTGGCCTCCCAAAGTGTTCAGATTACAGGCATGATCCACCATTCTTGGCCTGTATTATCCTTCAAAGTTTGTAGGATATGTATTGATGTCCACTTTCTCATTCCTGATATTAGTAATTTGTGTCTTCTCTCTTTTTTCTTCCTTGACTAGTCTGGTTAGACATTTATCAATATTTTTAATCTTCTAAAAAAACCACATTTTGGTTTTTACCAATTTTCTCTATTGCTTTTATGTCTTCTATTCCTTTTATTTTAGCTCAGATCTTTATTATTCCCTCTCTCTTCAATGTCTCATGTATGAAGACATGTTCAGTTCCCTGTCTATTCATTCATTCAGTAAACACTCCTGAGCATTCACCATGGGGCAGGCACTAGGATCAGCACTGAACAAAGAGGCACAGTTCTTGCTTCATGAAATTTGTAGGATTCCCTTACAATCACTTATATTGGAAAATATTCATTAATCAAATAATAACACCAATAAATATACATTTATAAATTAGATATATATATAATTGGATAATTTTATGAAGAACAGGTATTAAAGACATGATAAAAAAGCATAAAGAATAAATTTTCTCCTAGAAAATCAGCAAAATATTTTAAAGTTGCCCCCTTAAGAAACACTTTTTTTTTCTTCAACTTTTAAGTTCTAGGGTACATGTGCAGAATGTGCAGGTTTGTTAGGTAAATATGTGCCATGATGGTTTGCTGCACAGATCAGCGCATCACCCAGGTATTAAGCCCAGCATCTATTAGCTATTCTTCTGGATGCTTTCCCTCTCCCGCTTCCTGCTACAGGCCCCGGTGTGTGTTGTTCCCTACCATGTGTCCATGTGTTAAGATGAAATAGGCAAATTCCTTTTTCACTGCTGGTGGGAATGTAAACTAGTACAACTACTATGGAAAACAGTGTGGAGATTCCTCAAAGAACTAAAAGTAGATCTTCCATTTGATCCAGCAGTCCCACTACTGAGTATCTACCCAGAGGAAAATAAGTCATTATATGAAAAAGATACTTGCATACCCATGTTTATAGCAACACAATTTGCAATTGCAAAAATATGGAACCAGCCCCAATGCCCATCAATCAACAAGTGGATAAAGAAAATATAGTGTCTATATACACCATGGAATACTACTCGGTCATAAAAAGGAACCAAATAATGACATTTGCAGCAACCTAGAAGGAGTTGGAGACCATTATTCTAAGTGAAGTAACTCAGGAATGGAAAACCAAATATCCCACTTCTCACTTTTAAATGGGAGCTAAGCTTTAAGGCATAAGAATGATACAATGGACTTGGGGTGGGAGGGTGGTGAGGAATAAAAGGCTACACATTCGGTATTACATATCCTGCTCAGGTGATGGGTGTACTGAAAATCTCAGAATCACCACTAAAGGACTTGTCCATGTAACCAAACACCACCTGTTCCCCAAAAACCTATTGAAATCATAAATAATTTAATTTAAAAATAAAAATTGCTCCTTAAACACTTATGGTAGAGTATAAATCAGTACAACGTTTTTGGAAAATAATTTTGAATATGTATCAAAAGCCTTAAAAATGTTAATAGCCTCTGACTCAATAAATTTTCTTTTTTGTTGTGTTCCTAAGAAAATGATCAGAAAAAAGAGATTCAAGCATAAGAATGTTTATCACAATACTATTTGAGCAGCCAAAAAAACCTGAATACATTCTGACATATACCTTTAATAGAATTTTACACAGACATTAAAATGTTTTTGATAACGTTGAAGTGACATGTCAAAATGCTTATGATTTATTGTTATACTACATGATCTCAACTCTATAAAAATAAATCCATATACATACATTAAAAAAGACTGGAGAGAAATGTTCCAAATTGGCATAAACAATGGTTATCAGCTAGGTGCAGCAGTGTGCGCCCATAATCTCAACACTTGGGAGGCTGAGGCAGAAGGACTGCTTGAGCTGAGGAGATCAAGACCAGCCTGGGCAACATGGTGAGAACCCCGTCTCACAAAACAAAACGAAACACAAAAACAATGGTTTTCTCTGGGTGATAGCATCACAAATCATTTTATTTCATAGAATTGCATTTCTATAGGAACCAGTTTCCCTCAACGAGCCTGTATTACTTTTGTAATCAGAAAAAGTACTAAAAATAAATGTACACATTTGTAATTGTGAAACTAGTTGCCATGGAAAATGGCCCAAATAATATACAAAAAAGAACAATGGGCGGGCGCCATGGTTCACACCTGTAATCCCAGCACTTTGGGAGGCAGAGGCGGGTGGATCATGAGGTCAGGAGATCGAGACCATCCTGGCTAACACGGTGAAACCCCATCTCTGCTAAAAATACAAAAAATTAGCCGGGTGTGGTGGCAGGCACCTGTAGTCCCAGCTACTTGGGAGACTGAGGCAGGAGAATGGTGTGAACCCGGGAGGCAGAGCTTGCAGTGAGCCGAGATAGGGCCACTGCACTCCAGCCTGGGCGACCAGTTAGACTCCGTCTAAAAAAAAAAAAAAAAGAAAAGAAAAAAAAAAAAAAAAAAAAGGACCATATAGGAAGTGTCCTGTGATTTACAGAAGAAAATAATCAGGGAACATTGCTGAAAACAATATATATATCTTCAGGTACATATCTGCTACAGTTTGGATGTTTGTTCCCATAAACTTCATGTTAAAATTTAATCCCCAGTGTTGGAGGTGGGGCTTAATGGGAGGTGTTTGGGTCCTGGTGGGGAATCCCTGATGAATAGCTCGGTGCTGTCCTCACAGTAATGAGTACGTTGGCTCTGTTAGTTCTCATGAGAGCTGGTTGTTAAAAAGAACCTGGCACCTCCCCATCCTTTCTCTCTTGCTTCCTCTCTCACCATGTGACCTCTGCACAGGTCAGCTCCACATCACCTTCCGCTGTGAGTGGAAGCAGCCTTAGGCTTTCACTAGATGCCCAATCTTCCAGCCAGCAGAATCATAAGCCAAATAAACCTTATTTTCTTTATAAATTACCCAGTCTCAGGTGTTCCTTTATAGCAACACAAATGGACTAAAACAATATCCATTTTGTACTGGTGCTGTGTGATAGTATCACAGATCATTTTATTTCACAGAATTTCATTTCTACCTCTGCCTGAGGTTTCCTCCCTCTGTCACTGCCTTCAAATCTTTAATCAAAGGCTAGTATTACTTTGCTGTTGAGACCTGTAGTATTCTCTTATCCTGCTCCAATAGAATGTAGGCTCCATAAGGACAGATATTGGTGGGGTTTTTTTGGTCTGTATAATTTATTACTACATGCCCAGTGTCTACAATCATATCTGACACATAGTAGCTACTCAACAAATATTTTGTGGAATGAATAAAGGTTATTGGTATTACTCTTACTGGAGTGTGTTTTTTGAGGGTTTAGATAAACATTGCACACCAAGAAGCAACATGGGGGACATTACGAATGAAAGACAGCTCTCATGCCCTCCATAAGGCTTCTTCCCAGCAAACTGTTTAAAAACCTCCTTCTAGGAGGATCTCAGTTCAACAATCAGCATCCTGTGGTTACAGACATTTGGCCAGTTACACACCCAACCAATCATTCCTTGAGCACAAATTTCTCCACACACAAATTGGTCAAATGCTTATTAAAGTTTAGATAGTCGCTACTACATTTTCCATGTCTGGCTAGTCTACTAAATGAAATAAATTTACTCTCATATGACTCATTCTTAGTGGCCACAAAGAATGCAAGTAGCCAAATTTGTTTTGTTCATTTCTAAGAGAAAGGAAATAGATATCAGCTCCGTCTAGGGAATCACTTTCTAAGAGTCAGAGCTATACAAAGTGGAATGAACTGCCATGGGGTATAGTGAATATCCTGTCAGTGGGGATATTCAAGTGCAGGTTGGATGATGGCACAGTGAGGGTATTGTAGGATGGATAGTTGGGCAAGAACTAGGTTGAACTTTAAGGCTTCTTCCAGCTGAAAGTGTTTGATTTATGCACATAGGGAGTCACAAAAGTGGCATATTACAGGCTGTAGGAAGGTAGTGGCACTCAGTATGTTAACTATGCCCTGGCCAAGAAACCTGACAATCGATACTTTGTAGTTCTTCTATTGCTGATTCAGTATAAAATTATTTCCGGCCAGGAATGGTGGCTCATCTCAGCACTTTGGGAGGCCAAGCTGGCAGAATCACTTGAGGTCTGGAGGTCTAGTCCAACCTGAGCAACATAGCAGACATCATCTCTATTTTAAAAAGTTTATTTCCTTCTGCGTTTTGTTTTTAGTGCAAACACAAACATATCCATTCAGTGCCTTACTCTGTGCAGAGCATTCTTATTTGAAAAATAAGGATGGAAACGTCAACCAAGTTATCACTGGAGACTGAAAATCAATGAACATAATGACCTCCAAGTACGAAAATAATAAATGGCAACATGCAAAAGATGGTGTCCACAATTGCCTTTATGCATCATTACAGGCATTAGATGATTGAGCATTAGACTCAAAGCCCACAGTCTCCTTGCTACCAAAAACATGAATCCCTGTCCAGCGGACTGAAGTCCTCTATAGATCTTTCTGGTGAAAAGACCCTGGATATCTGAGAGTGTTCTTTCTCATGCTTGGCTAAAGAGTAAGGGTTTCAATTTAGATCTCAAAAAGTCTTGCTACCAGATGACCAGCAATTCCACTTCTGGGTATAAAAACCCACAAGAACTGAAAGCAAGGACTGGAACACTCATGTTTATAGTAGCATTATTCACAATAGGCAAAAGATGGAAGTAGGCCAAATGTCCATCAACAGATGAATAAACAAAATGGGGTATATACATACAACTGAATACTATGCAGTCTTAAAAAGGAAGGAAATTCTGATATATACTACAACACAGATAAACCTTGAGGACGTTATGCTAAGTGAAATATGTCAGACAGCAAAGGACAAATACCGTACAATCCCACTTACATGAAGTACCGAGAGTGGTGAAATTCACAGACAGAAAGTAGAATGGTGGTTGGCAGGGCAGGCAATGGGGAGTTATTGTTCAATGGGTACAGTGTTTCAGTTTGGGATGATGAAAACTTCTGGAGATGGATGGTGAGGATAGTTATAGCTGGGTGGAAATCAGGTGACCCCAGCCAAGGGGTGTGGTCTGGAGAGGCAGGAAGGAGACAGGCTAAGATATGTGTTTTTCACAATGTGAATGTATTTAATGCCACTGAATGGGTACAGTGGTAAATTTTCTATTATGTATGTTTTACAACAATACCAAAAAAAAAAGTCTTCCTAACATTTTGCAAACTGATGGTACCTGTTTCCACCTTTCTCCCCTCTAGCTTTGGATGGGCTGCTCTAAGGTAAGAAATTGATATAAAGGTAGTGCTTTTTTGAACAACACTCACAGATTTCAAATTACAGTACTAGTTCATGAACATGAAGCCCTATTATGTACATTTTGGGTTAATCATAAATTAACCATGCTTGGTTTATTACATTGACTAGTCTACATTTTTTAGACAATAATTGCATACGTACTAATTGGATTTGCTTTCAAATATACTTTTGGTTAAAAATATAGGCTGAAATTTAAGAAACTGAGTTTATTTTATTTTTTGCAAGTTTATAAGAAGTAGAATTAAAAAAAAAAATCTTTCAACGTCAGAGCAGTAGCCAGGCTGTCTTGGCTGGAAGCCAGTGGGAGGCCTTCGTACTAACAGGGTGGCCGCCTCGGTTCTGAGCTTCTGCCTCTATCCTGTTTCTGTAATTTTAACTGGTCCCTGTTTATCAGTTCTTGTCCCCGCCACAGATCTGGAGCACTCCTGAGTGTTTCATTCTTACGACTGGGCTTTTGCCTTACTTTCTACTTTTAGCTTTCCAAGTACTCTGTCTCCTCTCTTCCTCTTGTCTCCCTCCTCCGGGGTCTGGCTCCTGCCCACCCCAAGCATGGTGGGAAGAGGGCTCTTCTAAGGGATGTACTGCCCTGAGGCTGCCTGCCGGAACCCTCCGATCTCCCAGCACTCTTCCCTGCCCACGCATTGGGGCGGCCCACTTCTGGGTCTTGATTCTGACAACTGCACTGCTGGGCTCGCTGCCTAGCTGGTGAGACCTCACAGCTGGATCAGCCCCTCCCGTGGCTCCTAGCCAAACCTCCTCTCCCAGTCCCCCTAGGCTGCGGTATCTACTTCCAGGGTCTGATTCCAGGGCTCCAACACTCTCCTTGCCTGCACCACCCTGGGCTGGGGATCTGGGACAGGAGGCATGCTGAGCCACAGGGTGGGGAAGAGGGTGCCACTCTGGGAACTAGGGCTGGTGCTGGGGTAGAAATCAGGTGACCCCAGCCAGGGGGTGCAGTCTGGAGAGGCAGGTAGGAGACTGGCTAGGCCATGTGTTTTTCTCCAGCCCTCATCCTTGCAAGGCAGCATCTCACCTGTTCTGGTCTAACTGGTCTCCTTCCTCTAACTCCTGCTGTGGTCCTGGTTGCATCATACTGTAGGCTGTTGGTCACATAACTCCTGGCACCATGACTCAGCTACTCAGTGTGGCTATGGCTAGGGTCCCTCACCAGCCTGCAGTAGAAATCCTGAACGGTTTATGCACCTTTAAACTTAGCCCAGACATGTGGTATATGCACAATAAATAAAAATTTAGGGTTTTGGAGACCAGGTGTGGTGGCTCATGGTGACCATAATTCCAGCACTTTGGGAGGCTGAGGTGGGAGGATTGCTTGAGCCCAGGAGTTGGAAGCTGCAGTGAGCTAGGACTGCACCACTACACTCCAGCATGGGTGATAGAGCAAGATCCTATTTCTAAAAAACATAATGATAATAAATAAAGAAATAAAGTCTTTGAAGCCTACATCGCCCCTTTTTAGCCTTTTTTTTTTTTTTTTTTTTAAGACAAGGTCTTACTGGGTCATCCAGGCTGGAGTGCAGTGGTGCCATCATGACTCACTACAGCCCCAGCCTCCCAGGCTCAACTAGTGGTCTTCCCACCTGAGCCTCCCAAGTAGCTGGGAGTACAGACACTTGTCACCATGCCTGGCTAATTAAAAAAAAAAAAAAGTTTTTGTAGAAATAGGGTCCCTCCATATTACCAGGGCTGGCCTCAAACTCCTGGGCTCAAGTAATCCTCCTGCTTCTCTTTCCAAAGTGCTGGGATTACAGGCGGGAGCCACTGTGCCCAGCCTCATTTAGTCTTCAAGATTATGCTATGGCCGGGTGCTCTGGCTCATGCCTGTATTCCCAGCACTTTGGGAGGCTGAGGTGGGTGGATCTCTTGAGGTCAGGGATTCGACACCAGCCTGGCTAATATAGTGAAACACCATTGCTATCAAAAAATACCAAAAAAATTAGCTGGGTGTGGTGGTGCGAGCCTATAGTCTCAGCCATTCGGGAGGCTGAGGTGGGGGAGTCGCTTGAATCCAGGAGGTGGAGGTTGCAGTGAGCCGAGATTGCATCACTGCTCTCCAGCCTGGGTGACATCAAGTAAGACCCAGTGTCAAAAAAAAAAAGGAAAGAATAATGCTATGTAGTAGGCAGTATTATCATCCTCTATGGTAACTGAGGAAACTGAGGCATAAATAACTTGCCCAAGATCACCAAGAGAAAAAGCAGAGAAGCTGGGATTGGAACCAAGGCTGGCTGCTGACAGCCCACGACCTCCTCTTTGATGAGGAACACTGACTCATCAGCCCAACAACCACAACTCCCCAACCACAACGACAGCCCAGGCTGCTATTTTATAGTTCAGAATATTCAGAAGGGAAGGGAGACCAGGAACACAAAAGCCCACTCATTCATTTACATACTCTTTCAATAAACAAAACAAATAAACCACAGTATACTCCAGTCATGCACGGGGCATGGAGACTACAGTTCTCTGCCTGGTTCACATCTTCGACTTCTTTCCTTCTCCTGGAACCCCCACCTCACCCTTTTCTGCCTAATGAATGACAGCTCCACTTCCAAGACTCAGCCACAGTATCTTCTCCATTAACGACCTTGCCTTATTCATTTCTATTGGCACATGGCTGGGGCTCCAGAAATGTATGCTTTTGACCTAATGTGTCCCTTATAGTTCCATACATCACCCACACCTCCAGCTCTGGTGTTTGTAAGCTGCTGACATTTAGGTATTGAAGAGTAGGAAGTAAGTTTATGTTGAAAAAGGTTTTGTGCAGACGTATCCTGTTTTACATAATGAATACATTTTAGCATTTTAGAAAGGTTGTAGGTACCTGAACTTTTTATGAATTAAAATCCTGTTTTCTCACTGATGCATGTCTCTGAGGTGCCTTACCTTATTCTAGACTGTTATTAAAGTTCACTTTTTATAAATGCTTGGCCCTAATACTTAAAAAACAAGCTTTTCTCAAGCGATCCTCCCTATAGAAGGATAATAATCCATACACAATCCCTTAAGTCTCCTGATGTACCTTTATATTTAATAGAACACTTTTGGAATCTTTTTGCAACTAGTTATTATCTTTTTTGCAAAACTAATGATCATCTTTAATTTATAGAGTTTTATGTTCAGATTTTGGGAGCTGAAATTAATTCTGATTTTTATGTATATAGTTAAAATCAAATCGAACTAAATATCTCAAACAAAAAATGAGCAGTTCTTTGCAAACTGCCATCCACCAGAAGAAACCACTTACGATTCTTTTTGGCTCAGCGATTTTCTTGTGTGGAGTCAGAGCTAAAGCCCACAAGCCACAAAGCTTCAATGAAAACATTTCAAGCCCTGTTAGTGCTGATGGGCACAGTCAGGCTGAGTTAGCATGAAGTAAGTTCGTCTGATTGTCAGCATGCTCAGCAGATGCTGAAGGAACAGTCATGGTACCTTCATCATATTCCCTGAATAGTGATGTTGAGATACAGTGGTCTATGGTCTTAAGCCAAGTCATGAAAGTCCTGAGAGAAGAGGAATGGGGCAAAAGGTATTAGACCCCCATGACATAATTATATGCTAATCTATACTTGAGAGATTTCCATGGCCATAGTTACCACAGCAATAACATCAACATTTCTCTGTGTGTGCATATGTGTGTAACTTACTTGTGCACGTTTTTTTATCTGGGTTAAGGGCAAATCCTTCATGGCACTGGCAAAGGTAGGAGCCATCAGCATTTACACATTCATGTTCACATCCGTGGTTTTCTGAAGCACAGTAGTCCACAGCTGGAGAGAATAAAACACATTCAGAATTAGAAATGCAAACGGAGGAAAAGGGAAAGGTAGGATGAGGGCATACTGATGACAGATATTAACTAGGATTAATATTATTGCCCCCAAAAAGAGTAGGATAAACAGATATGAACTCAAGGTCTCTGCCCTCCTCAAAAAAAAAAAAAAAAAATCAGGAGTCTATATCAGGCAATTCATACAGGAAGATAAACTAAAGAACAAGTGAACTATTGTATTTAAAAGTTAAAGAACTGCAAATCAAAATCATCACAAGGTGCACTTACAGCTAGTAAACTGGCAAAAATAAGATGAGAGAAAACCCAGTGGTAGAAAGGCAGCAGTGTTATTAATGGTGGGGGCATTATAAATTGAGAAAGATCCTTTCAGAAGGCAATTTGACAATGTTCACCCTGGATGTGAAACCCAAAGAAACAGCTGGGAAAAGGGTGAAATTACATACAATAAGCTATTAATAGTGTTGTTTACAACAACAAAAAATCCTAGAAAATAAGATGAACATTGAATAAGGGTAAATGGTTTAATAATGTATGAGAAAATACACTGGCTGATTTTTCATTAGTTCCACAAATATTTCCTGAGTACCTACTATGGGCCAGGGCCTGTTTTAGGTGCTAGGGATAGAACGAGTAACAAAATAATCCAAAATTCCAGCCCGAGGAGCTTACATTTGGATAATGATGGTGGAACTGGGGAACAGACAAGAAATAAAATAAGTAAATAGCATAGACTATTAGGAAATAAAGAAAATTCTGGAGAAAAACAAAACAATGAATAGGAGCAGGATCAGTGGGGGAGTGGGTAGCCGGTGGGATGTAACAGAGGTGGTCAGGAAAGGCCTCTCTGAGAAGGTGGGTGGTTAGGAATAGTGCTGACTAACATACGAGCCATGAGGGTATCTGGGAGATAGTATCTTGGGCAAAAGAAACAGCAAGTGTGAAGGCCAAGAGGTGGGACTCTGCTTGATGGGCTGGAGGATCAGCAAAGAGGCCAGGGTGGCTGGAGGAGGGAGAGAGGTAGGAGATGAGAAGGGGGCAGTCAGGAGGGACCCATGGGCCATGCAAGGACCTCAGCTTTTAGTCTGAATGAGTTGGGAGTCACTGCAGGGCTCTGGACCCATGAGTCAAGAATAGACTGAGAGGGCAAATGTGAGAGTGGAAAACCAGTAAGGAAGTGACTCCAGTGATCCCAGGGGGGATGGGTGGAGGCTTAAACCAGGATGTTGCAGGGGATGAGGGGCAGTGGTGTTCTGGAAGGTATGGGTTGAATTGTGTCCCCCAAAAAGACATGTTGGAGTCCTAAACCCTGGTACCTACTAATGTGGTCTTATTTGGAAATAGGGTCTTCGCAGAAGTAACCAAGTTAAAATGTGCTCGTTAGGGTGGTGAGCTGTAATTAATATGACTGGTGTTCCCAAACACCTCCCAGCAGGCCCCACCTCTGACACTGGGGATCAAATTTATTTTCTCTTTTTTCTTTTTTTTTTTTTTTTTTGAGACAGGGTCTCAGTTTGTCACCCAGGCTGGAGTGCAGTGGCACCACCTCTGCTCACTGCAGCCTCAACCTCCTGGATTCAAGCGATCCTCCTGCCTCAGCCGTCCAAGTAGCTGGGACTACAGGTGTGCACCACTACACCCATTTAATTTTTATATTTTTAATAGGAACAGGGTTTCGCCATGTGGGCCAGGCTGGCCTCAAACTCCTGAGTTCAAGAGATCCACTCGCCTCAGCCTCCCAAAGTGCTGGGATTACAGGCATGAGCCAATGTGCCTGGCCACAGAGATCAAATTTCAACACGAGACCTGGTGAAGCCAAATAAACCATATCCAAACCAGAGCACAGCTCTAGCAAACTAATACACCCGGTAAATATTGAAGATGGGCTAACAGGATTCCTGTTGGGTTAGAGATGAAATGAGAAAAAGAGAGTGCACCTAGGATCGACTCTGGGGTCGACAGAGCAAGACCCTGTCTCAAAAAAAAAAAAAGAAAAAGTTTTTGGAAATCCCAGCTACTTGGGAGACTGAGGCAGGGCAATCATTTGAGCTGAGGAGCTTAAGACAAGTCCCTTTTCAAAAAAAAAGTACTCCCTACAATGTTTTAGGATATATTAGTATCAAAAGTGTGTAAATATTAACAAGGAAATAGAATCTACAAAATTAATACACATGTGAAATTTTAAAAAGCAAAACCACGCATGGAGAAGATAATGACATATTTAGCACAGTAATAAAAAGATGCAAAGGGAAACACTAAAGATTTGTAAAGGGTAATAACCTGTGTTAAGTTTATTCTTTTGCTCCAAAGCTTCATTAAGTTTCAGTCCAGGCCGGGAGTGGTGGCTCACGCCTGTAATTCCAGCACTTTGGGAGGCCAAGGCGGGTGGATCACCAGAGGTCAGGAGTTTGAGACCAGCCTGGCCAACATGGCGAAACCCTGTCTCTACTAAAAATACAAAAATTAGCTGGGCATGGTGGTGGGTGCCTGTAATCCCAGCTACTCAGAAGGCTGAGGCAGGAAGAATTGCTTGAACCTGGGAGACGAAGGTTGCAGTGAGCCAAAATTGCACCACTACACTCCAGCCCGGGCGACAGAGCAACACTCTGTCTCAAAAAAAAAAAAAAAGTTTCAGTCAAAATATTGTTTTTGTAACTTCAGCTCCCTAAAGAGTTCTAGTAGAACCTAGTATTTGCAGGTTAAATTCACAAGTCATTATGTTGGGGATAGGGCATTCATGTCGTCTCAGGGTCTGAACGTCAGGGAACGTTAGCCGCTTGCTAGAGTGGAGTCATAACGACTGAGCTAGCACCACCTCCTTCTAACAGTTCATTTCTCATTTCTCAAGAACCAAGGGATCATTAAATTAATCAACGGTGATACTGGGAACACTGAGATCAAGGAAGGCTAAACCCTGGCACATGGTCCAGTCCGTTTGTCAAAGGAGTTGGCCATACCAGAGCCTGCATGGGCCTGTGTTAGCAGGCAACAATCCCCAGCCTCAACTTCCTCATGCTGGGCTCGACTCACCATCATGAAACTCTCCCAATCCCGGATATGGGTGCCTGCCGTCAGTCATCCAGTCCTATCTATGGCCACCCGCTTCTTAGTATCCCCTACAAAAAAAGGAGCCGCTGATCTGACTTCCAACTTATAGGACATTGATGGTGCTGCGATGATGAGTGGTCAGGTCACTACACCTAAAAGTCAGAAACTCAGACTCTACCTCTCTCTTGAACATCCTCTCTTATACCATGGGCTATAATCTGAGCCCGGCCACTTCTGTCCCTCAGAGGGATACCTCATAATTATGCTGGCCCCATAATTTAGACTAATGTAATAATTAGAGAGGTGTTGAAGGCTTGGCTTAGGCTTCGGATCTAAGCCACATACTCTAAACTCTCCCCTTTTCCAGAATGTTTTAGAATAGAGTATCCACATTGGCTCAGGTGTTTAAAAAAGAAAGTTGTACTAAGATGCTCTTTTAATTGATAACTCTTTAGCCAACTCCTGATCAAGCAATGCTTTCATTCCCTCTGACCATATGAATCCTGATAACCCAGGGCATGCTACACGCTCAAGGCAGTTAGAACACCTGTGTTTTAAACACCTGTGGCCGGGCACGGTGGCTCACGCCTGTAATCCCAGCACTTTGGGAGGCCAAGGCGGGTGGATTATGAGGTCAGGAGATCGAGACCATCCTGGCTAACACTGTGAAACCCCGTCTCTACTAAAGAATACAAAAAATTAGCTGGGTGTGGTGGCAGGCGCCTATAGTCCCAACTACTCGGGAGGCTGAGGCAGGAGAATGGTGTGAACCCAGGAGGCGGAGGTTGCAGCGAGCCGAGATTGCACCATTGCACTCCAGCCTGGGCGACGGAGTGAGATTCCGTCTCAAAAAATAAAAATAAATAAAAATAAAACATCTGTACATGCCTCGCAATGGCTGGCTTGTATGCTGATAAAACAGCCTTGGTGGAACACATGGGCTCTAGGACACCTGTGTACTTCTTCCATTGACTGAGATGTATTTTTATAAACATTGGTTCTCAAAGTGTGGTCTGTGAACCAACTGCATCAACTATCGCTTAAGAACTTGTCAGTAATGCCCATTCTCAGGCTGCATCCCAGACCTACTGATCAGAAGCTCTGGGAGTAGGACCCGGGAATACGTGTTTTAGCAAGCCCTCCAGGTGATTCTGAGGCATTGCTAACATTTGAGAGCCATTGTTAGAGGCAAGGTTGCTTTTGTTTCCCAACCTGTATATGTCATTTGTACATGTTATTGTAAGTAATTTAAATATTATAAAAACTGGGCTGGGGCCAGACATGGTGGCTCAAGCCTGTAATCCCAGCACTTTGAGAGGCCAAGGCAGGCAGATCACAAGGTCAGGAGTTCAAGACCAGCCTGTCCAACGTGGTGAAACCCCGTCTCTACTAAAAATACAAAAATTAGCTGGGCGTGGTGGCAGGCACCTGTAATCCCAGTTACTCAGGAGGCTGAAGCAGGAGAATCATTTGAATCTGGGAGTTGGAGGTTGCAGTGAGCCGAGATCGCACCACTGCACTCCAGCCTGGGCGACAATGCAAGACTACATCTTAAAAAAAAAAAAAAAAACTGGGCGGCTCACACCTGTAATCTCAACACTTTGGGAAGCCAAGGCGGGTGGATCGCTTAAGTCCAGGAGCTCGAGACCAGCCTGGCCAACATGGTGAAACCCTGTCTCTACTAAAAATACAAAAATTCACCAGGTATGATGGTGGGCACCTGTTGTTGCAGTTACTCTGGAGGCTGAGGTGGGAGGATTGCTTGAGCCCAGGAGGCGGAGGTTGCAGTGAGCTGAGATTGTGCCACTGCACTCCAGCCTGAGTGACAGAGTGAAACTCTGTCTCAAAATAAATAAATAAATAAAATAAAAACCAATAAAATATAAGCATGAAAAGAAATTGAGATTTTAAAAATAAAAATTAGGTTGAAAGCTTTGGAAAAAATTAAAGCAATTTGCTAACCAAAATTGCTATAAAACCAGGCATGGATGAAACAAATGTAAAATATTGGGAAATTTTCCACTAAAATTTACAAGAGTTCTGCTGTTAGATTGCTTTACAGATGTCTTGAAAGCCTTGCTCCAATGTAAAGAAACCAAAACTAAAAAATCATAGACAACACATTATGGGTATGGTTTATGCAAAAAAATATGTTTATATAATCCCAGCACTTTGGAAGGCCGAGGCAGGCAGACTGCTTGAGCCCAGGGGTTCGAGACCAACCTGGGATACATAGCAAGACCCCATCTCTACAAAAAATACAAAAATTAGCTGGGCATGGTGGTGTGCACCCGTGGTCCCAGCTACTCGGGAGGCTGAGGTGGGAGGATTGCTTGAGTTTGGGAGATTGAGGCTGCAGTGAACCAAGATCATGCCACTACACTCCAATCTGGGCAACAGAATTATACCTTATCTCAAAAAAAAAAAAGATTTGTAAATATATTTTTTTCTTCAACTTAAAATTAGTATTTTTTAAAAAGCATAAAAGTGATTTTTACTAAGTATACATGTATGTGTTTTAAATAAAAATAAAATGACTAGCATGAGTTTGCATATGTAGTTTTTTAGGATTCCCCTCTCTGAATGATATTTTCCATTAATCAGCTAACCACAGGCCCAATTCATGGCATAAGAGAGCTTCTCTGGACCCTGACTCTCATAACGTTTTTGCTCTTTGTGTACACAGCTCTCTGGGGAACTAAGGGGGAGGATGTGATTGGCAAGGCAGGATTCACGCATTCCTGGGTCCCAAGTCTCTGGTCTGTAGAACTCCAAGGTGTCAAATCCCATCTCGATTTGAGATCCACCCACTGATGCACTGCTAGGCTTCTGGAGACAGCAGATGAGGCCATCAGTGCAGCGGTTAGACATGGAAGAACCCCCTGCCACACACGTGAACCTAACAGTTTGTTAAGGCCAAGAGAGGTCTAGTGCATTCAGCTCTAATGTTATTTGCCAAGTGGTTTGGGTTCTTTGCATAACTTCCTTGGTTGCAAAATTGTACTCATAAAAAGAGAGGTCAAGATTAGGGGGCAGATGGATGGAGGTGACCTCGTGCGTAACTCAGTGATGGCTCTGTTGTTCCAAGTTCTCATCTACTTCAACAAAATCTGTTCTCAGTCATTTATGCCTGCAATTTCTACACTCTTGTTTACAAATGGAAAGAGTAATTCCCCAGTTGTAGCTCTTTAGCCCTCCGGATCACAAGTGCTAAGATCCCAGAGTCAGAAGTCAGTCTTGCCACATTCATTCTCTGCCCAATGTGTGAGAAATCACTCCACTGTCTCTGAGAATAAATGATACTTGCTGCCGGTAATAAAACCCTAAAATCAATGATTTCTGATTTACAAGCTGGTCCAATTCTAAGGTTTTCTCAGCAGGACTCAGTCTGCAAGGGTATGGCATTAGCAGAAACAGGATACTTTAGAGAGGAGCACTTGGATTTTAAAGTTTTTTTTATAGCAAATTAAGAAAAACCAAATTTGTCATTTAGAGAAATGGTAGAACCAATCTACTTGCTGAGCATACATTAGACACACACACACAGAGTCAGACTCACAAAACCTCTCCTCTGCACGGCATAATTGGAATTCCAAATGCACGATTTAAAACCCACAGAAAATTTCTTTTTTTTTTTTTTGCGACAGGGTCTCATTCTGTCACCCAAGCTGAAATGCAGTGGCACAATCACGGCTCACTGCAACCTCGGCCTCCCAGACTCAAGCCATCCTCCCACCTCAGCCTCCCAAGTAGCCGGGACTACATGTATGTCCCACAATGCCTGGCTAATTTCTTTATATATTTTTGGTAGAGATGGGGTTTGGCCATTAGCTGGTAGTGGTGGCACACACCTCCTTGGGCTCAAGCAATTCTCCCACCTCAGCCTCCTGAATAGCTGAGAGTACAGATGCATACCACCACCCCCAGCTACTTTTTGTTATTTTTGTAGATACAGGGTTTCACCATGTTGACCAGGCTGGTCTCAAACCTGAGCTCAAGAGATCTGCCCGCCTCGGCATCCCAAAGTGCTGGGATTACAGGCTTGAGCCACCATGCCTGGCCTGACTTTTTTTTTTAAATAAACAAAAATGACTTTATAATTTAAAAATCAGTCAATGGGGAAAATATTTTTTATAAAACACGAATGCATGAGACTGCGATCAACCTCAGTCAGTGCTTCAAGAAAAATGTATTTCAAGTCCAGTCTGTGAAAGATGAAAAGTACAAGTGGTTCTGCCCTCAAGGGTTTACAATCTGCCTGGGTAGATGAGATGCAAACAGGACCAAAGTTACCCCAAAATAAAAGGCAGTTTGTAAACACCAGGTGAGTAAGTACAGCAGAAAATTCATGTTCAGAGAGCAAGATAAATGGTCTTTGAAAAACAGTTTTGGATGGCAATGAATGTGACTTTAGTGGCAGCTGATGAATTATAAATTCAGGGACTCTACTAAAGCAAAGGAGGTTCTTAGTCAGCAATCCACCATTGAATATGGAAATAAATTCAGGACTGCCAATGGTGAAATGAGCTCTCAGGGAGTTGGAACTCTGGTGCTGGAATTGAACGTTCCACTTACTCAAATGTGTGGAAATCTATAAAAAAATGCTGAGTCCATGACTAAGAACTGAATTTTCATGCAGGTCACAGTAATAATTCAGGGATGAATCAAAGTGAAACCGGCCCAATTGTCTCACAGAACTGATGTTTATGGTTTATTTTGAATAAACATAGAAATTTACCTTTCCAGTCTTGAAACTTGAGAAAATTACATTTGTTTTAACTGAGAACCCTTCTCAAGAAACAAACCATTAGGCCTCCCTGACAGTATCAAGGAGCTGAAACTTACTAGATCACTGTATCTGCACAATGACATGTCAGACCCCTCACCATTTATGATTGCCTAACCAACTACCTGCTGCGTGTTGACCAACTCCTCTTCCATACTCCTCCCTAATTCCTGTTTTCCCCCCATATGGTTATTATACATTTATTCCCTGTTATATAACCCCCTAATTTTTATTTTATTTTATTCTGAGGCAGGGTCTCACTCTGTCACCCAAGCTGGAATGCAGTGTTGCAATCATGGCTCACTGCAGTCTCAACCTCCCAGACTCAAGCAGTCTTCCCTCCTGAGTAGCTGGGACTACAGGCGTGCACCACCACACCCAGCTGATTTTTTTTATTCTTTTCAGAGACAGGAGTCTCACTATATTGTCTAGGCTGGTCTCAAACTCCTGATCTCAAGTGATCCTCCCACCTTGGCCTCTCAAAGTGCTGGGATTACATGCATAAGCCACCACATCCAGCCTAAGCCCCAATTTTAGTCAGTCAGGCAGATGGATTTGAGACTGATCTCCCATCTTCTTGACACCTGATTGAAGCCTTCTTTCCTGGTAATACTTGTTGTCTCAGTGATTGGCTTTCTGCGCAACAAGCAACAGGACCTAGACTGAACCTCTAATGTTTTGGTAACAAAAGAAGTACTAGAACCACTGCTATGAAAGTGTTGGAACTGAAAACCTACCGCAAAAATTCACTAGTAGCTGTGAGGTAGGAGGCAGGACTTGACTCCAGAGGCGGGGCGGAGACATCAGACCAGATTAAGAACTAGCTAAAACAGGGCTGGGGTGAAAGCAGCCTTCAATCAGACAGGTCCACCAGTGTGCCATGTCAATTTACTGTTGCTATGGCAACATCTGGGAGTTACCATCCCTTTCTGTGGCAATGACCCAATGATTACTACCCCTTCCCTAGGAAGTTCTGCATAAACCTCCCCTTAATCTGCATGCAATTGAAAGTGGGTATAAATATGACTGGAAAACTGCCTAAGCTGCTATTCTCTGCCTACAGGGTAGCCCTGCTCTGCAAGAGCAGTCACGGAGCTATAACACTGCCTCTTCAATAAAGCTGTTTTCTTCTACCTCTGGCTTGCCCTTGAATTCTTTCCTGGGCAAAGCCAAGAACCCAGGTAAGCTAAGCTCCACTTTGGGATGTGCCTGCCCCGCATCAGCTGGACATGCTTAACTTCTACCAAATTTCTTTAAATAAATAGTTTGAACCTGCTGCCCACACTTTCTCATCACCCACTCCCTGACTCTTGAAATCTGCCCTTTACCCATCTCCCCTTTGCCATTATCAATGGCCTCCTGGTCACCCTTGTGTTCCTCAAGCCTAGCAAAGTCCATGGCAGAGTTCTGAAATGTTTGCAGAGGTGAATCTGTGACTCAAGTTGATGGCTTTTTCTCTAAGTCCTGTTACCTTTGGCCATGCTGGAGCATGACATTAATATTGATCTGGCCAAGAAATTATCTTCCTGTCATGTTCCATGATTCTTCTGTCTCTCCCCTGGCCTTAAGCTACTTCTTCATAAATATTTTTCCTGCCCCCACTTCCTGCTTCCTACATGTGGCTGCAATCCAAGGCTCAGTCCTTCACCCTCTTCTCGCTCCATACTTCACTATATACAGGAAATTATGATAATAGGTGTTGTAATAATGATGCTAAGTTCCTAGAGTATACTGGGAATGTCACTCACTATCTTATTTAATACCATAAAACCTTACAATGTAGATATTATTATTCTACATTATGGATGAGGAAAATAAGGCTCAGAAATTAAAGACTTAAAGACATGTGCTTAGTGATATGGTCTGGATGTTTGTGTCCTCCAAATCTCACATTTAAATGTGATACCCCTGAGGTCAGGAGCTACAGACCATCCTGGCTAACATGGTGAAACCTCATCTCTACTAAAAATACAAAAAAATTAGCCGGGTGTGGTGGTGGGCGCCTGTAGTCCCCGCTACTTAGGAGGTTGAGGCAGGAGAATGGCATGAACCCAGGAAGTGGAGCTTGTGGTGAGCCGAGATTGCGCCACTGCACTCCAGGGTGACAGAGCGAGAGAACTTCTTAGAGACTTGTTAAGTGGTTGTGACCAAACTGCTGATAGATATGGACAGTAAAGGCCAGGCTGATGGGATCTCAGATAGAAATGAAGAATTTATTGGGAACTGGAGTAAAGGTCACCAATTTTATGCCTTAGCAAAGATCTTAGCTGTGTTGTGTTCATGCCCTAGGGATCTGTGGAAGTTTCAATTTAAGAGGTATCTGGTGGAAGAGATTTCTAAACAGCAAAGCATTCAAGCCTATGATCAGATATGGGAGCAAATAAATAAAGTTGGAACTTATATGTAAAAGGGAAGCAGAATGTACAAGCTTGGAAAATTTGCAGCCTAGCTATGTGGCCAAGAAAGAAAAAGCATTTTCCGGAGAGGAATACAAGCAGGCTGTGGAGCAACCACTTGCTAGAGAGATAAGCATAACTAAAAGGGAGTTAAGTGCGAATATCCAAGACACGGGAAAAAGGCCTCAAAGGCATTTCAGAGATCTTCTAGGCAGCACCCCACCCCACCCCCATCAAAGGCCCAGAGGCCTAGGGGGAAAAAATGGTTTGGGGAGCCAGGTCCAGGGCACCACTGCCCTGTGTAGCCTCAGCACACTGCTCCTCACATCCAGGCTGCTCCAGCTCCAGCCATAGCTCACAGGGCCCCAGGTACAACTTGGACTGCTGCTCCAGAGAGTACAAGCCACCATAAACCTTAGAGGCTACCATGTGGTGTTAAGTCTGTAGGCACACAGAATACAGGCATGAAAGAGGATTGGCAGCTTCTCTCTAGACTTCAGAGGATGTCTTGGAAAACCTGGATGTCCAGGCAGAAGCCTGCTGCAGGGGCGAAGCCTCAAAGAGAAACTCTACTAGGTCAGTGCCAAAGGGAAATGTAGGGTTGGAGCTCTCATACAGAGCCCCTACTGGGGCACTGCCTAGTGGAGCTGTGGGAAGGGAGCCACCACCCTCCTGACCCGAGAATGGTAGAGCCTCTGGCAGTTTGCAACCTTAGCATGCAAAAGCCATGGGCACCCAACAACCTGTCATGGCAGCCTCAGGGGCTATACCCTGCAACCACAGGGGCAGAGCCAACCAAGGCCTTGGGGGCCCACTCCTCCCACCAGTGTGCCTTGGATGCAGGACATGGAGTCAAAGGAGATTGTTTTGGAGTTTTAAAATGTAATGACTGCCCTGCGGGGTTTCAAAGTTGTATGGGCCTACCACCCTTTCTTTTGGCCAATTTCTCCCTTTGAAATGAGAATATTTATCCAATGCCTATAACACGTTGTACCTTGGAAATAAATAACTTTTTTTTTTTAATCTCACAGGCTCATCGGTCAAAGGATCTCGTCTTTAGATAAGACTTTGGACTTTGGAGTTTGAGACTTTTGAGTTAAGGCTGGAACAAGTTAAGACTTTGGGAAACTATTGCAAAGGCATGATTCTATTTTGAAATGTGAGAAGGACATGAGATATGGGGGACAGGAGTGGAATAATATATGGTTTGAATGTTTGTTGCCTCCAAATCTGATGTTGAAACATGATTTCCAATGTTGGAGGTGGGGCTTAGTAGGAGACATTGGATCACAGCAGTGGATCCCTCATTAATGGCTTAGTGTCATCATCTTGGTGATGAGTGATTTCTCACTCAGTTAGTTCATGTGAGATTTGGTTGGTGTTCAAACAGTGTGTCGCCTCCCCCCACCTCTTGCTCCTGCTCTCACCATGTGACATTGCCTGCTTCCCCTTCACCTTCTTCCATGATTGGAAGTTTCCTGAGGCCGTCACCAGAAGCAGATGCTGGCACCATGCTTCCTATACAGCCTGTAGAATCATGAGCCTTTTCTTTTAGCTAATCTCAGGTATTTGTTTTATAGCAATGCAAATGGCCTAACACACGTAGCAAATAGCAGAGTTGGGATTTCAACTCAGGTAGCACTGTTTTAAAGGTCCAGATGCCCTCAAAACAAATGAACCAACACATAAATATTTAAAATAGAAAATAACTGAAAATTAAGAAATAAACTATGCTGCTTCCTGACTGCAGCGTTGACTCTAACCTCTCTCTGTCACGTTAATGCTGAGTTTTCTGCTTCCTCTTGACATGTTCTTGTGGTGTCTGACCTGAATTCAAAATTCGCCTTGTCTATGACTACTAATTATCACCCCAACCTTTTTTTTTTTTTTTTTTTTTAGAAAAGGTTTTGCTCTTTTTGCCCAGGCTAGTGTGCAGTGGCACTATCATGGCTCACTATAGTCTCAACATCCTGGGCTCAAGCAATCCTCCCACCTCAGCCTCTTGAGTAGCTGGGACTTCAGGTGTGCACCACCATGCTCAGTTAATTTCTTAATTTTTTTTTGTAGATATGGGCCTTGCTTTGTTGCCCAGGCCTGTCTAGAACTCCTGGTCTCAAGCAATCCTCCCACCTTGGCCTCACAAAATCCTAGGTTTACAGGCATGAGCCACCACACTTGGCCTTATCTTTTTGACAATCTATTCCATCACTCTTCTATCACTGTTGCCATCACTCTCAGAGTCATGGAAGCTCAAGATCATGGAGTCTTTTTTTTTTTTTTTTTTTTTTTTTGAGATAAGGTCTCGCTCTGTCGCCTAGGCTGGAGTAAAGTGGTGTGAACATGACTCACTGCAGCCTTGATCTCCTGGGCTCAAGCAATCCTCCGACCTCAGCCTCTCAAGTAGCTGGAACCACAGGCACGTGCCAACGTGCCTGGCTAATTTTTTTTTTTTTTTTTTTTTGAGATGGAGTTTTGCTCTTGTTGCCCAGGCTGGAGTGCAATGGTACAATCTTGGCTCGCTGCAACATCTGCCTCCCGGGTTCAAGTGATTCTCCTGCCTCAGCCTCCAGAGTAGCTGGGACTACAGATGATCACCACCATGCCCGACTAATTTTGTATTTTCTTTTTCAGTAGAGCCGGGTTTCCTCATGTTGGCCAGGCTGGTCACAAACTCCTGACCTCAGGTGATCTGCTTGCCTCAGCCTCCCAAAGTGTTGGGATTACAGGCGTGAGCCACCGCATCCAGCCATGCCCAGCTAATTTTTTTATTTTTTGGTAGAGATGAGGTCTCACCATGTGGCCCAGGTTGGTCTTGAACTCCTGGGCTCAAGCAATCCTCCTACTTAGGCCTCCCAAAGTACTAGGATTACAGACATGAGCCACAGTACCTGGCCTAGAGTTACTTTTGACTTTTCCTTGTTCCGTTTATGTATAGCACCTCCTTTCATTCCTTACTGTCTCCCTCTCCTTTCCTACAGTCACACCTCAAATCCTGGCTGGCTCCTGTCCTCTCTCACCTGATAACTGCCACAGTCTCCTTGCCATCCTTCTCCTGGAATACACCCTGCGGTTCCCCATGAGGTTACATTTCCTAAAAATGAAGCTTTGCATTTGTCACCCAAATATAAACCTTTCGGTGGCTCTTTTTCAGAGATAAAATCTAGGCTTTACATCTGATTTTCAAAATCCTGAACAATCCAGTTCCTTCTGCTGTCTTCAACTTCATCTCTACTTCATGTATACAGGAATTCTCTCCTGAGCTTAACAGTTTAAGTCAAAATTGGACAGCCTTAATTGGGGTGATTATGTAATTTATCATCCAGACTGGAACCCCTTTCAAAGTGAAAAGATGTGCCATCAAGAAATGAGGTCAGCTGGGTAAGAAATGGGGTCAGCCGGGTGCAGTGGCTCATGCCTGTAATCCCTGCACTTAAGAAGGCCGAGGCAGGTGGCTTGCTTGAGCTCAGGAGTTCAAGACCAGCCTGGGCAACATAGCGAGACCCCATCTCTACCAAAAATACAAAAAATTAGCCAGACGTGTGGTATGCACCTGCGGTCCCAGTTACTTGGGAGTCTGAGGTGGGAGGATCATGTGAGCCTAGGGGGCGGAGATTGCAGTGAGCCGAGGTCGCACCACTGCACTCCAGTCTGGGTAATAGAGTGAGACCCTGTCTAAAAATAAAAAGAAATAGCATCAAGCGAGGTGGCTCACACCTGTAATCCCAACACTTTGGAGGCCAAAGGCAGGAGGATCACTCGAGCCCAGGAGATTGAGACCAGCCTAGACAATGTACAGAGACCCTGTCTCTAAAAAAAATAAATTAGCCAGGCACAGTGGTGCACACACACGGTCCCAGCTACTCAGGAGGCTGAGGTGGGAGTATCACTTGAGCCCAGGCAATCGAGGCTGCAAAGCTGTGATCATGGCCTGGGCAACAGAGCAAGACTCAAAAAAAAAAGAAAAAAAAAAAAAAGAATTGGTCCACAGGACATAAACTGGTATTGTCCTGTATTAACTGGGAGGTATGATCACTCTGTTCTTAATGTTACCTTGCCATCTATACACAGGCCACCTCAGATCAGCTACTAATGGAATATGTCCAGAGTCTTCACCAGTCTCTTCTCTCCTCTAAATTTTCTGCTCTAAGTCTGGTATCTGGAGTCTCCATCTTTGCTAAGCCCTTTCCAGCCCTCAGGTTAGGCCACCTGGTTAGCTTTCAGTTTGGCCTTCTCACTGTAACAGACTCTCTGACCTACCAGCTCCCAGGAGCTGGCCCTGCCCATCCCAGGCCAGCCTCAGCTCTAATGCTTGAAGAGTATTGCCACCTCCACAGTCACTGCCCTTCATATCTCCCCCTGCCTTGGACATTTGTCCAATTGCCACCCTACCTTTCACACTCAGATCTTCCAGCCTAGCCATTAGGATGTCTCTCTCTGACCTTCTGTGGCCTCTATTTTCTCTATCATTTGCTTTGCACTCACCATAGCCGTATTGAGCAGCAAATAACCTTGTGGGATTTTGTTTGGAGTCCCCAAGAAAGGCTACTGGCAACAAAGGTCCTGGCTGCTTAATCATCTCACTCCCAGTCTATAACAGATCGGGTGCTTGGTGAATCACTACAAAGGGCACTGGGGAAAGGTGGTAAGGCTGGTGATGCTAGGATCATCTGACGGAGGAGACCTGGGTTGCAATGGGATGCATTCTCTCCCATTTTCCCACTCTTCAGATTGGATCCCCTCTGAGAAAATGCAGACATTCTTGTACGCAAACAAGCAGCCGCAGAGAAACGCCCATCTCTAATAAACAGCTCGCCAAAGCTCTCTGGCGATGATAGCATCTACCCTCTCATGCATGTAGCTCTTCAATAAATGTCAAATCCCAAAAATTACAGCAAAATCCTCAGAGATACAAAGGTTCTCTACTACACATGGACAAGCAGGTAATTATTTGGAAACACTCAGAGAAATGGGTTTTTCAGTGGCCTCCAGTTTCCCATAGGTCAAGGTGGGCTTCCTGCCCCATCTATTCCCTGTGACCAAGCAAGCCCTGTGTTCTACTGCCCCTCCCCTTATCCTAATCAACCAATTACCCTCATCCTGTTTCCTGAAGCTCCTCCACCCGCCTAACTCACAAAGGCTCGATTTCCTCCTGACCACACAGCACTCAGAGTTTCTACCCAATTAACAAACAGTGGGGCGGAGGCAGGCGGGGAAAGCAGGTTATAAAACAAAATAGACAGTGTGACCTCATTTTGTTAAATCTTTACAAAATATTTTTTGTTTGTTTGAGATGAGTCTTGCTCTGTCGCCCAGGCTGGAGTTCAGTGGCACAATCTCAGCTCACTGCAAAATCCGCCTCCTGGGTTCAAGTGATTCTCCTGCCTCACTCTCCCAAGTAGCTGAAACTACAGGGGCATGCCACCAGGCCCAGCTAATTTTTGTATTTTTAGTAGAGATGGGGTTTCACCATATTGGCCAGGGTAGTCTCAAACTCCTGACCTCAAGTGATCTGCCCGCCTCGGCCTCCCATAGTACTGGGATTACAGATGTGAGCCACCGCGCCTGGCCAACAAAATGTTTTAAAGTAGATATTTATATGGAGAAAGTCTGGTAGAAAATACAATAACCTGAGGGGGCGGAGCAAGATGGCCGAATAGGAACAGCTTCAGTCTCCATCTCCCAGCGCGAGCGACACAGAAGACCGGCGATTTCTGCATTTTCAACTGAGGTACTGGGGTCATCTCACTCGGGAGTGCCAGACAATCGGTGCTGGTCAGTGGCTGCAGCCCGACCAGCGAGAGCTGAAGCAGGGCGAGGCATCGCCTCACCTGGGAAGCGCGAGGGGGAAGGGAGTCCCTTTTCCTAGCCAGGGGAACTGAGACACACAACACCTGGAAAATCGGGTAACTCCCACCCCAATACTGCGCTGTAACACCGGCACACCGGAGATTGTATCCCACACCTGGCCGGGAGGGTCCCACGCCCACGGAGCCTCTCTCCTTGCTAACACAGCAGTCTGCGGCAATCTAACCGCAAGGCAGCAGCGAGGCTGGGGGAGGGGCGCCCGCCATCGCTGAGGCTTAAGTAGGTAACTAAAGCCGCTGGGAAGCTGGAACTGGGTGGAGCTCACAGCAGCTCAAGGAAACCTGCCTGTCTCTGTAGACTGCGCCTCTGGGGACAGGGCTCAGCTAAAGGAGTAGAAGCCTGTGAAACGTGAACGACTCTGTCTGACAGCTTTGAAGAGAGCAGTGGATCTCCCAACACGGAGGTTGAGATCTGAGAAGGGGCAGTCTGCCTGCTCAAGTGGGTCACTGACCCCTGAGTAGCCTAACTGGGAGACATCCCCCACTAGGGGCAGTCTGACACCCCACACCTCACAGGGTGGAGTACACCCCTGAGAGGAAGCTTCCAAAGCAAGAATCAGACAGGTGCACTCGCTGTTCAGCAATATTCTATCTTCTGCAACCTCTGCTGCTGATACCCAGGCAAACAGGGTCTGGAGTGGACCTCAAGCAATCTCCAACAGACCTATAGCTGAGGGTCCTGACAGTCAGAAGGAAAACTATCAAACAGGAAGGACACCTATATCAAAACCCCATCAGTACGTCACCATCATCAAAGACCAGTGACAGATAAAACCACAAAGATGGGGAAAAAGCAGGGCAGAAAAGCTGGAAATTCAAAAAATAAGAGCGCATCTCCTCCTGCAAAGGAGCACAGCCCATCGCCAGCAACGGATCAAAGCTGGTCAGAGAATGATTTTGATGAGATGAGAGAAGAAGGCTTCAGTCCATCAAACCTCTCAGAGCTAAAGGAGGAATTACGTACCCAGCGCAAAGAAACTAAAAATCTTGAAAAAAAAGTGGAAGAATTGACAGCTAGACTAATTAATGCAGAGAAGGTCATAAACGAAATGACAGAGGTGAAAACCATGACACGAGAAATACGTGACAAATGCACAAGCTTCAGTAACCGACTCGATCAACTGGAAGAAAGAGTATCAGCGATTGAGGATCAAATGAATGAAATGAAGCGAGAAGAGAAACCAAAAGAAAAAAGAAGAAAAAGAAATGAACAAAGCCTGCAAGAAGTATGGGATTATGTCAAAAGACCAAATCTACGTCTGATTGGGGTGCCTGAAAGTGAGGGGGAAAATGGAACCAAATTGGAAAACACTCTACAGGATATCATCCAGGAGAACTTCCCCAACCTAGCAGGCCAGGCCAACATTCAAATTCAGGAAATACAGAGAACGCCACAAAGATAATCCTCCAGAAGAGCAACTCCAAGACACATAATTGCCAGATTCACCAAAGTTGAAATGAAGGAAAAAATCTTAAGGGCAGCCAGAGAGAAAGGTCGGGTTACCCACAAAGGGAAGCCCATCAGACTGACAGCAGATCTCTCGGCAGAAACTCTACAAGCCAGAAGAGAGTGGGGGCCAATATTCAACGTTCTTAAAGAAAAGAATTTTAAACCCAGAATTTCATATCCAGCCAAACTAAGTTTCAT
>NC_045440.1:99779680-99836657 GCF_002776525.5 Piliocolobus tephrosceles
AAACAAGAAATGGGGAAAGGATTCCCTATTTAATAAATGGTGCTGGGAAAATTGGCTAGCCATAAGTAGAAAGCTGAAACTGGATCCTTTCCTTACTCCTTATACGAAGATTAATTCAAGATGGATTAGAGACTTAAATGTTAGACCTAATACCATAAAAACCCTAGAAGAAAATCTAGGTAGTACCATTCAGGACATAGGCATGGGCAAGGACTTCATGTCTAAAACACCAAAAGCAACGGCAGCAAAAGCCAAAATTGACAAATGGGATCTCATTAAACTAAAGAGCTTCTGCACAGCAAAAGAAACTACCATCAGAGTGAACAGGCAACCTACAGAATGGGAGAAAATTTTTGCAATCTACTCATCTGACAAAGGGCTAATTTCCAGAATCTACAAAGAACTCAAACAAATATACAAGAAAAAAACAAACAACCCCATCAAAAAGTGGGCAAAGGATATGAACAGACATTTCTCAAAAGAAGACATTCATACAGCCAACAGACACATGAAAAAATGCTCATCATCACTGGCCATCAGAGAAATGCAAATCAAAACCACAATGAGATACCATCTCACACCAGTTAGAATGGCAATCATTAAAAAATCAGCAAACAATAGGTGTTGGAGAGGATGTGGAGAAACAGGAACACTTTTACACTGTTGGTGGGATTGTAAACTAGTTCAACCATTATGGAAAACAGTATGGCGATTCCTCAAGGATCTAGAACTAGATGTACCATATGACCCAGCCATCCCACTACTGGGTATATACCCAAAGGATTATAAATTATGCTACTACAAAGACACATGCACACGTATGTTTATTGCGGCACTATTCACAATAGCAAAGACTTGGAATCAACCCAAATGTCCATCAGTGACAGACTGGATTAAGAAAATGTGGCACATATACACCATGGAATACTATGCAGCCATAAAAAAGGATGAGTTTGCGTCCTTTGTAGAGACATGGATGCAGCTGGAAACCATCATTCTGAGCAAATTATCACAAGAAGAGAAAACCAAACACCGCATGTTCTCACTCATAGGTGGGAACTGAACAATGAGCTCACTTGGACTCGGGAAGGGGAACATCACACACTGGGGCCTATCATGGGGAGGGGGGAGGGGGGAGGGATTGCATTGGGGAGTTATACCTGATATAAATGATGAATTGATGGGTGCTGACGAGTTGATGGGTGCAGCACACCAACATGGCACATGTATACATATGTAACCTGCACGTTATGCACATGTACCCTAGAACTTAAAGTATAATAAAAAAAATAAATAAATAAAATGTTAAAAAAAAAAAAAAAAAAAGAAAATACAATAACCTATTACTAGTGATTTTTCTCATCTGTTTAAGTTTTTCTATGAATGGGTATTACTTGAATAATAAAAATTAATGAAGCAAAAATAACCATAGGTATATATGTTGGCTTCTTTTTTGCTAGTGGTAGTGGGTGTGGTACCCTGCCACTCTATCATGACCACTACCAGCAGATTAAGAAGAAAAACAACCCTAAGGCCCAGGAGACCGGCTGCATTTCTGGCCCTCTGATGAGAGTCAGAGGCAGAGGTTGCCTTCATTCCTATCAGTGTGTAAAAACAAACCTGCCAATTGCAGGCTACCACCTATGCTGTTGTTTTGTTGTTGTTTTGTTTTGTTTTGTTTTTGCCTTCCATATCCCTAGCCAAGAATTCAGGTGTGCTGGGAAATGCAAATTCTATGTGCAAAAAAAAATAAGCATAGCTTGTTTGTGAGAAGCAAAATAAAATAGGGCCCTGAAAACAACAGAACACGGAAGACAAAATGCAGGATTTAGCGGAAAATTTACATTCCACTTTTGATGTCAGTCAAGTTCTTTTCCTTCTAGATTTTCTGCCTCATAAGTATTCAGTTCAGTTTATGAAACACCTACTATCCGCCAGGCACTGTTTGTAGGTATAAGGAGGAATGAGGCCATGTTAAGTTGCAAAGGCTTTGTAGACAAACAGGGGGGATGTCTGCAGCATCAAGCACTGCCCTTGAGCCTCATTACCTGGGCTTGTGTTTGAGGCTACTGCTAGTCTCCCTGACCATGCTATCTGATTACGCTGAGCCCATATGGCTGGGCTCTTCCACCTGGAAGTCACTTTGGCCTTTCACTGAGCTATAGGTGACATTAGGGAGGAAAGCTGCCTGTTGTCTCTGAGGTGTCACTCAGCAACCCACCCAAGTAAATTTCAAATATAACACATGAGCTCTGTGTAAGTCAGGCCATTCCAAACATACCCTCCAAAGTTGAAGAAAATCCACCCGATCCTTTTCAAGAGACGCAGTAACACACAGTTACATTTGCATGGATTACCATAAGTGTTCCTTTTACTGGAGACCCAGAATGAGAAAACACTGACCTCAGCCATAAATGAAGCTTTTAAAGTTCAAATTCTGCCTAACAACTACACCAAACAACTGAGCACTTTGTGGAAACCCAAAGGCGAGGAAATGAATATGTGAGAGGTACATGTAAGTCTCCCCTCCTCCTCACCATGCTTAACTTGTCCTTCCCCACCAAGCCCAGCTGGAGGGATACTCACCCACACAGCTCTTCCCGTCCTCAGCCAGGGTGTAGCCACTGTAGCACTGGCAGACAAAGGAGCCCGGCACATTCACACAGAGCTGCCCACAGTTGTGGTCCTCCATGGCACACAGATCCTGGACTGAGGCAAAGTCACGCTGTTAGAACACAATGTCAGGCACACCTGAGAACGCCTCCAGCCCAGGGCGAGGCAACAAGCAGCTCCAGAACCCTCACCAAAGTAACTTTTAAAAACATTATAGGATTCGATATGTGATCATAGTAGAAAATTTGGGGCCGGGCGCGGTGGCTCAAGCCTGTAATCCCAGCACTTTGGGAGGCTGAGACGGGCGGATCACGAGGTCAGGAGATCGAGACCATCCTGGCTAACACGGTGAAACCCCGTCTCTACTAAAAAATACAAAAAGCTAGCCGGGCGAGGTGGCTGGCGCCTGTAGTCCCAGCTACTCGGGAGGCTGAGGCAGGAGAATGGCGTGAACCCGGGAGGTGGAGCTTGCAGTGAGCTGAGATCCAGCCACTGCACTCCAGCCTGGGCGACAGAGCGAGACTCCGTCTTAAAAAAAAAAAAAATTGGAAAGCATTAAAAAACAGATAAAACAAAATTCACCTGTAATCCCCCACCCAGAGGCAACCCCTGTTAGCATTTCGGTGAGTTTTCTTTCCAGGTGACTTTCTGTGTGTATATAGAAACACATTTTTCAGTCAGGCGCAGCGGCTCACGCCTATAATCCCAGCACTATGGGAGGCCGAGGTGGGCGGATCACTTGAGGTCAGGAGTTGGAGACCAGCCTGGCCAACATGGTGAAACCTCATCTCTACTAAAAGTACAAAAATTAGTTGAGCATGGTGGTGTGTGCTTGTAATCCTAGCTACTCAGGAGGCTGAGGCAGGAGAATCACTTGAACTCAGGAGGCGGATGTTGCAGTGAGCTGAGATCGTGCCATTGCACCCCAGCTTGGACAACAGAGCGAGTCTCTGTCTCAAAATAAATAAATAATATAAAAATAAATAAAACATATTTTTCAAAGTTGGAATTACTCATCACCTCTATGAAATACATTAAATAATTTTTTGAGATGGAGTCTCGCTGTGTTGCTGGTATAAGGAGGAACGAGACATAGCTCTTTGAAAACCCTCTTTGTGGTCTATTTATTTATCCTAGTTACAAACGAGGAAAATGGAGAAGCCAAAAGAGGTTAGGTAGAGGTAACAAACATTACCAAGGAGAAATACATATATGCCTATTCATGGTCTTATTTTGGTCAAATATTTATTACGTGTCCACAAAGTGCTAAGCTCTGGCTGTTTATTCACATGCAATGTAGGAACAGACTTACAGTATGCATCTACTGCAACAGAACTAAGAATATGTTGGTGGATGAAAATATTAAAGGCGTCTTCCATCCATCACTGACTCAGTCTCTCACACTATTTCCCAGCAAGGAGAACAGCTCCGATACCATGAAACAGCTAGCTGTACCAATGATTTTACCATTAAAATGGGAGACAATCAGAGAGCATTAAAGGGGTTGAATATATTGAAGAGAATTTCCTCTGGTTAAAAGCTATCACTGGCCAGGTGCAGTGGCTCAAGCCTGTAATCCAAATACTTTGGGAGGCCGAGGCGGGTGGATCTTCTGAGGTCAGAAGTTCGAGACCAGCCTGATCAACATGGTGAAACCCCATCTCTACTAAAAATACAAAAATCAGCTTGGCGTGGTGGCACGCGCCTGTAATCCCAGCTACTCGGAAGGTGGGGAGGCTGAGGCAGGAGAATGGCTTGAACCTGAGAGGTGGAGGTTGCAGTGAGCCAAGATCACACCATTGCACTCCAGCCTGGGCGACAGAACGAGACTCTGTCTAAAAAAAAAAAAAAAAGCTATCACTACAACAGGTATGATTTAAAAAAACTTAATTACCTAGAAAGCTTGATTAATTACTGAATCCAATGGCTACATTTTAATATTATCTTCTAGATTTTGAATTTCATAGTTTATTATGCTTTTAGATAAATATAAAATATCAAATTGATTTTTAAAAAGATAAAAGCTGATTTGATTCAACATCTCTATTAAATGCATTAAACAATTTTAAACATTAAAACTTACATCATCGCATTTTAAAAACGCTTAGGTCTAAGATTCTACAAATAAGAATTCTGGTTTTAAAATCCTAAAAGAAGTCTTTTCACTCCCAAATCAATAAAGCAGATGGAAAAAAAAAGCCTTATAGACACAAATTGTTTTACCTCTCAGCAGTATGTTCATATCTTACATTTCCAATTAGGAACTCCAATCAGAATGTCCAATGTAGATTTCCAATGGATTCAGATGTAAGGAAAACACCCATAACCAGAAGAAAACTTCAGCTAATACAAAGACCACAGTGAGTAATCAAAGAATGACAAAACCTAAATAAGCTAGGCCAGAAACATAAGAAATGTCTGAATCATATGATAGTCATTCATTTACTCAGTAAATATGTGTTGGGCACCTACCATGTCCTGACCATTGGGGATATCGTGCTGAACAAAACAGACAAGGGGTTTCTGCTGTCACACAGCTTGTATTCTACTAGCTGCTAGTAACAAGAAGCTTTAGGAAGAGTATTTTCGACCAAAAGAACAGTGAATGCAAAGGTCCTGAAGAACAAACTGACCCCATTTGAGGAACAGAAATGCCACATTGGCTGTTAGATGCCACCTAAATAACTAACACGTGAGGCAGGACATGATAAAAATCCCTAAGAGAAGTGCCAAGAAAACTATGGGAGTTCAGAATTGGGACAGATTACTGCAAGTCTAGCAGGGACTGGGAAAGGCTGGCAGGTACGGAGAAAGAGAAATGGCACTCCAGACTGTGAGTAAGAGGGAAGCAGGAGAGGCGTGGCAGCTTAATTCTGCTCTGGAAATTCCAGGGGAAGTAGCAGAAGAGGGGATGGGAAAGACCACTGACACCAGAGGCAGAGGGATCTCTACACACAGACTGAGTAGGCTGAACTCCAATCAGTGGGCAATGGGGACCACCTAAGGAAAAATCCTTAAAAAGAGAGACCAGCAATTTCACCCAAGTTGTGCTTCAGAAGGTTAAGCCTGGCAGCACCACAGATCCTCTCGGGTCTGGGAAAATTTAAGGACCTCTAGCAAAGTTCAGTGAAAAGCACTGCTTTCTTGGGAACAGCAGTAGGTTTCTGAGTTCCAGGCTGAAGTAGCTTTGGGTTGTCTGAATAGTGATGAGAAAATGAACCTCTTGCTATGAGGACCTTTAAACATTCTTTAAACTTTTGGCCTCACCCATAGGCTGTCAGCCCACCCCTGCACTTTCCCTTCCGGCATAAATCATAATGTTAACTACCTATGCGTTTATGGAGTGATGGATGTACTGTGTCTTGGAGCTTACCAGACTCTAAGCTCCCTAAGTGGGTGGGCAGTGTCCCTGCACAAAATCCTGACGGCTAGGAGGTGACACTCCAGCATGTTGGAACCAGCTCTGGAAGGGTGGCAGCAACTTCTCCATCTGGGTCCTCCCAGTCTCTACTGCAGATGCTGCCTTGCCCCCATCAGGGGTCTGACAGGAACTCTGCCTACCATGGTTACCAAGTAGTGGCGTGAACACAGGTGATTTTTCATTCTTTTATTTATAATTGTCTGATTTCATATTTTCTAACAGGAACTTTTATAATAATGGAGGAAGAAAAAAATCAACCTATTACAAGTGAACCCTTTTGAAAGTACCATTTCAAAAGCAATGAACCAGGACTTCAAAGGAACAATCTTTTTTTCTAAAAGGCTTCCCTGCACAGGGTAGGCAGAGCAAGGCAAAGACATGCTTGTTCCTTTCCGGATGGGCTGGGATATCCGCAGAAGAGTCTGTGAGTAACTGCAAGCTCCCATCTGCAGAAGCAGCAGGAACCTTTGAAAATCTCCATGCCAAGGTACTCCCTCCCACAGTTAAATTAGACTGGTAGGGGGTGGGATTTGGGCAGTGGTGTTTGTCAAAGTCCCCAGGTGGCCCCAGTGTGCAGCCAGGCTGAATGCCATTGAACCTAGCAGATAAAAGGTCCTCACAATCCTCCGTGGGGAAGGGGCCCAGATCCAGCAGTCAGTCTCCCCCTTTAATGACTGAGACCCTAAGGTTCAGCTTTCCTCTTCTAAACAAATCTGAATGATTTTTGTCCTTGCTCACCTCTCCAAGAGGCTAAAAGAACCCCAAACACCTATGTGCGGGTGCGAGATTACTGCTTGCATCCCAGAACTGTCCCACAAACAGCAAGCTTGCCAGCTGGCTTCATGCGGGTTGTCCTTCCTTACTGTTTTTAGAATTGTTGGGGATTTATGGCCACGAGTGATTTGTACCGACCCAAGGGAAACCATTCAGGGATTAATCTAATTAAACAAAGACAAAGGAATAAATACAGACTGGGTTCTGACAAAACAATTTTGCTGTTTTTCTGGCAGTGGCCATTTCCTTTTGAAACAAATACAGATGTTTTTGGATGATTCCTTATGCTTTTGAAAAACAGCCCTTCTTTCTCTCCGAGGCCAGGAGGATTTCACTGAAGCATGACAAGCACTGCGTCCAGAGCTCCCCCTACCCCGGCACAGCCTTCCACCTTCTCCACCTGGTGACCCCTGTGAATGGCTCACAGCCCCAGTCAAATGTCACCTCCTGTGGGAAGCCTCCTTCAAGCTGGCTGGACTTAAGGCTTCTTCCCCTGTGTCCCCACAGCACTATAGACATGGCTCCGCTCTAGCATTTAGGCACTGATCCCATGGTATTGGAAGGATTTGATCACGGCTGCCTGCCCCAATATAAACAGGTCAGTTTTGACCCCCCAGAGCTTAGCACAGTGTCCTAGCACATGTATTTGGCCTCCATAAGAGTTCATTTGCTGAATGAACAATGAAAAAGGCCCAGATGCCCTGCCTCCCAGGAGGGATGGTCCTAAAATCCTAAGAATAACCTCCTCCATCAGATGTGGGGTCTTCAGAAGATGACTGAGATGGGAACAAAATTCTCTCCAAGTCTCTTTGCCTCTCCTCATCCCTAGCAAAAGGTACTCACATACCAGAAGAGGGCTCAGAGTGAGGTAGGAGGCAGGACTCAACACCAGAGACGGGGCTTGGACATAGGATCAAATTGAGGACTAGCAAAAACAGGACTGGGGCAGAAGCAGCTTTCCATAAGACACACCCACCAGTGTGACACGTCAGTTTACCATTGCCATGACAACACCTGGGAGTTACCACCCCTCTCCATGTCAATGACCTGACAACCCAAGAGCTACTATCCCTTCCCTAGAAATTGCTGCATAAACTGCCCCTTAATCTGCATGCAATTAAAAGTGGGTATCACACCTCTAATCCCAGCACTTTTGGAGACCAAGGCTGGTGTATCATGTGAGGTCAAGAGTTCAAGACCAGTCTGGCCAACATGGTGAAACCCCATCTCTACTAAAAATACAAAATTAGCCAGGTGTGGTAGCAGGTGCCTGTAATCCCAGTTACTTGGGAGGTTGAGGCAGGAGAATCACTTGAACCTGGGTGGCAGAGGTTGCAGTGATCTGAGATCATGCCACTGCACTCCAGCCTGGGCAACTCCATCTCAAAAAAAAAAAAAAAGTGGGTATAAATCTGACTGTAAAACTGCCCTGAGCTACTACCTACTCTCTGCATATAAGGATAGCCCTGCTCTGCAGGAGCAGTCACAGAGGCGTAACACTGCCAGGGCTGTAATACTGTCTTGTCAATAAAGCTGTTTACTTCTATCTCTGTTTCCCTTGAATTCTTTCCTGGATAAAGCCAAGAACCTTCATGGGTTAAGCCCCACCTTGGGGCTCACTTGTCCTGCATCAAGAGCACAATGACATCTCAGAGCCAGCCCCCAGCAATGGACTCCAGAAAAGCTGTCATGACAGTTAGGGAACCTGTGTGCCCTGCTATCCACCACGTCCCGGTATTTAGCACAGTGCCTGGCACATTGTCCTTGCTCAACAAGTACTTGTTGAATGGATGAATGAACTCATGCTCATGTGACACAAGCACAGGGTTGTCAGGTGTTCCTAACTCATCTCTCTTACCTACTCTTGTAAGCTCTGTGAAGGACAGGGCCATCTCTCTAAGTTTTGGTGTTCCTTACGGTGCCTGTATAATGCCATGCACTTCACACAGTTGGTGCTTAGTAGCCATCTATTGTTGACTTGACAGCCTCCCTTGCTGGGCAGCCTAGAGCACTGTCTCAATTAATAAATGTCACTGGGCAGAAATGGGACAGCTGGCGATGATTCTGAAGTATTCTTTAATTTCCCTTTAGCAAAGATGAATTTTTAGAATAGCTAACTTTTACCCTGGGGCCAAAGATGGCAACAGAAACTTGAAAGTCACGGGGTTTCTCCCTCTCCTGTACCCCTCAGATCCAGTCAATCCTGGATTTACTTCTCTTCATCTCCCCTGCCACCATGGAGCCACCATCATTTCTTGGCTGAACAGCCATGGCAACCTCTTAACTGGTTTTCCTGTATTCATCCCAGCCTAGCATTCTCCTATAGCCAGAGTAATCTGCTCCTGCCTCTCTTCTGCTTAAAACCCTTAATGGCTTATCACTGCTTTAGGATGAAGTCCAAAAACTCTAATGTGATGGTCAAGGGGGCTACAAGGCCCACCCTTTCACCTCTCCAGTCTTATCTCAAGCCTCCTCTTATTTTCTCTGCTCCATTTACACAGCCCTCTCCATTTTCAAATCAAGCTTCTTCACGCCTTGGGACCTTTGCACAGGCCATTCCTTCTGCCTAGAATGCTCAAGCCTCTTCCTCACCTCCTTTCCCCTAGCTAACTCTCATACCTCCTTCAGGACTCACCTGAAAGTCTGCTTTCTCAGGAAGCTCTGACCTATCACTAGGGGTAAAGTCCTCCCTCAGAGTTTCCCTTCGTAATCCTCATCACAATTATAATTTAATACTTCATTTGCAACTAATTATTTCATGTCTATTTCACCTGCCACATAGGGCAGCCACAGTGCATGTCTTGCTCAGCACACTAGTTCAGATATCTAGCATCTGACATGTGGCCCATTTTAAAAGGATTTGTGGATGACTGAATGAATAAATCTATTCCATGATGAAATGGTTCAGAGTGCTGGGGAAACAACAGTGATAAGTGGACAAAAAAAAAATTCCTTCCCTTATAGAGCTGATGGTCCAGTGAGGGACCAGTCATGTGCTAGAGGCAGCTCGTACTGACTCACACGATGATGTGCATCTTGGTAGCTTGAAATGTCCATGGTGGGAGTATTTACACCACGGAAATTGGCAGACACTCCAAATCAGAGCTTTTGTCTCCCAGAGACCTGATTGTTAAACATTTAGCAGCACATCACTGACAGAAGATTGATAGTAAACAAAGCAAATAGGTAAAACTCTGTGATACGTTATAAGCAGGAAAGGGGAGATGAGAGTGGTGAGAGAGCAGGCTTCCATTTTTAACAGTGTGAAATGAAAAGATGATTTCGACCTTCTCCAAATTTTTATCTGGACCTGAAAGAGGTGATATGAAAAATGATAAAGGGAACCACCACTGGAGGAGGACAGGATGTCAGTTACATCTCCTCAGAAAAGGTAGGGGTGAGGCAGGCAGGTGAAAAAAATATCGACTTTGGAGCCAGACTTGGCCCCAGCTAGGTGACGACTTCAAGTAAGGGACTTTAGAGAGATTTCATTTTAATAAAGAGGTTAAATATCTTATTTGTAGGGTTGAGTGAGATAATCTAGATGGGTAAAGCATCTGTCTCACAGTAGATTTTTTTTTTTTTTTTTAATTTTTTTGAGACAAGGTCTGGCTCTGTCACCCAGGCTAGAGTGCAATGGCACGATATCTAGGCTCACTGCAACCTCCGCTTCCCGAGTTCAGGCAATCCTTCCACCTCAGTCTCCTGAGTAGCTGGGACTACAGGAACGCACCATCACACCCAGCTGACTTTTGTATTATTTGTAGAGACAGGGTTTCACCATGTTGGACAGGCTTGTCTTGAACTCATGAGCTCAAGTGATCTACCCGCCTCGACCTCCCAAAGTACAGGGCTCACAGGTGTAGCCCACTGTGGCTGGCTCACAGTAAGTCTTCAACACATGTTAGCATCCTTCTCCTTTCCTAAATCAAGGGGGAAGAGAAAAGGTCAGTAGCACATACCTATTTAAGCATGGGAGAGAGGTGAACTTCAACCAAAGTTTGCTCACATCCCAATTCTAATAGTTTCACTTTATTAGGTACCTATAAAAGCTACAAAGATGGGCTGGCACAGTGGCTCACACCTGTAATCCCAGCACTTTGGGAGGCCAAGGCAGGAGGATCAAGACCAGCGTAGGCAACAGAAAGAGATCTTGTCTCTACAGAAAATCAAAAAATTAGCCAGGCACGGTGGCACATGCCTGTAGTCCCGGCTACCAGGGAGGCTGAGGTGGGAGGATCATTTCAGCCAGGGAGTTCCAAGTTGCAGTGCGCTATGATTGTGCTACTGCTTTCCAGCCTGGGTGACAGAGCAAGGCCCTGTCTCAAAAAAACAAAAAACAAAAAAAAACCTACAAACATGAATATTAGATCCTAACATTCTAAAAATGTATCTCTGGTTAAGTTTGGTTTTTGAGTTCTATGCTGAATTGAAGTGGTACAGCAAAGTAGGTAATTTGGAATTTCATAACAAAAGACCTGGCCAAATTTGAGCTATGCCTTGCCAGGGAGCAATCATTAGCATGTATCTGACAGTCAGCAAAATCTGCTTGCTTCTTTCAGTGCCTGCAGAATTTTAAGAGGGGTAACTCAGTCTTCCAGGTGAAACTAATGAGTGAAGATTTACTGCCAAGAGCCCTAAAGCTGTGCTCAAACCCAACCACCGTTTCCCGAGGCTCCCATACACCCTAGATGTAAGTGCCTTCCTTTAGAAACCCTGGCGCCTGCATCTTAGTCCAGGGAATTTGGAAACTTTCATCTGCTTACACCGGAAGGAGGGAGAACTGAGTGGGGAGTACGGAGAATGGGGCGAACGCTTTGGCCATCATCCAGGGCTAAATCAAAGGGTTTTTACCAATGTTTCAGAATTTTAGACAAGCTGCACTGCATGCTATTGACACCAATGACAGTTTAATCTCGTCTTTGGAGTTAAAGTAAATGAACACCTTTAGAACACACCCTCTACTTTTTATAGCTCTTGGTGTTATTTAACCTGAGATGTAGAAATCAGAAATTGTTTATCGGCCAGGCGCGGTGGCTCACGCCTGTAATCCCAGCACTTTGGGAGGCCGAGGCGGGTGGATCACAAGGTCAGAAGATCGAGACCATCCTGGCTAACACAGTGCAAACCCATCTCCACTAAAACTACAAAACATTAGCCGGGCGAGGTGGCGGGCGCCTGTAGTCCCAGCTACTCAGGAGGCTGAGGCAGGAGAATGGCGTGAATTCGCGAGGCGGAGCTTGCAGTGAGTGGAGATGGCGCCACTGCACTCCAGCCTGGACGACAGAGCGAGACTCTGTCTCAAAAAAAAAAAAAAAAAAAAAAGAAAGAAAGAAAGAAAGAAAGAAATTGTTTATCACAGCAAGAGAGAAGGAGAAATGGATTATTAGGGCTGCCATTTCACTCAACTGGGTAAACGATGGGGTCTCTGACCACTCCCACAGGAAAGCTTGCTACGAGGTAGGGGCTCCACAAATGCAGGGAAAACCCAAGCTTGCCTTTTCCAGACCGTGCCCTCTCTTTCATAATGTCTGAAAGTCCTAATCTTATTTTGACAACTGCAGTTTGGATTTAAAGACGTCCATGGTAGATGAGTCATCAGCCTCGTGCTTCTACACCGAAAGAAACAAAACAAACCCAATGTCACTGAGAAAAACTATCCTTTCAGGCAAACTCCAGCTGTGCCTAGTCTCCTCCTTTCCCGCAGCAGTTGAAGTTTTTTTCAATCAATTCTCCTGTTCACTAACAAGATTTTGGTTTTCCTTGGGGAAGGGAAAAGGAGGAAGGGGGTAATCTCTGAAACAAAGTTTTAAAATACAGGTAAATCTGAGTGAATGAGGTTGACAAAAATAATAAATAAACAAGAATAATGTCTTACTCTTGTAGAGTGCTTTTCCATTTCCAAACCGTTATCACATTATGTTAATATAAACCCCCTTTTGAGTGGACGCTCCCAGGGAGAGATCTTATTTAAAACATCTAAGTCAGTAGCCCTTAAACTGCAGCGTACATCGACATTCCCTGGAGGGCTTGGGAAAACCCACATTCTTGGGCCCCAGTTCCAGAGATCCTGATTCAGTAGGTCTAGGGTAAGCCTGGGAACCTGAATTTCTAGTAAGTTCTGGGCAAAGCTGATACTGTTTTCCGTGGGGACCACACTTTGAGAACCATTTGCCTGGGTGCTCATAAAAACAGCCAAGCGGAGGAAAAGCTGTACAAGGTTCAAGCTCATGTTCCCCTGATGTGTACATTTTTTTCACAATTGGCATTTCTCCACTCACATTTAGTCAGCTCAGTTCTCCCATGGGGCTCTACTCACCGCAGATTCCTTCTTTTGTAGAAAACGCTGTGTCCTGGTACAGCCAGAGGGTGAACAAACTGCACATAATGATCCCTAAGCTCCCAGGCCCAGGTCTGATAGCCGGGGTTAAGGGGAAGCTGGATGACGGCATTTAGCAAGCCCACTGCTTCGGCTCACAGCAGCTGAGCCACAGCTCATGTGGCTGCTATTGATTGTCAGGGAAGGCAGCTGCTTTGAGTGTGTGTGCGTGCGGCCTGCTCACCCTTGCAGCCTTGCCCCAGGCTCTGACTGTGGGCCCCCCGGAGCTCACATCCTGACCTGCACTTTCCACACCCGCTTTCTCCCTCCAAGATTTCATCTATTTTCAGGGTCAGTGACCACCACCAAGCACGTACTGTCCAGGCCTTTTCCTTGAGCTCGAATTCTCCATCTCCAGCTGCACCCAACCACGTGTGTGGGCTCTCTCTTGGGCGCATCCATTTGCCCTGAAAACTAGATTTCCTCTCTGAAGTTATCTGTCAGTCTCAATTACTCTGACCCCACCAGCCATCACCTATCTGATGTCATAAACTCCTCCCTGGGGCTGGGACGGTTGCCGTGGTCTCCTACTTAATTCTGTGGGCATAAGAAACATACACTGAATTGACTGGACCGATTAGAATTGTTCTCTGATTCCATCTTTCACATTCTTCTCTCTGTGTTGGGGGCAAAAGGGAAGCCAAGATCTGAATGTTTCTTGGGTCCCTAATATGTAAGAAAAATACGCCATAAGAGTGCCAGGCTCATAGAGGGGAATCCACAGGTATTGAATGAATGAGCGGATAAGTGAAGGCATCCCTGCCCCACTCTCTATCTCTAATCCAGCACACACATTATTGCCAGCCCCAATTTACTAAAATGACCTGGTTTTGCCCTTGACACACCATGTTCAGTTCCCCTACTCAACAAAGGACACTGTTGGAACTTAGCTTGAGAATCAAATTGCTCCATAATTTATCCCCGCTTACATTCCTTCTCTCCTCCTCCACTGATGCCACAAACAAACTATTCCAGAAAGGCAGTCTGGTCCAGCACCACTACTTGCTTCCGAAACCTTGTTCTGATTAATGAATGTCAGCTTTATTGAGTAACAACTGGAATACAATAAACTGCGCATATTTCAAGTGTACAGTTTGATAAATCGGGCTTATCGATATATCATCACCACAATCAAGATAATAAGCATCGTCATCATCCCCCAAGTTTCCTGATGCCGCTTTGTTATCCCTCTCCCTGCTGCTCCCCACTCCTCAGCCCAAGTACCCCACTAATCTGCTCTCTATCATTATTGAGTAGATACCATTTCCTAAAATTTTATACAAATGGAACCACATGGTATGTACTATTTTTTTGATCTGGTTCCTTTCATTCAGCGCAGTGATTTGGAGATGCATCCAGGCTGCTGCAAGTGTCAATAGCACATTCTTTTCACTGCAGAGGAGTATTATACAGGATGCATGTATTGCAATGTATCACCCATTCACCTGTTAATCAACATGTGACTTGTTTTCAGCTTGGGGCTATTACAAGTAAAGCTGATGTGAACATTTGTGTTCAAATCTTTGTTTAGACATAAATTTTTATTTCTTTTGAGTAAATATCTAAAAGTGGAATGGCTGGGTCACATAATAGATAAATATCTAACTTTGTAAGAAATCGCTGAACTGTTTTCCAGAGTGGCGGAACCATTTTACATGACCACTGGTGGTATATGAGCATTCCAGTTCCCAATTTTGTGAACACATGGTATAGTCAATCTTTTAAAATGTATCCATTCTGGCCGGGCGCAGTGGCTCACACTTGTAATCCCAACACTTTGGGAGGCTGAGGTGGGCAGATGATCTGAGTTCAGGAGTTCAAGACCAGCCTGGCCAACATGGTGAAACCCTGTCTCTACTAAAAATACAAAAAAAAAAAAAAAAAAAAAAAATAGCCAGGCTTGGTGGCGCATGCCTGTAGACCCAGCTACTTGGAGGCTGAGGCAGGAGAATTGCTTGAACCCAGGAGGCAGAGGTTGCAGTGAGCCAAGATCATGCCACTGCACTCCAGCCTGGGCAACAGAGCAAGACTCTGTCTCAAAAAAAAAAAAAAAAAGTATCCATTCTAGTGGAGGTATAGTGGTATTTCATGTCTGATAACATTGAGCATCTCTTCATGTGCTTCTTTGCTACCCATATGTCTTCAGTGATTTAGTGTCTGTTCAAATCTTTTGCCCATTTTTATGGTGGTGTTTGTCTTCTTGGTACTGAGCACTGGAATTCCTTATATTCTAAAGTCCTTTTTTGGACATATGTTTTGCAAATGTTTTATCCCAATCTGTGGCTTGCCTTTTCATTTTAGTAGCAGAGTATTTTTTTTTTTTTTTTTTTTTTTTGAGACGGAGTCTCGCTCTGTCGCTGGGGCTGGAGTGCAGTGGCCGGATCTCAGCTCACTGCAAGCTCCGACTCCCGGGTTTACGCCATTCTCCTGCCTCAGCCTCCCGAGTAGCTGGGACTACAGGCGCCTGACAGCTCGCCCGGCTAGTTTTTGTATTTTTTTAGTAGAGACGGGGTTTCACCGTGTTAGCCAGGATGGTCTCGATCTCCTGACCTCGTGATCCACCCGTCTCAGCCTCCCAAAGTGCTGGGATTACAGGCTTGAGCCACCGCGCCCGGCCTAGTAGCAGAGTATTTTGAAGAGCAAATGTTTTCATCATGATGAAGTATACTGATTTTTTTCTTTTATGTTTTGTAGCTTTTTGTGTACTATTTAAGAAATCTTTGCCAACCTGAGGTCACCAAGATTTTTCTTCTACCGTTTCATCAAGGTATTTAATAGTGTCTGCTCTTACATTTAGGCTTAGAATACATTTTGAATTAATTTTTATACATGGTATGAGGTAAAGACAAGATCTATTTTCCTTTTGTTTGCTTGCTTGCTTTTTTGCACATGGCAATTCAATTGCTGCAACACTATTTGTTGAAGACATTAGTGTTTCCTCATTGAATTGCCTTCCCATTCTGTCAAAAATCATTTCACCACATACATATGGGTTTATTTCTCGATTCTGTTCTGTTCCATTGCTCTATATGTTCATCTTTATACCAATGCCACACTGTCTTGATTACTGTTGCTTTATAATTAGTCTTGAAATCAGGTAGTTTAAACAAAATTTAAAGACAAACTTTATCTTTTTCAAAGTTTTGTTTAATCTGCATGATTCACAGATTCCATATTTGTGAATTTGCCTACTTGCTAAAATTTGCTTGTAACCCCAAGTCAATATCCATGACACTTTCTCAGCCATTCATGGACATATGCAGAGTGGCAAAAAATTTGAGTCACCCAGTACACATATTCCCAGGCAAGGTCAAACAAGGCAATGTTCTGTCTTCTTATTTCAGCTCTCATCCCATAAACAAGCATCCTTTCTGTGGTCTATGCAGTGCCACATTTTTTGCCTTTTTGTACTTCTCGTTGGTGATTTTGCTGTTGAAAATGGCCCCCAAGGCCGGGCGCGGTGGCTCAAGCCTGTAATCCCAGCACTTTGGGAGGCCGAGGCGGGCGGATCACGAGGTCAGGAAATCGAGACCATCCTGGCTAACATGGTGAAACCCCGTCTCTACTAAAAAATACAAAAAAACTAGCCGGTGAGGTGGCTGGCGCCTGTAGTCCCAGCTACTCGGGAGACTGAGGCAGGAGAATGATGTGAACCCGGGAGGCGGAGCTTGCGGTGAGCTGAGATCCGGCCACTGCACTCCCACCCGGGCCACAGAGCGAGACTCTGTCTCAAAAAAAAAAAAAAAAAAGAAAAGAAAATGGCCCCCAAGAGTAGTGCTGAAATGCTGTCTATTGTTCCTAAGTACTTTGTTCAGACATGAACAATAGCTTTCAGTGTTAATGAATTAACAGTATATACTCAAAAATGTGTCTTTAACAGAACATCAAACAAGTTTATGATTGGATGTTGTGACTGGAAGCTCTCAGGAACCCAATTCTGTATTTCATCTAGGAGCAGTGATTCAGAATTTGCAATTTAGTGTTTATGGATATTTTATAGATCATAACTACTGGGAATAATGAGAATTGACTGGGTTTGACTATTCTAGTTTTTTTTTTTTTTGCATGTTCATATACATTTTAAAATCATTTGTCAATTTCTAAAAACAATAGGTCTGCCAGGATTTTGAAGGGGATTGCTTTGAATCTATGGATCAATTTGGGAAGAAATGACATCTTGGCCATATTAAGTCTTCCAATCCATGATGTGGTATATCTCTCCATTTATTTAGGTCTTTTTAAATTAATCCCAGAAATCTTTTATATTTTCAATGTGTAAATCATACGCATCTTTAAAATTTATCCCTAATTTACATATTTTTGATGCCATTATACCTGGTATTTTAAAATCTCAATTTCTGACTTTTGTTGCCAGTATACAGAAATACAATGAAGTAATTTTTTAAGTATATTGACATTTTATCTTGCAACCTTGCTAAACTCATTTATTAGTTTTAGTGGCTTTTGTTGTTGTTGTTTTGACACAGAGTCTTGCTCTGTTGCCCAGGCTAGAATGCAGTGGTGCAATCTCGGCTCACAACCTCCACCTCCCAGGTTCAAGCAATTCTCCTGCCTTAGCCTCCTGAGTAATTGGGATTACAGGCATGCACCACCACACTAGGCTAATTTTTTTTATTTTTAGTAGAGACAGGGTTTTGCCATGTTAGCCAGGTTGGTCTCAAATTCCTGACCTCAGGTGATACGCCCAACTCGGCCTCCCAAAGTGCTAGGATTTCAGGCATGAGCCACCACGCCTGGCCACTATTATATTATATTAATTATATTGATTAATTTTTGAATGTTAAACCAAACTTGCATTCTTGGAATAAACTCCATTTGGTCTTGATGTATTGTTCTTTTTATATATTGTTGAATTCTATTGGCTAAGTTTTTAAGAATTTTCACATCTAAATTCATGAAGAATGTTGGTTATAATTATCTCTCTCTAATAATTCAGTGGTTTTTTTGGGTCATGCTCCTTGTTTAAACTCTAAGATAAATCTATTAAATCACTTATGTAGCTTGGGAAAAATAATGTTGGGAACATTTCCAAAGAATGAAAGCAGTTAAATGCATTTGGTATCGTTCTTGAGAGAAAAAAAAAAAAAAATTAAGCTGGATAAGAAAGTCTATATTTTCTGCCAAATGAAGTTTTCTAAATGCTGCATTATCATCAGCTTTCAGATAGATTAAATGTTCCAGAAGAAAGGGAAAATTCCTTATTTTGAAAAATACGTCAAGAAAAAGAAACAAGATAAAGTTCTTTCTTGTTAGTAGGACAGGAATTTGGGGAAGGGGAAGCATGTGAAGAGGGGCATACTTCATGAGGTTTTCTTTCCCCCCATTTTTTTTAAAAGGGAAAAGGAAGGAACATAAAATTCCATTGTTCTGGTATTATGCTGATGCTTTTGCATATATCTCATATAATGGTATTGGATAGAGAAGACTTTTTGAAAGGCAGAAGTAATCCACAATGTTGACATCCAGTACATTCAAAATTGTCCATATAGACACAACCTGGAAGGTAAAATTCTACACCTTGATCTTAGCCAAAAGGCCAAGAAAAGAGGAAGTTAAGATTCTTTAATGCATTTGATCTAGTCTTCGGATGGAAAGGCTCTTTTTAGACAACTAATATCCACCCAGAAGAGGGTTACCTGGACAGTGAAGAGACCCAAAACTAAGTCATCAAAAGATGTGTTTTTTTCCCCTGAAGAAGAGAAAATTGGTAGGAATGGGGTCAGTGTGTGGGAATAACACTCTTCAATAATTGAAGGGCTTTTTCTTTTTATTTGGATAAGGAAATAACTTTTTGGTATACGGCTTCAGATGGCAGAAATAGGATCAAAAGTGGAAATTATAGACAAGTAGGATTTCAGCTCAACTGCTGATCCAGGTTGTCTGAATATGGGATTCAGGTGTTTTGTAATAACCTGATTCTATAAGAACCATCACCCTTCTGGGACACTGGGAGGGGACAGAATTCTGAAGTTCCATAGGAAAAGAAGCCAGAAGTCTAATAGCCAAGGTCCATCACCATTCAAAGAATGTATCAATCAACTGTGTCTGCTTCCCCTCTCCACACAAATTACAAATATACAATGGTGGGGACATATACATATGTATATATTCTATAGTGTGTATGCGCATGTGTATCCGAAGGCAGTTGCTGAAGAAGCCCTCCCACTATGATTTTGTGCAGTGACAGTACCACAGCAATTGGTAGTCACCTTGGGGAAGTAACAATCTGTTGAATGTTAGTCCTGAATTAGTTCTAAGTCTCCCCGGGATTAGTGGGCTGGGGAACCTATCTGTCTTCCCAGCTTGGAGAAGGTTTTCTGATTGAAGGGTTGTCCTGCTGCCATCTAGGGGTCCTCTAGGGTTATGGGACACTCTCAAATGATGGCCAAGAGCGAGGACATAACAGGACATGGATTCTGGTTTGATCACGTTGCTAGCCATGTGACCTTGGGTAAATCGTCTAACCTTTTTGTTCCTTATTTTGCTTATCTGTAAAATGAGAGTGATAAAACCCACTTTAAGAGCTCATTGTGGGCCGGGCGCGGTGGCTCAAGCCTGTAATCCCAGCAGTTTGGGAGGCTGAGACGGGTGGATCACGAGGTCAGGAGATCGAGACCATCCTGGCTAACACCGTGAAACCCCGTCTCTACTAAAAAATACAAAAAACTAGCCGGGCGAGGTGGCAGGCGCCTGTAGTCCCGGCTACTCGGGAGGCTGAGGCAGGAGAATGGCGTAAACCCGGGAGGCGGAGCTTGCAGTGAGCTGAGATCCAGCCACTGCACTCCAGCCTGGGCGACACAGCGAGACTTCCACGCAGGAAAGCTCCTGGCACATGGTAAACACCTAACAAGTGGCTATAGTTAGGCCTGACCTCATGTGTTGCACACTGAGGTGGACGTGGATTGCAGTCACTTTTGGTTGCAATTACCCTGGTTGTTTATTTGATTAACTCCCATGCAAAACTGTGAGCTCCAAAAAAGAAAGAGTATTGCTGTGTTATTCACTATTTTATTTCCAGTACTTTTCATGCTGCCTGGCACATTTTTATGCTCAAAAACAATTGTTAAATGAAAAAATAAATGAACCAATCAATGATTGTATGGAAGAAAGAATGGCAAGCACTTCTTAGGGAGTAAGAGGTGCTTTGGGGAGGAGGTGTCAGCCACATGGCTTTTCATCTGGGAGATTATCCAGCTACGCCCAGGACATGGAAATCAAGTGGAAATAGCTTCCAGAAGTGGAGTGCATCCCTCCTCTCCAGGCCCACTGTGAGTTTCTCTCGGTGTTGGCAGGCACAGGTCCCTGCTCATCAGCAGGGGTCAGTAGATGGCACAGCCTTTACTTGGCATGGCTTTTAACTGTCCCTCAGACCAAAAACAGGGCCTAACAAGGACATAATCAGTGAGATAGGTATTGATTTGTTACCACCCTTCCCATCTTATGGGTGAGGAAACTGAGAGTCAAGGAATTTAAATAACCAGCTCAGAGTGAGACAGCCATAGTTGGTAAGTGATAAGGTCAGGGTTCAAGCCCAGATCTGTGGACAGTGAAGGCCTTGTTCTTCCACCAAGGACCCTGGTACACCAATTTTGGGAAAGCAGAAGAGTTATTGGTATTATCTTCTTCTGAAAGAGAGAGAGCTATCCTTTATCACTGCACATTTATTAAGCTAAGTCTGGCTGAAGGTTAAGATGGCTTAACTGCTTCAGGGTGACTAGAGAGCTGGGTCAGATGGGACAGCAGAGCTCAGCTAAGCCCCTCCCTGGGATCCGTCACTGCCTGAGGCCAGTGAATCTCAAAGCCTGGCAGTCATTTGTCAGTTCATTGAAAATCCAGACCTGTTAACTCTGAATCTCTAAGGGTGAGCCCAGGAGTCGGCTTCCTGGCTCATTCTTAGTCACTGAAGTTTGAGAAGCCCTGCCCTGAGCTCCTAGCCCTCCTCTGCCAGGGCCTCCCTGCCCCTCCACCTGGTCAGTCTGTCTGAAGTCCAGGCAGGGTCTGCTTCACGTTCTCCTGTGGCACATCCCTAGGCAGGAGGAAGCCAAGGCCAGAGCAGTACTTGAGAGCCGGGGGACATCAGGGCCTGTGGCAGGCGCAGGCAGGGGTCTGGCAAACCTTGCTGTGTGGGGGAAGGCCTTGCTCATAAAATCAGGGCAAGAACATTTTATTTTTTATTTGCTGGTGTCAGAATTCCTCTGGCTTGGCTAGGCCAGCCCGCGGAAAATAAATATCAGCAGATTCCCAGATCCCAGTCACTCAGTGGGATATGAGACAAGGAGAGAAATTCTTTGTGCTCCTAAGAAAAGAAGGGTGCCAGGCACAGTGGCTCACTCCCGTAAATCCCAGCACTTTGGAGGGTTGAGACAGATGGAGCACTTGAGCTCAGGAGTTCAAGACCAGCCTGAGCAACCTCATCTCTACAAAAATTAGTCCGGCATGGTGGCATGCAGCTGTAGTCCCAGCTATTCAGGAGGCTGAGGTGGGAGGACTGCTTGAGCCTAGGAGGTTGAGGCTACAGCGAGTCATAATTGTGCCACTGTACTAAAGCCTGGGTGACAGAGCAAGACCCTGTCTTAAAAAAACAAATCAAAGGAAAAGAAGAAAGGAGAAGGAGAAGGAGGAGTTGGAGGAGGAGGAGGAGGAGGAGGAGAAGGGCAGGAAGAGAGTGGGCAAGATGATGGGAGGCTGAGATGGGCCAGAGAAACATCTGGGGCAGAGGGGAGGATGCTGAAGAGGATGAGGGATGCCTCCAGAGGATGGTTGTGGGGAGGTAGAACACCTGGAGAGGTGGAGGTGTATAGAGGGGGGTGTCTAAAGAGATCTCTAGGTTGTTTGCTGAGCAATGTGTGAGATGTCCTTTCACGGTCTCCCCCAGTTCTTTAGGAAACTCTAGGAAACCTGTGAGTATTTGGTGCAAGTGACTTTGTTGTGGGTCTTGAGGAAGCGTCAGATCTTCAAGTGGAAGATAAGGGTGATTCAGGCTGCACTCAACTTGGGATCCTGGGGTCTGAGAGGAGCCGAAGAACACATATCCCCCACCCCACCCCTGCGATTCAGAGTCCAGAGGGCTTTGGGCTTCCACAGGCCACACAGAACTGGAGGGTCAAGCAGATGTTACCTAATCTTGAGGGGCAGGGAGAAAACTCCAGCCAACCACTCAACCCTGAAACTGAAGAATAGTGAGAAGAAACATGAAAAAAGGTGGTTTGCTTCTATAAATGTGACACTAATTATAGCCATTTGTGCAAACTGCTTTCCATTAATGCTTAATTGCTTACCATGAGGTATAATAACAATGACACATTGCAACAGTTACTCAGTGCATGAACTAAGTGTCAGATTAGCTGAGTTTTGTTTGCTTCCATGTGGGTTCCTCATGCCTTGCTTTTGGTAGCCTGGTCGTCTGTGGGTTAACTCAGTGGCTTTATCCATAACTTTAAAAAGTAAGGACATGGTACTCTGTGTATGGGTAATTCTGTCCTTTAAGGGGTAGACTACCTTGTGCTGGCTCAAGTATCAGTATATTGTCTAGTCTTTGGCACTTAGCCAAAAAAGAGAATGTGAGTTCTAATATCTTACATCTGTTTACCCCCTTTTTAAAATCTAGGACACCTATAAAGTGTCCCACACCAAAGCAACTGGGTCCCTGCACCCCTCTAAAACAGAACTTGAATAATCACTCCCAGCCGAGGTTAATAACTCTTCCTAAATCCATGCTTTATAGAAGATAATAAAATATGGAAACAGTTCCTAAGGGTACAGTTAATAAAGACAGTGGATGAAAAGGCTCTTCGGTAGTCCCTGCTAAAGAACAAGCTTGGATGTAAAGAAGACCAGTTCATACATTCAAAGAGGCTATTTCTGAGACGGTGCTTCTACCTAGCTTTCTAACTCTTCCTGATGGCCTACTGTGTGCCCAGCTCTGGACTAGGCACTGTGATGGGGTCAACAGAAAATACCAAACTTTATTTCTGTCCCCAAGAGATGATAACTGGGGTGGGTGAGGCATCACAGATGAATAAAATGAGCCCAGATAAAAGAAGAGAGAGGAAGAGCGAAGAGGAAGAAACCACAAATATATCAGCAAAGCAGTCTTACTTCTGCAAGTCGTCTGATCTGAGTTGAGAATGTAGCCTTGTTTGCACCTGCAGACGTATGAGCCAGGGATGTTGATGCAGAAGTGGGCACAGTTATGCTCCAGGGTGCTGCACATGTGGGCCGCTGAAAGGGAAGACACAGGAAGGTAAGTCAACAGTGACACCCTTTCTCACTCCATTCCTGCCAGCAAGCACCTGCCAGCAAGCATTTATTCAGCACCTACTCTCTCCTATGGGCAGGACTCAGAAACAAGCTGCAGTCCCTACCCTCAAGGGGGCTCACAGTCCAAGGTGGACAAGACAGGGCCAGATAAAGGGCCATGGAAAATCAAAGAGAAACGGTGTTAGGCTGAACTATATGAAACTGCTGATACTTGATTGGTTTTGATCTACAAAAAAAAAAAGCAAGAAATTTCCAATTCAACTTAATACCTATGTGGTGGCTGGGAATCAGAAAAGTTTGCCAGCATCAGAGGGGGCTTTGGCTTAAGTGTGGATTTTTAGGAAGCAGCAATGGGGCTGGAGGAAAAGCTATTAAATAAGCAAGAATGTGTTAAAGAACCAACAGTTTCTCAAAATCATGTTTCAAGGGTAATGTAATTTTTTTTAATATGCAAAAGTATACACCAAAATTTGGAGTAAAAAATGCATTCACACGTTTCATGTTTCTATAATCTTTATGTTATCTCTTTATTTAGCATCTTTTCTTTTTTTTTTTTTTTTTTTTTTTGAGACAGGGCCTTGCTCTGTCTCCCAGGCTGGAGTGCAGTATCACAATCATGGCTCACTGAAGCCTCAAATTCCTGGGCTCAAGCCGTCCTCCCACCTCAGCTTCCCGAGTAGCTGGGACTACGGGCGTATGCCACCATGCCTGGCTAACTTTTAAAATTTTTTTGGTAGAGACAGGGTTTCACTACATTGCCCAGGCTGGTCTCAAACTCCTGGGCTCAAGCCATCCTCCCAGTTTGGCCTCCCAAAGTGCTGGGATTACAGGCATGCGCCACCACGCCTGCCCTCTGCATTTAGTTTCTGAAGCACCTCAGCTTTCTGGTACATTGGTTCTTGCATAAGTCTGTCTGTAGCTCATAAAAATTCTCTTTTTTTAATGTCCTAATTTCTGACTTTACTCAATGTAACTTGATTGTATTTAAAATTAACAAGCAACAGTACAAACAACAAGTTATGCAAGTGTTCTCATAAACAAAAAAGGTGTCTATATGTAGAAATATATTTTTATGAAGCTAAAATAAAAGGAGCTCTCAAAAGCTGAGAACAATTCCATTAATCCAGCACTTATGAAAACTCTGCCGTGATTAAATCCATCTGAAGTTTATGTCTCTTTACATTGGAGTAAGAAATATGGTGGACAATAAATGAACTAGGGAAGTGAAGCTGTTTTATTTCACAACAATACAATTTAGAATGTACTGTTCTGAGTTTGATTGTCTGTGTTTTGGTTCCTGTTAGGACACAAATAACACTAGGAAGGTTTGTAGATCCAATCAGTCATTTTTACTTCAGGGTGAAATAAACAGGTTTCTTGTGACCTTGTACAATTTTCTTTTATTATTATTATTTTTAAATAAAATAGAAATTTTCTCATTTTCAAAAATAGAGATGATGTCTTACTATGTTGCCCAGGCTGGTCTCAAACTCCTGAGCTGAAGCAATTCTCCTGCATCAATCTCTCAAAGTGTTAGGATAACAGACATGAGCCACCACACCCAGCCCTTTGTGCAATTTTCTTAACCTCTTTATATGACATGAGGATAAAAATAGCACCTACCTCATAAGAACCTCAAAAAGGGTAAATTAATGGAGATGGTAGAGTGTTGAGAATAGTGCCTGGGGAATGCTGAAGATACCTGTTAACCATTTTACAGCAAAGGAGAATTATGGTGGCATTTTGTTTTATTTTGCATCTGTAGGTTCATCCTATACATATTGACCTTCAACTCAGTTTTCACTCAATATTAATCACAGATTCTATCCATGTTGATACGTGTACTGTATTTCATGGAATCTAAAATGCACCCCAGTTTCAGAGATGTCAAACTGTGAAGACATGTTCAGTTGATCCTCATTCTTCACAGATTCCACATTTATGAATTTGCCTACTCACTAAACTGTATTTGTAAGCCCAAACCAATACTCACAGCATTTTCATGGTCACTAGTGGACATGCTCAGAGTGCATAAGCGCTCAATTTAAAATACCTCTACATTTAGTTTCTTTTGTGAGACAGGCTTGCTCTGTCACCTAGGCTGGAGTGCAGTGGCACAGTCACAGCTTGCTGCAGCCTCAATCTCCGGGGCTCAAGTGATCCTCCTGCCTCAGCCTTCCAAGTAACTGAGACTACAAAAAAAAATGTGTTGCCTGGTGCAGATGTTCCCAGCTGAGGTTGGATAAGGTGCCACTCTGCCTTCTTTTTCAGCTTTCATTCTGTAAACAAGTATCCTTTTCGCAGTCTACTTAGCACCACGATTTTTTTTTTTCATTTCTGTAAGTGATTTTGCTGTTTAAAACGGTGATGTGCTGTCTAGTGTTCCTCAGTGCAGAAAGGCTGCAATGTGCCTTACAGGGAAAACACGTGTTAGATAAGTTTCATTCAGTCAGGAGTTATCGTTGGCTCTGGGTCTGATGTTAATGAATCAATGGTATATATCAAATAAGATGTTTTCGGCCAGGCATGGTGGCTCACACCTGTAATCTCAGCACTTTGGGAGGCCGAGGTGGGTGGATCACTTGAGGTCAGGAGTTTGAGACCAGCCTGGCCAACATGGTGAAACCGTGACTCTACTAAAAAAAATACAAAAAGTAGTCAGGAATGCTGGCAGGCGCCTGTAATGCCAGCTACTCGGGAGGCTGAGGCAGGAGAATCGCTTGAAACCAGGAAGCAGAGGTTGCAGTGAGCTGAGATTGTGCCACTGCAGACACAGCGAGACTCTATCTCAAAAAACAGACAAACCAAAAACAAGTAAGATGTTTTTAAACAGAAACATACGTAAAACAAGGCTATGTATTGATTAGCTGACAAAAAATATTGTCACCAGAGGATTGCAGGAACCTCACCCTATATTCCCGCAGGAGCAATGGTTTAGTATTCTCTAACTCAGTGTTTGTAGTGACTTTATAAAACAAAATTATTGTGAATAATGAAAACTAACTGTATTTTAGATTTAATCAAAATCTTAGATCTAGTTTATCCCTCCCAATTGATTTATCCATTGGTCACATGACTGTCCTCATTTTATTTGGCCGTTTCCCCAATGGTCAGCATTTGGGTGGTTTCCAAGTTTTTATTTCACAGTGTTGTGATGAACATTCCTGAACATGTCTCCTTGAAGGCATGTGCAATGGTTTCTCTAGGACTGGGTCTCACTTTAAATAGATATGGCCTAATTGTCTTCCAAGACAGCTCATATCAGCAATGATGGTCCTAATGATGCCCTCAAAACTTCGGTACTTGGTGTCATCAAACTTTAAGTTTTGACAATCTTATGGTGAAGGGTAATCATTATCCCACTTTTAATTTGCATTTGCTTTGCATCCTGAAAGACTTTCTTCTTTTCATGGATTGCTGGAGTCAAATTACCCAAGGGCAGAGGGCATTTCTGAGGCACTCACAGCGTGTCCCTGTCTCCCTCCATAATTAAGGAAGTGTCGTGTGTAGGCAGCCAACTACACGGCAGTCACCCACTGCCATGAGTGGGAGGCCCAAGTGATGTACCTGGTGCCTGTCTTCTTGCTGAGACCCTAACAGACAAAGTAAGAAGACAGGAGATGTGAGGGAGAGAAAATATCTGGAGGGCAGCAGGCCGCAGTGCGGAGAGGATGACTGCTGGAAATAGACCGCCTGAAGGCTCAGCTTCGCCACTCCCTATGACCTTGTGCAAATGACTTGGTTTCTCTGAACTCCACTTTCTTCACCTATCAAATGGGGAAATTAGGCCAGGCAGGCATGGTGGCTCACGCCTGTAATACTAGCAATTTAGGAGGCTGAGGTGGGCAGATCACTTGAGTCCAGGAGTTTGAGACCAGCCTGGCCAACATGACGAAATCCCATCTCTACTAAAAACATAAAAATAAGCTAGGCATGGTGGTGGGCACCTGTAGTCTCAGCTATTCGGGAGGCTGAGGCAGGAGAACTGCTTGAAACTGGGAGGCAGAGGTTGCAGTGAGCAGAGGTCGCGCCACTGCACTCTAGCCTGGGCAACAGAGAGAGACTCCATCTCAAAAAAAAAAAAAAAAATGGTGGTGGGGAGGGGGAATTAAAATAACTACTGCACTGGGTTTTACAGTGACAGCTTGTTACTAAGGCTTATGTTGGCCAGGTGCCATAAGAGAAACTGGAACTAGAACATTATAACTTGGTGTAATGGAAAAGGCACTGGATTGGGAGCTAGAAGACTGTGTTCTAGTTCCCCTCTACCTTGAACAAGTGAGGGAAGTTCTGGGAAATCAGGTAGCTCTTGTAGACTATTTCTTTACCTGTAGAGGCATGGACGGGCTCTAGGGACCTCAGTACAGACATTTACTATTATTTAATCTGGTACTTGCTTTTTCTAAAAACTGCCTTTCCTTCGCACTCCAGACACCTTGCATCTGGGAGCTGCCGTGGTGGTCTGAGGTAGTCCCACTCCTGACACTGTTGGTTGGTACAGGGTTTGACAATCAGAGTCCTTTACTGGCATTTAGGAACCAGAACCGAATAAAAGGGGGCTCAAACTGAGGACAAGTGAGCCTCAGGGGCTGGCGGGGAGGGGGGCATGCTTCCTGACTGTGGACCTGAGAAGGAGAGGAGTGGAAGGGAGATGGAGTGAAAGCACGACCCCCATGACTGCCATCCTTGTTTCCATGGATATAATGCATTAACCCTACCTTTTAGGAAAAAAATGGAATTCCTGACACTTTCAACCAAAAGAATCCCAAACATCTTCACTAAACTAGAATAAAACTTTCCCATCTGTAGAATGCTGTGGGTGAGTGCTGAGTGACTTTCAGAGCATCCAGGCCTCATGCCTTGCCCTCTGTGGGACAGGCATTTGTGATGAGAGCCAAGGGGAGACCACAGTCTTGCCTCCTCCACCGGCCTGCTGGAAACAGTCCTACGAGCCTCATTTCTCAGAAGGCCCTCTGGGTTTACACTCAGGCAAGGCCTTGTGTTCAGCAAGAAGGAATAACTTATCAGCAGCCTAAGTCATTGGTGGGATTGGATATGCTGACTAGGAAAGAAGAACTTTTTTTTTTTTTTTAATGATTGTATGAATGACTAAAGGAGTGGTCAGTGTAGGGAGGTGGGCTGGAGGTCTTTTGTATTACTGAGTACAGTAGACTCAACGTTTGTGAAGTCAGTCCAGCCTCCCCACTTCACAACAGGGCCTCAAAGGGGTACAATCACTGTAGACTTTGCCCAGGTCAGTTCATGAAGGGTGTGTCCTAGGAATACTATTAGGACCTTAAATTGTGCCTGGCCTGGGTGAGGTGGGGCTATTAGGGTAGGAACAGCCTGCCTCCCTGCTCCAAAATACCAGACGAGGCTGATAAAGTCAGCATCTAGAAGTTAATTAAAAGCAGTCCTGCCCAGGTGGCAAGAATAACCAGAACACTTGGGACAGCGTCTGCAGCCCCTAGATTCAGTGTTTTCTCTTACTGGGTGGCAAAAATGGCAGACTCCAGGATGTGTGGGTTTTGGTCATCTCATAGACAGGACCTCAATTCACAAGGCACCTGGCCTCTCCCTGGTGGTCTCAGGGGTGGCCTGAGAATGCAACCTCAGGATTCCCCTTGCTGTGGCTGGTATGGGAAGTCCCTGCCTGCAGGTATAAAGCCTCCACTGTGCTCAGGTTCACAGCCAGACAGCCAAAGAGACAAAGCCAGGACTCTCACCCAGCGAGGTCTGACTCCAGAGTCTAATCAATTCCTCACTGTATGATAAAGGTCCTGCCTTCATCACACCCAGACACCGCCTGTCCCAATCTGCAGATGCAGCATTGATTTTCAGTTCTGCCTGCAGAATGCCTGGGCTCACGTCTCAACTCTACCACTTACAGGCCAGGCACAGCGGCTCATGTCTGTAGTTCCAGCACTTTGGGAGGCAGAGGCAGGAGGGTTGTTTGAGCTCAGGAGTTCAAGACCAGCCTGGGTAACATAGTAAGACATTGTTTCTTTCTCTTTAAAAAAAAAAAAAAAAGAATTAAATAAAAATTATTCATTTATGGTGGCACACACCTGTAGTCCAAGCTGGGATGGAACTTTGAGGCGGTAGTGAGCTATGATCATGCTACTACACTCTAGCCTGGGTGACAGAGTGAGACCCTATCTCAAAAAACAAAACAAAACAAACAAATAAACAAAAACAAAAAACAAGCTCCAGCACTTACAGGTGTGTGATCTTGGACAAGTTATTTAACCTCTTCGGTTCTCAATTTCCTCTTCCATAAAATGGGAACTAAAAGAGCATCTACTTGACAGGTTTGTTGTGTGAATAAAGTGAGTTAACATATGCTAATAGCCTGAAACAACACATGCATACATTAATATCAAGAAATGTTAGTAATGATTAGTATCACCTTGTCTTTAAAGCTCTCCTGGAGCCCCCAGGCAGACCCTGACAAGTTCCAGTTCTGTAAAGTAAGGATAATAGAGCCACGTATAGTGACACATAGTCCCAGCTACTTGGGAGGCTGTTGCTTGAGCCCAGGAGTTCGAGGCCAGCCTGGACAACATAGTGAGACCCTATCTCTTAGAAAGAAAAAAAAGATAATGATAGTACCTGCCTCAAAGGGTTATTTTAAGTATTAAATGGAATACTGTATTTAAAAGTGCCTAGCACAGGACAAGATTAGCTATTATTGGGGTATAGTTTGTGAAAGGAAATAAAATCTCAGGATCCCAATTCACTATGCCAAAAGGAAAAAAATTAAGCTAAAAGCTGAGTAATGCAAGAAACTGCCTTTGCTTTTGTTCCTAAGCAGATCGCTACAGATAAAAGGTTAAATATCTCCATAAGTAGCTACTCTATGTTCACCTTATCTTATGTAAAGTGTTGATTTCCTGAGCGCTAGAGGAATATATAATTGACTATTCCCCTACCTGTTCCTTTTCTCTTGCAACATGTGGATTCAGTAATGTGACCATGCCCTCCCTCTCTCCCTTTTAAATACTGAAGCCCTCAAAATCATCTTTGGAAAAAGGCACAGACCACAGATTGTTCCTGTGATTTTGTGTTCATTTTTTCCAGGCATGTCCTTAACCTTGGCAAAATAAACTTTTAAATTGATTGGGACTTGTCTCAGATACTTTTTGGTTTACAAGTTCAATGAATGTTAAGGAACAAATGAAACTTCTGAAACCTCAGAGATGTCATCTGCAACTTGAAAAATGCTCACCATTGTTGTCTAATCATCTGAGTGCAGATCAAAACTGAGGCCATCTGCCTAGCCCATCGGTCCTCAGTGTATTTGATTGTAATAATACATAACACAGTGCACACTGAATAGGGCTCTACCATTTACAACACCTGTTCACTCATCTACTTTCTGCCTATAAAATCCCATTTTACAGATGAGGCAACTGAGGCTCAGAGAGCACAAAGATTTGCTCAAGATTGTACGGCTAGAGTCAGCTCCTCTTCCTCCTACGAAGGCTCCCTTCAGAGTTTCACCTATTTCAGGTGAATGCCAACTGCAAGGTAGGTTTACCAGGACAGGATGGACTGTGGAGGTGGCCATCAGAAAATAGTTTACCTTAAAAGAGGATTTTATAATTCCCAACATGCAGAGGAGTGAAATGAGCAAGAGATTTGGAATTAGCATCCAAGTATATCTTGGCTATCTGTTTTTCAGGTGATTCACTTAGCAACTTCCTTAACCTGTAAAAAGAGAGTGGCAGGAGTGTGCTGCCTGCCTCCTGGGGCTTTCTGCGATAACATACGGGAAAGTGCTTTATAAATGTTAGTTACTGCAGTCTTTACTGTGCAGTTGATAAAGAGGCCCTGGGGCCTCTTCAGCCTTTCAAGACTGCTGCTGAGTCTGCTGAGCAAAGCCTGGCAGTGCAGTGCAGGGAGAGACAGCAGCCCTGTCTCCTGCAGAGTGGATGGGGGGACTCACAGGGGATTCATTTCTCAGGCCACAGGAACAAATGGGATAACACTGATGTTTTCTTAGAGCTTCCAGATTATAACAAAGAAGATGAAGGGAGGAAAAGTCCGAACTGCCTTTTCATTTTGCTGCCTTGCCATAAAGCACCCAGAGATGGTTTTTCCATGGACAAGTCCATATTGGTATATCCTATTCAACATCATGGGGGCGGAGCAGGAGGTCAGTCCCACTGTGTAGCTCCTCAGCCTTATCATGTTATCTTTCCATTTTCTGATAAATCCGGAATGATTATAAAAAGAACCCCTCCATTAAAATTTTCCAACACAAATGAATAAACTGTCAAAATGGTTACAGAACCAATTTCCCTTTTAATATTTTCAGGAAAGGGGAAACATAAATTCTGCAGAAGTCATTTAAAGTCATAAACCTTGGAAATGCTTGCAGTGTGTCCTGCTGATTAAAGTGTTCCAGCTGACTTGGGCCACGGCACACCACAACACGACCTCTGCAGTGCCAGGGAAATGGCACTTCTGAACACTTTCCAAGTGGCATTGCAAGGAAAAAGGTTCTTTCTTCTTCGTGGCATTGATTTCTTAAGTAAATCTTTTGATTCTGGAGTCAAGAACAAATGAGATCTCTGCACTTGTTGAGGTTAGTTCTCAGCAGGGGATTTTGTTTAATACACATCAAAAGCACACTGTTTTTCCCTGGGGCCTATATCTTAGGGGTCTAGAATATGTCACATTCTGAGAACCCCCTCCTGGGTGCCCCCTCCTGGGGAGTTGGTGTGGAGTCTGGCTCTAAAGCTCATTCTCCACCCTGCTCTAGGAAAAGATATTTTACGAATAGATATTTACACATAGATCATTTACAAATAGATATTTTAAAATAGATTATTTCCTTTTATTTCCCCATCAAAGATTCATGGTAGCTGGAGGGGACAGGGACCACTGGGAATGGATAAGTCAGGGTGGGACATTGTTTACCAACTCAGGACGCGAGTTTCCCGGATTAGGCCGCTGGCCCCCTGCCCTCCTGAAGGAGGAAGAAACAAAAAGGCAGCCACAGAGGCAGGAAACTGCGGAGGAAACTGCAGGCTGACCAGCTGAGAAGAGGGGGGCAGGAGCAGGGGTAAAGATAACTGGAAAGTGCGCGGGAAGGAAGGGAGAGAGAAGACCTATGGAAAGAGGGTTAGAAAGCAAAAGAGGGAAGAAAGCTTCCAACACAGAAGAATGCAGCTCCGAGAGGCATCTTCCTGCAGAAAGAGTTGGCAGGTGAGGAGTGGCCCCTACAATCTTAACAGGCAGGGAGCTGCCAGGACCACACCTTGGTCCTCTGTATAAGTTGGACCTCTTTGTCAGCTGAGAAAACATCCTCTGCCAGCACCACCATGGGGCAAAAATGCCATGGTATTCCACACCATCCAAGGAGAGATTATGTTACTTTTTCTGCCTTTCCATTCCCATCCCTACTCCAACTCATGAATTCCAACTTAGGGAATTCCAGGGCAGCTCCATGTGCTGAAGAAAAACTTTGTTTATCTACTCTTCCTCATTCTGTGGCTTGGACTTACATGTCCCTTCCCCAGAACAATCTCCCTGAACACCCAGGCCTAGGTCAGGTCCTGGGGTTGCACACTCCATCATGTCCTGAATTCTTCCTCCATTACACTGTGACAACTATAGTTACTTATTTGTATAATTATATATTTAATGTCTGTCTCAGCTGGGTGCTCGTGCCTGTAATCCCAGCACTTTGGGAGGTTGAGGCAGGAGGATCACTTGAGGCCAGGAGTTTCAGAACAGCCTGGGCAACATGGTGAAACCTTGTCTCTACAAATAATTAAAAAATAAGCCAGGCATGGTGGTGCACACCTGTTGTCCCAGCTACTTGTGAGGCTAAGGCAAGAGGATCACCTAAGCCCCAGAGTTCGAGGTTACAGTGAGCTTTGATCATGCCACTGCACTACAGCCTGGGTGACAGAGCAAGACCCTGTCTCTGAAAGATAAATAAATAAAAATATGTGTCTGCGGCTGGGCGTGGTGGCTCACGCCTGTAATCCCAGCACTCTGGGAGGCTGAGGTGGGTGGATCACGAGGTCAGGAGATCGAGACCATCCTGGCTAACACGGTGAAACGCCATCTCTACTAAAAATACAAAAAATTAGCCAGGTGTGGTGGTGGGTACCTGTAGTGCCAGCTACTCGGGAGGCTGAGGCAGGAGAATGTCGTGAACCCGGGAGGCAGAACTTGCAGTGAGCCGAGATCACACCACTGCACTGCAGCCTGGGTGACAGAGCAAGACTCCGTCTCAAAAGGAAAAAGAAAAAAAAGTGTCTCCTTGGTCAAAGTGTAAGCCCCTGGAGCACACTGTGTTTATCTTGGCCTTTGTTGAAAACCCATCGCCAGCACAGTATCTGGGACATGGTAACAGAGAATGAACACTTGAAGATGAATGAATGAATTCTAATGGTTTCTCTAGAAGAGTGACAGAGGAGCAGGACTTACTGCACAACTTCTTCTGGAACACAGAGGTCAGCGTCTCAATCTGGCTGAAATTGGCCACCAGGAAGACATGGTCCTCATGGGGCTCACTCCCAATGGCCTTCAAGGTGTTGAAGTCTACCTGGCCCACACCAATGGCAAAGATTAGGATGCCCGTGTCCCGTGCCTTAGCAGCCACCTCGGCCACAGAGTCCTGAGGTCTCCCATCCGTCACAATCATTATGACCCGTGGCACATTCTCCCTCAGGGGCCGGGCCCCCTCTGCTTCTGAGAATGCGATGTTCAGGGCATACTGGATGGCCAGCCCCGTCATGGTGCCCGTGGACAAATGCCGCATCCTCTTAACAGCACGCTCCACTTCGGACTTCCTCTTGAAGGTCTTGAGGGAGAACTCATTCTTGACAGTGCTGCCATATTGGAGCAGGCCCACTCGGGTGACGTCAGGACCAATGTCCAAGAATTGCAAGATGTCCACGAGGAACTCCTTGACCTTTGCGTAGTCATGGGTGTTGACACTGCGGGAGCTGTCAATGATGAAAACCAGGTCTGCCCGCTTGTCCTCACAGGAGCTCTCTGGGGAAAGAGGAGAAGTCAAATACATTAGAAGAGAGGCCAGGCATGGTGGCTCACACCTGTAATCCCAACACTTTGGGAGGCAGGTGGATCACCTGAGGTCAGGAGTTCAAGACCAGCCTGGTCAACACTGTAAAACCCTGTCTCTACTAAAAATACAAAAATTAGTCTGATGTGGTGGCGGGCACCTGCATTCCCAGCCACTCCAGAGGCTGAGGCAGGAGAATCGCTTGAACCCAGGAAGCAGAGGTTGCAGTGAGCTGAGATAGTGCCATTGAACTCCAGCCTGGGCAACAAGAGCAAGATTGCATTAAAAATATATATATAAATATAAAAACATTAAAAGAGAGTTAAGGACCCAGTGCAGACCAGCTATTGTTGGAAATCCTGGGGCTGATGATCACCTTTGAAACCTTCAGTCTTCATCAATTTTCCTCCCCACTCATGGAAGTTATAAGGGCATATTTGTGCATGGCTGGAAGATCATGACTACTGGCTATAATCAGATAGCAATCCTTTTTGCAAGATAAATCAACATGTTAGTTTCCAGAAAGTCGCCAGTGCAGTTTTTATGTAACCAAATATCTGATCAGGGTCAAAATTATTTTATTCTTTACCACATCACACATAAGCTTGGCTGGGCACTGCAGAGAATATAACAGAAGCTTAGGACAGGGTCCAAAGTTAAGGAGCTTCCAGTCTACCTGGGGAGACATAACTAATAAAACTATGAAAGAATAACTGTCACGAAAACTGTGTGGTCCTGACGATAGCTGCTAAGAGAATAGGGATATGAATGGGCTGGGATCAAGGAGATGGGACATTAGCTGACCTTACAGATGCATGGCGATTAGATTAGAGAGAAGGCGCACATGGAGCGGATCACATGAACCAAAGCCCAAGATGGAATGAATGTGGTGGGTAACAGAATAAGTGATGAGACCTTGTAGTAGAGGGAATACTAGGAGTTTCAGGCAGGAATTAGTTGGAGAGATGGCCTGAAGCCAGTTTAAAAAGACCTTTCCTTTCAGACTGAAAAATACGTACATAATGCCACCAGTGAGGGGCATCTTAGCATCATGTTATGTAACTCACCTCTCCCATAGGGAAGTTACATAACGAAAAGTCAACAGAGTCTGGCAGTGGTTTGCAACATGGATGGTCTACACAATTTCTGGACTAATCTCATTGAGAAGAGGACTCAGATCTAATCCCAGGACAGTAGTGGAAATGGAGAAAAGGGGACCTAAGAAATATTTCAACAAAGGACACAGTTAAATTGGAAAAAGGCAAATGTTAAGTCTTTCCCTTACCACCATGACTACCATATTTATGCCTTAAGCATCTAAGCAAGAAGGCTGTAAAAGGTTTGAGTCCATAGACAAATACATCCCTTTTGTGTTTCTAGCATTAGGATGATATTGGATGAGATGAGAGGCCTCCAGCCTCAGTGGGTGGAGGCTGGGCATTCCTGATGGAGTTTCTCGGATATTCTGAGCTACTGCCTTTCACCAGGGTGGGTCCCTCCTCCCCCGTTCTCTCCTCCCTTCCCGGACTTTGCAGCTGAATCAGGATTTGAAAGGGATTAGAAAAGGGATCCCAAATGCTTGCCCTAAATCCTAATCACCACAGCTGCAAGAAAGAGAGAGAAAGCCAAAATGAAACAGTGAAGCTAGTCATAAAAATGAGAAGTGGGAAAGGCCCGTGAGGTCATCCTGTCCAGGCCAGCTTGCCAGACTGTGACTCGTCCCTGAGTGCCTGCACACACACCTCATCCTCGCTGCCTTACAAGTCTAATGGTTTTAGGAGAGGAGGCACCCCCCAAACACCAGTAGCCTGGCAGGAAACCAACCTTTTGCCATACCCATGCATAACCCTGGGGGCTGGGTGAGTCCAGGGTGAGTGTCTTAAAACAGAGGACACAGAAACTGAGCCTTTGAGGTCTCAGCGATAAGATCTATATGAAACCTAACATTTGCAGGATGTTTTAACATCTTTTTTCCAGAGCACTTTGTCACTGTGGTGTCATTTGATTTTCAGAACAAGTTTTTGAGAAAGGAGCAAGAAGCATCATACCCGCTGCATAGATGAGAACATGGGAGCACTGAGAGTTTGAAATCTTTCATAATTTAGAAAAAGAAAAAAATATACAGAGGTGCAACCACTATCCACCTCGTTGGGCAGCTGTAAGAATTTAAGGAAATGATGTAATGAAGGATCCAGCACGTGGGAACTCCCGACATGTGCTGGCTGCATGTATAGGCTCTCCCCTGCCCACCTCTCCATCAGCCCTCACTCGTGTCCAGCCCTAGGCTGGGTAGGGGCAGGGTTACAGCTATGGCTGTGTGGTTGGTGCTGCACACAGGCACCTGCTCAAGGAGGTGAGAGGAACTGAAATCCAGCCAAGCCCTGAGCCCCAGGGGCTGAGTTCACCCTAAGAGGCACCTTAAGGGGGTGCTTTTCAGCCAGGTGCGGGGGCTCACGCCTATAATCCCAACACTTTGGGAGGCCGAGGTGGGTGGATCATGAGGTCAGGAGATCGAGATCATCTTGGCTAACATTGTGAAGCCCTATCTCTACTAAAAATACAAAAAATTAGGCAGGCATGGTGGCACGTGCCTGTAGTCCCAGCTACTTGGGAGGCTGAGGCAGGAGAATCGCTATTGAATCCAGGAGGTGGAGGTTGCAGTGAGCTGAGGTGGTGCCACTGCACTCCAGCCCGGGCGACAGTGCAAGACTCCGTCTCAGAAAAAAGAAAAAAAAAGAAGGCGGGGGTGTCTCATTTTCATGAAGGCTCCTATGGTTTAGCCTATAGGCCTGGGTTGGGGCAGTGGATGATGGATCTGCAGATCCCAGGAAGGAGGACAAGGAAGAGCATTCCCAAGACCCAGGGAGGCCCTTCTCCAAGAGCCACACCTGCCCCACCCTTAATGTCTGAACTTACTGCAGGGAGAATGTGACCCAATAATCTTTACCTGCTGAAAAGAGGGGCCAGGCTTAGACCCTGCCATGGAGAAGGATATTAATTAAGGCACCTTTGAAGGGAGGGAAATTCACACAAGTCTCGCACTCTGAGAACTCTCTTCCTTTGGAGATCTTTGGAAGTAGCGGATCCTCCTTGGATTGGGCCTTTATTATGGGTCTTAGTCATGGTCTCAGTATCTATCCAAGCATCACAATCAATTTAAAGGGAAGCCTGGAAGTTCCATGGAGAATTGTGTGTTAAATTGGATTCCTTCCCTACAAAACAAATGGGTAGTTTCCACAACACCTGCACATTTACAAAAACACCACAAAGGTTCAAAATGTTGTTGGAGGTTCCAAGAAAGCTCAAATTCTGAGTTGAAAACACCAAGTCCTGGCAGCCCAAGTAACTGAATTTTCTTCAAAATGTCTTCTTGGGTCCCTGAGGGCTCAGAACCACAGTCTCATAGCTTGTCCCTGAAAGGACTAGTTCAATGATTCTCAAACTCAAATGTGCATCTCAATTCTCTAGAGGACTTATTAAAAACTAAGACCAGGCCAAGTGCACAGCGGCTCACGCCTGTAATCCCAGCACTTTGGGAGGCCGAGGCAGGCAGATCACCTGAGGTCAGGAGTTCAAGACCAGCCTGACCAACAAGGAGAAACCCCATCTCTACTAAAAAAGTAATAATAATAATAATAATAATAATAATAATAATAATAATACGAAATTAGCTGGTTGTGGTGGTGCATGCCCGTAATCCCAGCTATTCAGGAGGCTGAGACAGGAGAATTGCTTGAACCTGGAAGGCAGAGGTTGCTGTGAGCCAAGATCGTGCCATTGCGCTCCAGCCTGGGCAACAAGGAGCACAATGGCATCTCAAAAAAAAAAAAAAGAAACAAAAAACAACAACAACAAAACTAAGACCAGTGCACCACAACCCCAGAGCTTCTGATTCTGCAGGTTTCCATTTCTAACAAGTTCCCTGGTGAAGTCAATGTTACTGGTCTAGGGATACACACAAGTCAAAGAAATAGAGAGCTCTCTGGAGAAAAGAAGTTCTATAAAGTCTTGACCTTGCTATCTCACTGGGACTTCCCCAAGGTTGGGAAACTAGTCTTATTTGTCTTTGTAGGCATGCAGTTGGAAACTCAGAAAGTCTTCATTCAACATCTGTGGAATTAAATGGAATTCTGGTGGAAGCAAGTTGTCAGGTGAAAGAGATTGAATCAGAGCAGTTAGTTCAAAAAGATGATGACAAACACAAAGCCAAAAAGTTCTAGAGGAGGTGTGGTCCTGCTAATAGAGTCAGAGATTCTAGGACCCAAATCTTTGCCATTTTATGAGGCAGCATAACCACTTCTGAAGTTTAATTCATGGAATCATAGACTAGTAGACTCTTAGAAGTGGAGGGGTCCCAACAGAGTCCAAGTCACTCACTTTATAGAAAGGAAAACTGAGGCCCAGAGAGTTGACTCTCTCTCTGCAAGGCCCTCATGGCTCACCATGGTCAGACCTGATGCCCTTTCCACTGTCTCATGGCAGGCACCCTTAGGAAATTATCAATACAGCCAGCTATTATGATAGGAGCTTTGCAGATACCTGGAAACACTCTAAAACATTTGCTGTAAAAAGTCTCACATATTCTCCACATGGGAACTGTTGAGAGTTGTTTCCAGGAAATGGATTTCCTTGCTGTGTGTTCTTCTTATGCTGACAATTGGTTCTGATGAAGGACATCCTGTCTCCTTGGCCTGGGAGAAGAACATACAATGATCTTCCTTCTGGCCTCTCATGACAGGGTTTTCAGCCACAGTTGGAAGATGGTTTGTGGGCCCATAATAAAACATCCTCCCTCTAACCATAAAGTGATGATCTGGACTCTGTTAACAGCTCTTCCAGTACTGTCAGCTTGACTCCAAAGTCCATGTATTGGGCAAATGAGTGTCTTTTACCCTTCCAGAGAAAGGGAACTGAGCCAGGACAATTTTAAGCAACATTCCTACTCCAGCAGAATGACAATGTGCAACCTCAGAACTATTTCCTCCTCTCAAGATTGCAGCCTTGTCACTAATCAGCCTCTCTGCCGTTCTGGCTAAATTCAATCAAGGCCGTGTAATCATACTGTAAATATTTGGTGCCATCTGCCTGGGGAAGTTAGGACACATTTGGAGAAGGAATGAGTATGAATCTCCATGACAAGGGTAAAATCATTTCATCTGGAGACCAAAGGGGGCTCTGAAATCCTAAGTGAAACAGTATTAGAGTCCTATGATCCCATGCAAGCCCAACCTCTGCCACTTTCTGTCCAAATGATCTTGAGCCTCTCCTTAACCTGTGTAACCCTCAGTCTCTTCCTCTGCAAGATAGGGATAATAATACCTTACAATACTGTTGTGAGACTCAAGAGAGAAAATAATTGTAATTTATAGCTAATATTTATTGAGCACTTAATTAGCACCAGGCCTTGTTCTGAATGCTTTACAGGTGTTGGCTTGTTTACTCTTCACACACACCTTAGAAAGTAGGTGTTGTTACTGTTCTTTAATAGATGGGGACAGTGAGTCTAGAGAGGTGAGATAACTTGCTTGAGTTCTCCTACCTAGTGTAAAAGTGAACCAAATATGGCCTGAGAATGACTCCATGCTTCTATATTTCAGTCTTTGTGGAAAAACTGCAACCAAGATTAGTAAGCAGACAAGATTGAAAACCTAACTTAGGAGTATGCATCTGTAACAATAGCTGAGTCTTGGCCAATCCCAGCGGCTGTATTTCAACCATTCATACACTGCTGAGTGTTCAAACTGTGTTCAAATAAGAAAAACGCCAGTCTGTAGCCAATCCACCCGTTGTGTACCTCACTTTTGATTTCTGTACGTCATTTCCCTTTTTTTGTCTATAAATCTTCCACCACATGGCTGTACTGGAGTCTCCGTGAATCTGCTGTGATTCTGGGTGCTGCCCGATTCACAAATTGTTCATTGCTCAGTTAAACTCCTTTAAATTCAATTTGGTTGAATTTTTTCTTTTATCACTAGGAAGTAGAGGAGCTGGGATCTGAACCCATCATGATGGTTCCGTAGTCTGTACTCTTAACCACCAAGCTATACTCATGATGAATATGAAAGGATTTTGTCGTTTTAGATCTGCCATTTCCAGAATACGCAAGATGCACCAGGGCTGCACTGGCTCTCTGGGGTCAATTCTTTCCTTGCCTGGACTCAGGGCCTGAGAGCAATGGCCCAAACTTGCCTACCTCCTGCCAAGTGCTTAAAAAAAAAAAAAAAAAAAACTTAATAATATGATGAAAACAGATGCTTGCCTCCCTGGATAGCAGCAGCCCAGCAAATCAAGCCGCGGGTGGTTCCCATTCTCACTCCTTGAGAAGTGCTTATGGAAAGCTCAGTAGGAGCAAGGGTCAGGGGGAGAATGAAGGATGGAACAGGTGTGATGGAGAGAGGTCACTAATTTTTGAAGGGCTGTGGGGAATAGAAGGACTATAGTCTGCACAATAGTCAAATACCCAGGAAAACTGATTTCAGAAAATGTGATGTTCCATATCAATTCCCAGCAAAGTTCCCATGAGCAGATGGTTTGTGGGCACTTAACAAGAGAACCGTGAAAAATGTAATAATACAAGTGAAAAAAACTGTAACAGTTTCTAGGACAGTGGAAGAGTGAAGGGATTAGGGAACTAGAGTATGATTTCCAGGCCGCATTAAAGGCCTACGTGAAGGCTGCAGTTATGAAATTCACGTGAGACCAATCCACGTGATTGCATGTTTTGCTGCAGCCACATTCAGCTACACAGATATGGGGGAAGGCTGGCAAAAGTTGAATGTAACCAGGGTTATCATGTAGCCAAACGAGAATGATGAATCAGGAAAGGGGCAAAGGTAGTTGACAGTGACTATAGTGATTCCCTATGGAATTAAAGCTAGGGAAGCAGGAAACAGAGGAATTGAGGTGAAAGACAGTGAAAAAATAGCAGGATCAATTAATTGAAAGTCCAGATAAGGTCACAGAATTGTTGGAGTTGGAATACTAGTAGGGGTAAGCTGGAAAGATAGGAGGTTTAAACTGAGATTATGGCGGGATTAAAGTTACTGTAATTACACGGTCAAGATAAGAGTGTGGCTGAAATCTAGCTGGGAACAGTAGCTCATGCCTATAATCCCAGCACTTTAGGAGGCCAAGGCAGGTGGATCACTTGAGGTTAGGAGTTCGAGATCAGCCTGGCCAATATGGTGAAACACCATCTCTACTAAAAATACAAATATTAGCCAGGCGTGGTGGCAGGCACCTGTTATCCCAGCTACTTGGGAGGCTGAGGCAGGAGACTCGCTTGAACCCGGGAGGCTAGACGTAGCAGTGAGCTGAGATTGTGCCACTACACCAATCTGGACAACAAAGCGAGGCTCCATCTCGAAAAAAAGAGAGAGAGAGAGAGAAGTGAGTGGTTGAGATCTGGTGGAAGACCAGAATATTGGAGAAAAGAATCTCAAAGCTATTAAAGGATGATTCATGATTCATGTGGATATTGAAATCACCAACAATTATGACAAGGGTAATGCTGGACAGAGCAGCAGTAAGCCAAGAGCCAAAACTGTTCTTAGAACTAGGAATAACCAGAGGATTTTAAAAATTACATAAGGGTGACCCAAAACACTACGAAGCATGATTAAAAACATGATTAAAATTTCCTAAAGGGACAGAGAATAAACTAGCTCACCAAGAGTTTCAAAGGGACACTGGGGAGAAAAAGCTGTTTTATGATGAGAGAAGAACAGAGAGAAAGAGAGACAGCAAGCCATGATCATAATGAGCCAGCAGGAGTTTAAGAAAGAAAAAAAGGGGGGGTGGGGCATGCAAAATGTATATTTTATTCCTAGATGGCACAGAGCAAGAGGCTCCAGGGAACTCTGTAGTATGGATCTCAGCAAGGCAAATGACTGACCCTAATGAGGCAGATTCCCTGTATGCAGAACAATTAGGTAGAACTGTTAGGTAGAGCCAGTCATTCAACATACCTATTGTATGTCAGGCCCTGGGGATACAAAGGAAGGAAAAGACTCCTGACTGTGAAAGGGACACAAATAATAATGGGATACATGAAGCAGGCAGACCAAAAAGATACAGTGTGCTGTTGTTGATAAATATAAACATATCAAGCCAGTCTGGAAGGAGGTCTCTAATGATACGTGCTGAGAGAGAAGGACAGTGAGGGAGTGGTTGACTATCTCTTGGTAGAGAAGGAGAGGGAAAGGTTGACTATTTCAGGCTCTAAGGCAAGCTTAGCAATGCCTTTTTCTTCAGTCCCTGGCAGATACTGTTAATCAATTCTGGCCCTGTCCCCCTCAGTCTGGATTCTTTCAACGTGGCACTTCAAGTACCAGTAAACAATCTGTCAGAACTGGCACATGAAATAGAATCCTTCTACCAACCTGGTCTTAGAGCCTGGTGCTCTGCAACAAAGATTGAAATACTCAATTTTACCCATGTCTGAAAAAATGAATAGAGGTAAACTAGCTAATCATATGAGACACTGTCTGACTATAAGGGCTAACATTCTTTTTCAGTGAGAAATAAGGGCAGGCAGACAAGGCTGGCCATGTGAAGGGTCGGCACATGAGCTTCCAGGTAAAACCGCATTCATGATGGAGGGCTGACAGGTGGGCATGGGGTCAGAGCAAAACAAATAGAAAGACTGGAAGAGATATTCTCATCAAACTGTGAAAGTGGTATGGATCCTCCACCATAAGAATATAAAACTAGCACACCAGAATACAAGGAAATTGCATCCAATAAGCCAGCAGTCCCCAACCTTTTTGGTACCAGGGACTGGTTTCATGGAAGACAAATTTTCCAGGGACAGAGTGGGGAAGAGGGAGACTGTTTCACCTCAGATCATCAGGCATTATTTAGATTCTCATAAGGAGTGTGCAACCTAGATCCCTCCCATGCACAGTTCACAACAGGGTTTGCGCTCGGATGAGAATGGAATGTCGCCACTGGTCTCACAGGAGGTGGAGCTCAGGTGATAATGATCACCGCCGTTCACTTCCTGCTGTGCAGCCTGGTTCCTAACAGGTCACGGACTGATGTCGGTCCACAGCCTGGGGCTTGGGAACCCCGGCTATAAGCATTTGATTTATGAGACTTGAACTACATGAGCTTGTCAAAGAAAGACAGAGAGACAGATGGACTGAGAGCAAGGATGACCATGCGACACAGCACTGGGATCCCACCCACTGCTGTGCTCCTGCAGGAGCACGTCCACAGACACCCGAGATGCGGCCCCTGAGCTTCCTCAGGTGCTTCTGTCCCTGTGTGCCTCCAGACTGTGACCAGCTCTCAGTACTTAAGGACAATTGAAAGGTTATTTCAGATGTAATTTAGACTATATTTGTTTTGTACCCCAGAGCGACTTCCCCTGCAGTCCCCTGCATTTAGGGCACTTGATTAAGGCACCAGGGTCCTTGGCCAGGAAATAATCAATTCTCCCCTCTCCAATTCCCTTATTAGTCAGTCGCCAGCTGCGGCATTGCATCAGGCCTGACGCTGCAGAAGGCAGTTGATGAGCTAGGGCTTTCTTTGACTCAGTCGTGCTCTATTCACATTTTCTGAAAAAACCGCTGGGGAATATTCTGAAAACTTGCTTCTACTATATTAGGGAGACACCCTGGATTACTTAATGGGTCTAAGACATATTGTGAACTCATTAGCAAACCATTTCCCACTTCGTAACATTTTCCGAACATTTTTGCAAATTCTGGAGGCATTTGTGGTTCTCCCTACACAACTGCATACAACGCTGGGAGGAACTGCTAATAATCTGAGTAACAGAGTCAGGCCCAGAAAGGGTTTCTGAGGGATGGAATAATGAGTAGAAACTAATAGGATGAAGTGTAATTGGTAAAAAATGTCAAGCCCTGCATGTAGGGTTTGAAATCAACTGCATAAACCAAAGAAAGGGAGACAGCTGGTCACATGATAAAATCTGGAGCCAGGATGGCAAGTCCAAGCCTTGCATGTCACCCCCATGTCCCCAGCCCTGGCACCTGTGGCCCACAGCCCTAATCAGTCCTGGTCTCAGAATCAAAGTTCAATCACAGGATTCCTCTTGACACAGCACTCCAATTTTCCATCACACATAGACTGGAGGGAGCTTATGAAAAGAAACCGATTTGTCCTCAAGGTGTCACTTTCCAATCACTCCCATTAGACTCCCCCAACCTTATGCCCCAGTCATCTCATCAATGGCTTTTCCAGAGAGAGACTCTCCTGACAAAAATGGACCTTAATCTTCCTCTTTCTGCCAGAACTTTCCCATGAATGAGTATTTTGGTGAGTTTCATTGATCTGAGTCCCAAGAGCTGGAAATGACAGCTTTAAATTCCCAGTATCGGGCTGGGTGAAGTGGCTCCTGCCTGTAATCCCAGCATTTTGGGAGGTTGAGGTGGGCAGATCACCTGAGGTCAGGAGTTCGAGACCAACATGGCAAAACCCCATCTCTACTAAAAATGCAAAAACTAGCCAGGCATGGTGGTGTGCTCCTGTAGTCCCAGTTACTCAGGAGGCTGAGGCAGGAGAATTGCTTGAATCCAGAAGGCAGAGATTGCAGTGAGCCGAGATCACGCCACTGTACTCCAGCCTGGGCAACAGAGTGAAACTCTGTCTCATAAATAAATATATAAATAAACACATAAACTGCCAGTATCCATGAGTCTCGGGGAGTTACTCAATCAAAGCAATTTATTCAAAAGCCACCATCCTAAGGGTCACTAATGGCAAGGTTGCTGATGTTCAGGGGAGAATGAACTCATGAACTCAGCCTTCTCCACCAGCCCACCACTCCCTGCCCTATACCTTATACCCCAGCAATGTCACACTGCCTGTCTATAGTCCCTACACAGCGCCCTCTCTGCTAGGCATGCCCTCAGCTCCCTGTTCAGCTTAAGACTCAGCCCTGTGGTCGTCCATTTTGAAAACCTTTCCTTGATGGGCCACTCTCCACTGGCCTCAATGGCCTTCTTCTGAGCCCCAACACTTCCTGCTTACCTCTGTCTGACCGTCTTTCACCAGTATCTCCTGCAGCTACCTGGCCACATGCAGCGTCTCCTATGAATCCCTAGTACCCGGTCTAGTGCCAGGCAGCTGGCTGCCCGTCTGGGTCCTTGCTTATTCCCTTTGGTGTGTACATGAGCTTCCAGGTAAAGCTTGTGGGTGGGGGGTGTGGGAGGGCAGGGAAGAGAAAGATTGCAGATACCCTGCCATGAGCTGGAATGGGCTGGGAATGCTGGTCAGCAAAGGCACAATAAAGAACAGGTAGCAGCTGGGATACTCAACAGCTCGATAACATCAGAAACAGGTGGCGACAGCCAAGCACGGTGGCTCATGCCTGTAATCCCAGCACTTTGGGAGGCCAAGGTGGGTGGATCAGTTGAGGTCAGGAGTTTGAGACCAGCCTGGCCAACATAGTGAAACCCTGCCTCTACTAAAAATACAAAAATTAGCCGGGCATGGTGGCAGGTGCCTGTAATCCCAGCTACTCAGGAGGCTGAGGCAGGAGAATCGCTTGAACTTGAGAGGCAGAGGTTGCAGTGACCTGCGATCACACCACTGCATTCCAGCTGTACCCTAGACCCAGGGAATCAGAATATCTGGGGTTAAGGCCCAGGAATCTGCATTTGTAATTGCTCCAAGTGATTCTTAAGCACAACAATTCTGAGAGCTCTCTCTCTAGGAATATGTGAGCCTGAGAGACCATCTGCCAAGGGTCTAGAAAAGAAGATAGTGGCAGGGCACCCCATTCTGATGTCCTGCCACCTTCTTCCCTCAAACCAGGAGTGGCCTTGGAAATATGGCAGTCATACATCCTGGAGTCTCTTGTGTCTCCTGATGCAAACATTGTTCCATTATCAGATCATGTGCATGACATATATATCTGGCATTCAATTAGGTTCAGAAAATAAAGAAGATGGGCACCGTTGCCCTCCACTTGTGTGAGGCTCAGAGGGGTTAAGTGGCAAGTGCACAGTAAGGGGATTAATGAGTGGGGGCAGAACAGGGATTCAAACCCCAAATCAGTCTGACTCTAATACCTGCATTTTTAGCCACTGCTCCCAGTAGGTGTCCAAGAGTGAAGAGCCCTTTACCCTCCCCATCACCAGATAACACATTGACTGGCAGCTGAGCCTGGCATGCGACTCAGGAGATAAAGCTCAACTCAAGACACAGTCCCCTAAGTGCAAATGTCCCCACTTCACCCTCTGCCCTGGCCAGTGCCCTGGGAGGCATCGCTCAGGCCCCAGTGATTCACCTGCTGCACCTACCAGAGTCCAAATGTGCCTTCTCAGCACCAGGTCGTGATGACAGTAAGCCGAATGAGTAACTTAACGTGCGTGATGTCGCCCCACAAATACTTATGGTATTTACTGGCCTGCAAGTCCCATCAATCTATAAACCACCTTTGAGATCATGACTTGGACTTACTCATCTTTCATCAATGCCTGGCTCAGGGCTGGCACATAGAAAGCACTTTACTGAAGGCACCACAGGCAAAATACAATGGTTAGTGCTGTACCGTCAGGCCCCGGCCTCAAGAAGCTCACAGTGCAGGGGTCATTGAGACAAGTATAGAGGCGACTGTAGACCTAGGCAGGGTAAGAGGAATTATTATTCAATAGGCACAATCTATGCTTAAGCAGAACACCCTAACTTCAGATCACACTCAACAGTCGCTAGAGATTCTTCTTTTCTTAAAATTCGTATTTTTAAAACTTTTTTAAAACTTTTTTTCTTTTTTTGAGACTGGGTCTCACTCTGTAACCCAGGCTGGAGTGCAGTGGCGCAGTCTTGGCTCACTGCAACCTCCGCCTCCCAGGCTCAAGCAATCCTCCCACCTTAGCCTCCCGAGTAGCTGGGACTATAGGCACACACCACCACACCTGACTAATTTTTTGTAGTTTTGAAAGAGACAGGGTTTTGCCATGTTGCCCAGGCTGATCTTGAACTCCTGAGCTCAGGCAATCCACCAGCCTCAGTCTCCCAAATTGCTGGGATTACAGGTGTGAGCCACCATGCCCAGCCTAGAGATTCTACTTCTGAATAAGGGGGGATGAAGCCAATATAGATATATAGAGAATACACTCTACTTCTTGACCAACTATTGAGGATAAAAGCAACAATATACATCTAGATGGAGGTGATTTCCAGGGTCTTCCCCTGCATACACCCTGCTTTGGATGCCTAGTTGCAGAAAAAGAAAAGTAGCAGATGGCTCGGGAAAAGGAAGTTGGGGTAGCCAGGCTCCCTGTCCTGCCAGAGCTGGTGCAGTCTTCTCCCTGCTGTGTATATTTTCTCTCATGGACCCACTTATCCCAAAGAGCTGGGTAGAAAGCAGCTGATGCCATTCAAGATGCCAGGCACTGTGTGTTTCTCTCAAGAATGCTTGAGACACAGGCTGAATGTCAACCTTCATTCTGACAAGTTCTTCCTGAGCAGAGCCGAAGTTCACTAACGAAAGTTGAAACTTCAGAATTGCCGGATTTGCTCTGTGTACCCTTGAACAAGCTACTACCCAGAAGGGTATTTGCAGAGCAGAGAGAGGTGAGTGTGCTGGCAGAGAAAGATGCTTTCGGGATGGATTCCATCTGCCCATGGAGATAGAATCCATTCTGGGTAGTTTTTATGCAAAATATGCTTGGCAATGCCATGACAAGTTTTTGTTGTTGTTTTATGAAGGTACTGGGGAATGGGTGTGCATCTTTGGGTAGCAATGATGCTTCCTAAAGCAGAGACTCCAGCCAGTAGGGCCCTGAGGGATTCTGGGTTCACACCAGCTCAAATTTCAGTTGTCCCTGCTGACTGTCATAAATTCCTTTAGGAACACAGCCCTCTCAGGCCCTCAGGAAGTGTGCACCAAGGAGCCAGCAAAATGGAAAGAAAAAAAAAGGAAAGGAAAAACACGCCACATCACACCAGTCTCCTCTAGTAAATGTTGCATGAGCTGAAAGAAAAGAGACGTCATATGAGGTTCAACAACTGTGGTTTCCAGACCCTGGACAATTTTCTTTGTGAGGGAGCCAAAATGAAAGCTGCCCCAGTTTAGTCCTGGAGGAAAAAGTTTCCAATGAATTGAATTTCCTTGCAACATAAAGTAGTTTGCTCAAGTCTCACTAAAAAATGCCCCTCACATCCTCTCTTGGAGTTTGCTATACAAACAGTCTTTTTCTTAATTGATAAAGAGAAGTATAAATAAGCTGTGAAATAGTGGTTTTTATAAGTGGGAGCTAAATGATGGGAACACATGGACACATAGAGGGGAACAACACACACTGGGGCCCATCAGAGGGTGGGAGGAGGGAGAGGATCAGGCACAATAACTAATGGGTAGTAGATTTAATACCTGGGTGATGGAATAATCTGTACAACCAGTCCCCGTGACACATGAGTTTACCTACATAACAAACCTGCACATGTATCCCTGAACTTAAAATTAAAGTTAAAATTAAAAACAATAGTCAGGCCAGGCACAGTGTCTCATGCCTGTAATCTCAGCACTTTGGGAGGCCAAGGTGGGCAGATCACATGGGGCCAGGAGTTCGAGACCAGCCTGGTCAACATGATGAAACCCTGTCTCTACTAAAAATACAAAAATTAGCCAGGTGTCATAGTGCGTGCCTGTAATTCCAGCTACTTGGGAGGCTGAGGCATGAGAATTGCTTAAATCCAGGAGGTGGAGGTTGCAGTGAGCCAAGATTGCGCCACTACACTCCAGCCTGGGTAAATGAGTGAGACTCTGTCTCAAAAAATAAAATAAAATAAATAAAAACAATAGCCAGTGATATTAAAATCTTTTCTTTTAAAAAATGAGCTGACTGAATACATACAAAATAATTTTGATATTCTCTATCAAACCCCCTCACTATCTTCCTTTCTCAAATTGAGAAATGATATGTTCTTAAAATTGTAATACACACACACACATACACACACACACACATACATACACACACACACATACACACACACATACACACACCATCCCTCAATACAAGAGAGTGCGGAAAGCACCAGGAAACAAAACAGGTAATTTATTTCTGCTCTCTGCAAAGTAAAAAGCAGCATAGGCAGGTTTTAAAAAGCAAACTGGCATTTGACCCACAGGAGCACCTTAACTGAATAAATTGCTTCATCTGCTTTCTGAGAATTCAGCAAGTGAAAGCCAGAGCAGAGCAGAGAGACCTGTGAATAGCAATGCAGGGCTGGGCTGCAAGACGGGAGAGGAAGGAGGTGGAGGCCCCAAAACAGTGCCTCAGGGCCTTTCCCTGGAAGGAGGAGGGGAGGAGGGGCAGGTATGCAAGGAGGAAGGGGCTAGTTAGACAACAGGGTACAAGGTTCCACACCCCTGTGCCAGCAAAGGCAAAGTTTGTCTTTGGAGACAATTCTATCATCATTTTGGTTTGGTTGAGCTGTACAAACATTGCAGGAACCCCCTCTTTGTGCTGGGTGCTAGGGATAGAGTATGAGAATCAGTCTCAGCCTGGGAGGAGCTTATAACCCTGCAGAGAAGACAGATTCATTACGATTCATAAAAAACATGAGCAGGCCAGGCACGGTGGCTCACACCTATAGTCCCAGCACTTTGGGAGGCTAAGGCAGGAGGACAGCCTGAGCCCAGCAGTTAGGGACCAGCCTGGGCAACATGGTGAGACGACATCACTACAAAAAAAAAAAAAAAGTTTTTTAATAAGCCAAGCATGATGGCATGCACCTGTAGTCCCAGTTACTTGGGAGGCTGAGGCAGGAGGATCGCTTGAGCCCAAGAGGTCAAGGTTGCAGTGAGCTATGATTACACTGCTGCACTTTAGCCTGGGCAACAGAGAGAGACTCTGTCTCTAAAAACAAAAAGCAAAACAACAACAACAACAAAAGCACGAGTGACTAGAGCCTGGAGTAGATCACCTGTCCCAAGATAGAGGGTGGGGGAAGATCCCTGGTCAAGGTGATGAATATTATAATAGGATGATGTTATTATAAGGTGAGCAGGTGTTGACCAGGCAACAAGTTGGGGTGTGCATTTAGGTAAAAAGGCAGCATATGCAAAGGCTGGAGGCCAGAACAGAGTGGGATGCACACGCACCCAGGTAACCACAGGTGATGTGGCAAGGCTGGGTCCTAAAGGACAAGTTGGGGAAGACAGGGCCATGTGGGTGGACGGCATGTGCCTCCTGCATAAGAAGTCTGGACTTCAGGCAGGGCACAGCGGCTCACATCTATAATCTCAGCACTTTGGGAGGCTGAGGCAAGAGGATCACTTGAGCTCAGGAGTTTGAGACCCTGTCTCTACAAAAGATTTAAAAAAAAAAAAAAAAAGTAGCCGGGTGTAATGGTGCAGGCCTATAGTCCCGGCTACATGGGAGGCTGAAGCAGGAGGATCCCTTGAGCCCTGGAGGGTGAGGCTGCAGTGAGCCATTATTGTGCCACTGCTCTCCAGCTTGGGCAACAGAGCAAGAACTTGTATATATACAAGCAAGCATTTTTGCTTTTATATTATAAGCAAAAATATAAAAGGTCTAGATTTCATTAGGAGAAATGAGGAGCACTGAAGGGTTTTAGACGTGCCCTTCCTACTTCAGGCTTATTCTAAGGGTTCCTGACTCAGCCCAGACTTCAGTCTTCTCTATCTATGGCCAGCCCAAAGCCAATCTCTCCAGGCCTGCCCTCCAACCCTGTTTCCCCTCCCATCCAAGTTCCCAGCCTACTCTGTAAATTAGTGTTTCCTTATGTACGTACTAATAGAGAAGGCACCAGAGAGAACGAACGTTAAGGCTGCTCCTTTGTCTCTGGGAGCTGAGTTTCTGCCCCTCTGTTATCTAACCCTAGACTTAATCCCAAAGGACTTTCAGGTGGTGGAGCAAATAGTTTAGGTCAACGATGGGCCCTTTCAACTCATCCCTATTTGGTGTTCAACTCCTTTACCTACTTAATCCAAATTTCAAATGAAATAAATATCAGGCTGGGCGAGGTGGCCCATGCCTGTAATCCCAGCACTTTGGAAGGCCAAGGCAGGTGGATAAGCTGAGGTCAGGAGTTCGAGGCCAGCCTGGCCAACATGGCAAAACCCCATCTCTACTAAAAATACAAAAATTAGCCAGGCATGGTGGCATGTGCCTGTAGTCCCACCTACCTGGGAGACTAAGGCAGGAGAATTGCTTGAACCCGAGAGGCAGAGGTTGCAGTGAGCCAAGATTGTACCACTGCAATCCAGCCTGGGCAACACAGTGAGACTCCGTCTCAAAAAAAAGAAAAAAAGTTGGCAGGGTGCAGTGGCTTATACCTGTAATCCTAGCACTTTGAGAGGCCAAGGAAGGCAGATCACCTGAGGTCAGGAGTTCGAGACCAGCCTGGCCAACATGATAAAACCACGTCTCTACTAAAAATACAAAAATTAGCTAGGTGTGGTGGTGTGCACCTATAATCCCAGCTACTTGGGAGGCTGAGGCAAAAGAATCAGTTGAACCCGGGAGGCAGAGGCTGCAGTGAGCCAAGATCACGCCACTGCACTCCAACCCGCGCAACACAGCGAGACTCCATCTCAAAAAAAAAAAAAAGAAAGAAAAAAAAATCATCGATTGCTGTCAATTGGCACTTGGCATGAACTCCCACCTCTCCCTATGAGTCTTCCAGTGTCGCAGAAGCTAAAATGACAAAACCAGTATTTCCAGACTATGTTGCAGGCAGCTAGGGTTCTGAGTAAGAACTGGGGAACCCCAATTCTATACATTCATAAAGGATGAAGCGGGGTGGATGCTGGCTCTGCCGGCAAGCGAGGTTTTAGAAAGCCAGTTAGTTGCAGCAGCCAGACTTTGTATTCTGGTGTCTGCTCAGCAGCTGCACAGATGTCAGTTCTGGTGGCAGCAGCATCCTGATCCCAGTGAGGTGCTCTTGCGTGGTGGTCCCTGGCCTCCCATTCCTCCAGCCCTTCCAACAACTATATAACCGAATTCCCTAGGTTAAACCTTTTTCTTCCTGAAATACCTAGTGAGCTCTGTTTCCTGCACTGGCCCTAGTGGCTCCGTCAGTCTCAGCATCTCGGCCTCTTTGATGCCTCGCTCACGCAGCACCCCCACTCTCTGCTGAAGTCGGCAAACGGGTTGGAACAGAAAATGCAACTGGGCATGCTCAGTCCTCACAAAGCTCACCTGAAAAGTCACCCAAAGTTGGGGAAAGCGGAGCTGCCCCTCCTCCCCACCCCTACGTCTCTGCAGGCCCACCCTCATCTTCTGCAGAGACTCCCCTAGAGGCAGACATGTACTCATCCTCCAATCTGCTTGGAAACACTGTACACTTTGATACAATGCTTCATTTCCTCCATTCTTACTTGGCAGAAGTCGTAACTCCCTAAACACACTGGGACAGTATATTACACAAAAGGAAAACTATTGAGCCAACGATTTGTTTCCTCAGCGCTTTCAGCGCTTCAATGCCCAGCTCCAGCTGCTCTCGCTGACTCCATTAAGCTTAACGCCCTATGTAGGGTTGCTATGGAAGCCAGAAATAACATTTCAGGAATCTCTCACAGGCTTGGTGACTTGGTTTCTAGGCTCTTCTGCAAATAGTCTTTCTTGTAAATGATCATCAAAGATGAAGACTAGTTAAAAAGACAGCAGTTTTAATGAAGTGGAAAGGTATTTCTTCAAGACCCGATAATAGAAAAGCATTTAGGGTCTGCAAATTTGAAGGCTGAAAAAGGACTTGAAAGACTGGATTCAATTTCCCTGTTACATAAAGGGAGAAGCAGGTCGTGCAGTGTAATGAGGCAGCAGCCTCCTGCCCATGTCTCCCAAACCACACTCATTCTACACCCTGGGCAAGTGGCTTTATCCCTCTCACCCTCAGTTTCCTCTTCCACAAGATGGGGACAATAATTGTACCTGCCTCATAGGGTTGTCATGAGGATAAAATGAGCAAATATGTGTACTTAGAATAGTGCCTGGCACAAAGAGTCAAATAAGCCTTTATTGTTGTTATTATTATTCTCACCTGGTGTTATATGGAAGCAATGTGACATAGAAAAGAGAGTACCAGACTGGGAGTCCAGAGACCTGTGTTCCGGTCCCCACTCTGCTACCAGCTAGGTGACACTGGTCGCATAACCTTATTTTTATTTTATTTTATTTTATTTTTTGAGATGGAGTCTCACTGTTACCAGGTTGGAGTACAGTGGTGTGATCTCGGCTCACTCCAGCCTCCGCCTCTCAGGTTCAAGCGATTCTCCTGCCTCAGCCTCCCGAGTAGCTGGGGTTACAGGCATACGCCACCACACCCAGCTAATTTTTGAATTTTTAGTACAGACGGGGCTTCACCATGTCGGCCAGGATGGTCCTGATAGCTTGACCTCATGATCCACCTGCCTCAGACTCCCAAAGTGCTGGGATTACAGGCGTGGGCCACCGCATCTGGCCCATAACTTTATTTTATTTTATTTTGGCTATGTAACTTTCTATCTCTAGTTTTCATTCTCCCCTGTAAAATGAGAGCATTGGACTAAACGAAGTGTCTTAGTTCTTTTTCAGCTCCAGTATGCTATGGCTCTAAATAAACTACGTTAATTAGTTCACACATGTAATCCCAGCACATTGGGAGGTTGAGGCGGGCGGATCACTGGAGGTCAGGAGTTCGAGAGCAGCCTGGCCAATATGGTGAAACCCTGTCTCTACCGAAAATACAAAAAAAAAAACAAAAAGAATTAGCTAGGTCTGGTGGCACATGCCTGTAATGCCAGCTACTCCGGAGGCTGAGGCAGGAGAATTGCTTGAACGCAGGAGGTGGAGGTTGCAGTGAGCCAAAGTGGCACCCTTGCACTTCAACATGGGCAACAGAGCTAGACTCTGTCTCAAAAAATAAATAAATAAATAAAATAAGTTAAATAGAGACGTTCCTTGACCTTTACAAATGGTTATATCCATATCCATAATGAGAGCTACTATTTTATTGAGCCATGGTTATATATCAGTACAATACTAAATGTACATGCGCTAACTCATTACTCCTCACAGCAACCCACTGTCCCCATTTTACTAGAGGGAAAAATGAGGCTCAGAGAAGTTAGGGTAATTTATTTGCCCAAGGTCACACAGTTAGTAACTGGTGGAGCCATGATTTGAGTCTAGGGACTCTAACTGTAGAACTCATAGTCTTCATGATTTTGCTACAAGAAACAACCAATATACACACAACTATACAAGTGTACAACCTGCATGCCTTTATATTACATGAATGTTCCCTTGCTAAAACTGCAGGGTAATCTGTAGGCTGTCTCTACACATTCCCAGCAATCTGGTACTGTTCAAGAAAGCTTTAGGACATTTGCCACAAAATAAAATAATTCTTAGTGTTTGTTACACTCCAGAGATTCCTCAACCCTACCATCATCCTGCCCCTGGGCAATGGCATTAGCCTCCTAAGCACTGCTTGACTTTGCCTCTTTGCAGACTGTTCCCAATTCAGCAGCAGAAGTGATTCTTTAAAAACCAAATCAGCCAGGCACGGTGGCTCACACCTGTAATCCAAGCACTTTGGGAGGCCAAGGCAGCCGGATCACCTAAGGTCAGGAGTTCGAGACCAGCCAACATGGCGAAACCCCGTCTCTACCCAAAAATACAAAAATTAGCCGGGCGTGGCGGCACGCCCCTGTAGTCCCAGCTACTGGGGAGGCTGAGATGGGAAAATCGTTTGAACCTGGGAGGCAGAGGTTGCAGTGAGCCAAGATTGTACCACTGCACTCCAGCCTGGGCAACAGACCAAGACCCCATCTCAAAAAAAAAAAAAGTGAAATCGTGTAATTCCCTTACCAATGGCTCCCATCTCTCTCAGAGAAAATCCTAAGCTGTTTCAATGGCCCCACTAAAGGCCCGCTTGTTAATTCTCTGATCTCGTCTCCTACTGTGGTCCCCTCACTCACTGGGCAAGAGCCACACTGACCTCTCTGCTGTACTGAATAATTCGTGCATATGCCTGCTGTTCTCTCTGCCTGCAACATCACTCTGGTGCCTTATCCTGTCACTGCCTTTAGATAAGTGAAGAAGAGTCACCTTCTCATTGAGGCCTTCCCCCCACTCATCTAAAGATTCCCCAGCCCTGGTCGGGCGCAGTGGCTCAAGCCTGTAATCCCAGCACTTTGGGAGGCCGAGGCGGGCGGATCACGAGGTCAGGAGATCGAGACCATCCTGGCTAACACGGTGAAACCCCATCTCTACTAAAATATACAAAAAATTAGCCGGGCGAGGTGGCGGGCGCCTGTAGTCCCAGCTACTCGAGAGCCTGAGGCAGGAGAATGGTGTAAACCAGGGAGGCGGAGCTTGCAGTGAGCCCAGATCTGGCCACCGCACTCCAGCCTGGGTGACAGAGCGAGACTCTGTCTCAAAAAAAAAAAAAAAAAAGATTCCCCAGCCCCATCCTTTGAGCTGGAGCAGGGAAAAAGAAAAGAAAAAGAAAACAAAAGAAAAAACTTCCCTGGCCCCATGATATGCTAAGTGAAAGAAACCAGGCACAGAATGACAAATACTGCATGACCTCACTTATATGTGGAATCTAAAAAAGCCAAACTCACAGAAATAGAGAGCAGACTGGCTCATATGACAAATTCTATAGAGAATTGATTCTAAGACTGATACTTGATTTAAAGTTGAAAGAGCCTGGGCATGGTGGCTCACACCTATAATCCCAGCACTTTGGGAGGCCAAGGTAGGTGGATTGCTTGAGTTTAGGAGTTTGAGACCAGCCTGGGCAACCTAGTGAAACCCCATCTCTACCACAAGAAATACAAAAAATTAGCTGGGCATGGTGGTGCACACCTGCGGCCCCAGCTACTTGGGAGGCTGAGATGGGAGGATCACTTCAGCCTGGCAGGCAGAGGCTACAGTAAGCCAAGATCAGGGTGCTGCCCTCCAGCCCAGGCAACAGAGTGAGACCCTGTCTCAAAAAAAAAAACAAAAAACAAAAAAGGTTGGGGGGTGCAGGCATGGTGGCTTACACCTGTAATCCCAACGCTTTGAATGGCCAAGGCCAGTGGATCATCTGAGGTCAGGAGTTCAAGACCAGCCTGGCCAACATGGCAAAACCCTGTCTCTATTAAAAACACAAAATTAGCTGGGCATGGTGGCATACCTGTAGTCCCAGCTACTCGGGAGACTGAGACAGGAGAATCACTTGAAACCAGGAGGCGGAGGTTGCAGTGAGCCGAGATTGCACCACCACACTCCAGTCTGGTTGGCAGAGTGAGACTCTGCCTCAAAAAAAAAAAAAGTTGAAAGAGAAAAACTGCTATTTTATATTTAATATAAAATAGACTATGAGTACAAGAGGTGGTCAAATAGGTAAATAAAAGATAAAAGTTAATAAAACATTTACTATTAGTAAATGTCATCTCATTCATTCATTCAGTATACAGTTCTTAAGAAGCTACTCCACCAGATGTTTTAGGCCCAGAGATGAGAAGCTCTAATTCCTAAGTTTTTTT
>NC_045440.1:99836757-99872985 GCF_002776525.5 Piliocolobus tephrosceles
GTCCAGGCTGGAATGCAATGGCACAGTCTTGGCTCACTGCAACCTCCAACTCCCAGGTTCAAGCAATTCTCCTGCCTCAGCCTCCCGAGTAGCTGGGGTTACAGGTGCCTGCCACCACGCACAGCTAATTTTTTGTATTTTTAGTAGAGATGGGGTTTCACCAGATTGGTCAGGCTGGTCTCAAACTCCTTACCTCAGGTGATCCACCCGCCTCAGCCTCCCAAAGTGCTGGGATTACAGGTGTCAGAGTGACTTTTAATAATAAACTTTAAAATCAACAATGACAGCACTAATGAAATGCTTACTCTGTGCCAGGCTGTGTGCCAAGTCCTCTATGTGTATTGTCTTATTCCATCCTCATAATCACTCTGTGAGAGAGGTATCATTATTATCCTCATTTTACAAACAAGACAACTGAACTTTAGGGTGGTTAAGTTACTTATTCATGGTTGCACAGTGGAGAGCTAGAATTAAAACTCATTAAAAGTCAGCTATGGGCCAGGTGCCGTGGCTCACGCCTGTAATTCCAGCACTTTGGGTGGCTGAGGCGGGTGGATCACAAGGTCAGGAGATCAAGATCATCCTGGCTCACACAGTGAAACCCCATCTCTACTAAAAAAAAAAAAAAAAAAAAAAATTAGCTGCACGTGGTGACGGGTGCCTGTAGTCCCAGCTACTTGGGAGGCTGAGGTAGGAGAATGGCGTGAACCCAGGAGGTGGAGCTTGTGGAGAGCTGAGATTGAGCCACTGTACTCCAGCCTGGGCGACAGAGCGAGATCCGTCTTAAAAAAAAAAAAAAAGTCAGCTATGATGACCAGACATGGTGGCTCACATCTGTAATCCCAGCAGTTTAAGGGGCCAAGGTGGGCAGATCACCTAAGGTCAGGAGATCGAGACCAGCCTGGCCAACATGGTGAAACCCGGTCTCTACCAAAAATACAAAAATTAGCTGGGCATGCTGGCAAGCCCCTATTATCCCAGCTACTCGGGAGGCTGAGGCAAGAGAATCGCTTGAACCCGGGAGACAGAGGTTGCAGTGAGCCGAGATTGCACCACAGCACTCCAGCATGGGCAACAGAGCAAGACTCTGTCTCAAAAAAAAAAAAAAAAGTCAGCTACGGTTATTTCAAAAACCGAGCTGACAAGTGTGGAAAGGTTCAGGAGCCAAGGCTGATGGAGCTCACTAAGAAAACTCAAGAGGCCATCCGAACCTGCCTCTGCGGAAATAGAGGGTCCCCACAAAGAAACGAGAGATCAAGACACCTATTCTGTAATTAAATGAAACATACAAGGGTTATTTCTCCCTCCTGAATTTCATACCTATAAACCAAATTGTCCGTTGATGTCCTGGTAAGTGTCCCCCAAACACTCCAACTGAATATGGAGTTTGATCTGCACACAGGCATTCGTGGATGTTTGTAGGCTAGATAAGGATTTAGCGGCCGTGGTGGTGCATGGTAGTTCTAGGTTGCAGCGATTTGCAAACAGGGATTAATTATGTCCATCTAGTCTGTGTCTGGTGCTGGCCTCAGCTTCGGTGGCTAGTTGGTCAATGGCTTAGCTCCAGCTCTGACTCAGTTCTGACCACTGGCTGGGGTGGATCGTGTACATGAGAACAGACCATCTGGTAGGAAGGAAAAGGGCTCCTTTGAGACCCAGGAAACTTAGTTCCAAGGCCTGGGCTGCTGCTAGTCCATCACCTCACCTTGGACATGTGACAATATCTCTGAGCTCTGAGTTCCCTCATCCTAGTTTTCTAATCTTTATTTGTATCAGGGACCCCCATGGCAGTCTGGAGAAGCCCATGACTCCTTCTCAGAATAAAGTTTTTACATGCCTAAAATAAAATGCAACACCCACTAGGATGGTAATTTTTTTTTTTTTGTAATGAAAAACACAAGTATTGGTGAGGATGTGGAGAAATTGGAACCCTCGTGTACTGCTGGTGGGAATGTAACATGCTGCAGCCACTGTAGAACAGTTTGGCAGTTCCTAGAAAGCTAAACATAGAATTACCATATTTCCCAGCAATTCCGCTTCTTAGTGTATATCCAAAAGAATTGAAAGCAGGAACTCAAGAAGATATTTGTATGCCAATGTTCATAGCAGCCTTATTCACAACAGCTCAAAGGTGGCCAGGCACAGTGGCTCACGCCTGTAATCCCAGCATTTTGAGAGGCCAAGGCAGGTGGATTGCTTGAGCCCAGGAGTTCAAGACCAGCCGGGGCAACATGGTAAAACCCTGTCTCCACTAAAAATACAAAAAATTAGCCGGGCATGGTGTGTGCCTGTAGTCCCAACTGCTTAAGGAGGCTGAGGTGGAAAAATTACCTGAGCCAGGGAAGCCAAGGTTACAGTGAGCCCTGATCACCACTGCTCTGCAGGCTGGGTGATAGGAATGAGACCCTGTCTCAAAAAAAACAAAAAACAAAACAAAGCAACAACAACAACAAAAAACCCACAATAGTCCAAAGGTGAAAACAACCTGTGGCCACTGACAGATGAATGGATTAAAATGTAGTGTATTTTTGAACCACAAAAAGAATGAAGTTTTGATACAAGCTACAACACGGATGAACCTTGAAAACATTAGGCTAAATGAAAAAAGCTAACCACCAAAGGATAAATATGACAGAATTTCATTTATATGAGGTATTTAGGCAAATTCTTAAAGATAAAAAGTAGAATCGAAGGTACTGGGGGATGGGGAAGGGAAGAATGAGGAGTTATTTCTTAATTAGGTACAGAGTTTCTATTTGGGATGATGAAAAGCTCTGGAAATAGTGGTGATGGTTACACAACACTGTAAATTTACTCAATACCATCAAACATGTACTATAAATGGTTAAAATAGTCCATTTTATCTTATGTATATTTTATCACAATAAACAAGTAAATGAATGCAAAGGATTAGAAAGGAGGCCAATTATTTGAACTGCAGTTATCAAAATATTTTAAAAAACAAATTTGGTATACAGTAACATGTACTTTTAAAAATAACATGTCAAGATCAAGAGGCGGGTCTACTAATGTGCAATTTTGAAGTAGAGATTAATGTAAACAATATTTTGAGTTATCTCTGATGGCTACAATGTGCCATGAAAATATCTGTGATCTCTGTTGGAGACATAGTACTGCTACTACTCTGGTATTTGTTGCTTGCAATCATAATAGAAGCAAATGTTAAATTGCACTTAGAGTTTAGTGAAAAATAACGTAATTTTGTTCTCATCCAAAGCATGGAGCCACTGAAGTCTACCCAAGAGCACTTTGAGGGTTCATGGATCCCAGGTTAAGAATCTCTCAGGCCGGGCGCGGTGGCTCAAGCTTGTAATCCCAGCACTTTGGGAGGCCGAGACGGGCGGATCACGAGGTCAGGAGATCGAGACCATCCTGGCTAATAAGGTGAAACCCCGTCTCTACTAAAAAATACAAAACAACTAGCCGGGCGCGGTGGCGGGCGCCTGTAGTCCCAGCTACTCGGGAGGCTGAGGCAGGAGAATGGCGTAAACCCGGGCGGCGGAGCTTGCAGTGAGCTGAGAACCGGCCACTGCACTCCAGCCTGGGTGACAGAGCGAGACTCCGTCTCAAAAAAAAAAAAAAAAAAGAATCTCTCAACGAGATGATCTCTAAACTCTCTTCTAATTAAAATGGTGTGATCTAGGAGTGGCTTCTGATTTCGTCTATATTATAGATAAACTGGTATCGCTGACTGGCTTTTCCTTATCTATAAATTGAGAATCATTATAAAATCTACATCTCAAGGACTTTGAGAAGACAAAAGAGATAAGGCAAGCAGTAGGTGTGTTGAAAAACTGTAAGGCTTTTTTACATATGCCAGATATTATCAGAGAAACTCAAGAGTCAATGGAGACTCAGCTCCCTGCAGCACACACACCCATCCCCCAATGTTTCCTTAGAATTTTTCCTAAGAACTTTGTGCTCTACAGAAACAAAGCACTGGGCACCTTTGATTAAAGAATCACATGTTCCCTATTAAAACACAGCTCAGGCTGGGCGCGGTGGCTCAAGCCTGTAATCCCAGCACTTCAGGAGGCCGAGACGGGCGGATCACGAGGTCAAGAGATCGAGACCATCCTGGCTAACACGGTGAAACCCTGTCTCTACTAAAAAATACAAAAAACTAGCTGGGCGAGGTGGCGGGCGCCTGTAGTCCCAGCTACTCGGGAGGCTGAGGCAGGAGAATGGCGTGAACCCGGGAGGCGGAGCTTGCAGTGAGCTGAAATCCGGCCACTGCACTCCAGCCCGGGTGACAGAGCGAAACTCCGTCTCAAATAAATAAATAAATAAATAAAACACAGCTCAGTATTATGAACTGTCATTTATGCCAACAGATTTGAAAATGTAGACAAATGGCATAATATTCAAGGAAAATATCAATTACCAAAATAGACTCAAAAGAAATGGAAAGGTCAAATAGACTAATGGCTTTTAAAGAAATTAAATTAGTTTCAAACATATCTCCCCTACAGAAGGGTTTCAACCCAGATGGTTTTATGAGCAAATTTACCAGCTCTTTAAGGAATAGCTAATACCTGCTTTACAAAAACAATTTATTTTCATGAAATTAACTTAACTTTGATACCAAAACCAGGCAGTGCAAGAAATGAAAATTAGAGGGAATACTAGCCAGTTTAATTTATGAATCTAAATACAAAATAAATTAGCAAAATAATTCTAGTAAGGTATTAAAAGGTACATTATGATCAAGTAAAGTTTACCCCAATAATGCAAGGATTGGTTCAATATTAGAAAATCTATCCATATAACGCATTGCATTATCAAACCAAAGTAGAAAGAGTTGATTATCATGCTAATACATGAAGGGAAAACATTTGATAAGACATAGCTCTGAACCTATAAGGATGGATCAAGTGGTCCTATCTCTGTCCCGTTGGGTTTCACTTATTATTTGGAGCCTCCTAGTCAACCACACTCTGACCCCTGAGGTTACAGTGTACCTCCTCTAATATTCTGACCCCAAAATAGACCCAAAACCCCTCTTTTGCTAGCTGACACAGGCTGGATGTTTTTCCAATCTTTGTTCCACTGACTCTCTACAGAACTGCATCTGCCAACTTCCCAGTTCCCGCCTAGAATATTTGGCATCTACAGGGCAAAGACCAGGAGAGGCAGAGTCCTTCCTGCCACCCACCTAGGCATCTCCATTTCATTCCAGTTTCCATTTGTTCACCCATCCAGAAAATATTTGCTGAGCATCTATCATGTGCCAGACAAAAAAGCAAACAAACAAACAAAAAACCCTTGCCTTCCTAGAACTTAGATTCTACTGGTACCCTTTCAATGTCTGTAAGGAAGAGCCCTTCCACGTGGAACTAACACAAAATATGATCTTGTCATTCAGGTACTGCACAGAGAAGCTTGTGGCACTATAACCACATCCAAGGGCAATAGATACAGTGTTCCCATGCCACAAATTCCAAAGGTACAGGAAAGGGTGGGTGAAGGTGTGCATGTGTGTGTTCCATGGAGCACCACCTGCACCCCTCAGAGCAGATGGAAGTCTATGTTGATTACCGTATGTGGTGCAATAAGCAGGGTTGTCAGAAAAATGGCTGGCAACAAGCTTGCTGGCATCTGAGGCTCTCCTTTCTCCCAGAGGACTGGCTGCCCTACACTCAACTTCTCTTGGGGCCAGTGTCTTCCCCCTGCTAGCGTGGGGACTCTAACATCCCAGGAGTCTCACAGTTCCTAGGTACTGGGCAGCTGACATCCCTAGACAACTCCTGCAAACAGTTGGGTCCCCAAACCCAGCATCTGCACCAAGAAGGCTGGGCATTCCTCCACGGACAAGACTGCTTTCTTAAGCTGCCTAAAAACAGGAGACTCCTGTGTTGAGGGGAGTGGGTAACGAGCCTTTTACTGCAATATAGACCCACACCATGGGCCCAGCAGTGCCCTGGCCCTGGCAATTCTGAGAAGTTGGAGGCATCAGACAGACAAGCGAGATGGGAGAGGTAAGGCCAGGGATGGGTGCTTTGAAAAACTGTGACGCTCTTCTACAAAAGCCAGGTATTATCGGAGAAACCCAAGAGGCAATAGAGACTTCTCTCCTGGCAACACACACCCATCCCCCAGGTCTCAGTGTTTCTTTAGAATTTTTGCTAAGAGCTTTGTGATCTATGAGAATAAAACACTGGGCACTTTTTGCTTTTTTTCTTTTTCTTTTCCTTCCTTCCTTCCTTCCTTCCTTCCTTCTTTTCTCTCTCTCTCTCTCACTCTGTCTCTTTCTTTCTTTCTTTCATTTTTTTGAGACGGGGTTTCATTCTTGTTGCCCGGGCTGGAGTGCAATGGTGCAATCTCCACTCACTGCAACCTCCACCTCCTGGGTTCAAGTGATTCTCCTGCCTCAGCCTCCCAAGTAGCTGGGATTACAGGTGCCTGCCACCACACCCAGCTAATTTTTTGTATTTTTAGTAAAGACAGGGTTTCACCATGTTGGCCAGACTGGTCTCAGACTCCTGACCTCAAGTGATCTGCCTGCCTCAGCCTCCCAAAGTTCTGGGATTACAGGTGTGAGCCACCACACTTGGCCTAACATTGGACACTTTTTGTTAAAAAAAATACGTGTCCCCTGGCCAGGCACAGTGGCTCACATCTGTAATCCCAGCACTTTGGGAGGCTGAGGCAGGAGGACTGCTTGAACCCAGGAGTTCCAGACCAGCCTGGGCAACATAGTGGTATAATATAAATACATGTTTTATAAACATGTATTTATAAAATACGTGTTCCCTATTAAAACACAGCTCAGTATTATGAGCTGTAATTTATAACAACAGATTTGAAAATGTAGACAAATGAGACAATTTTTCAGAAAGATGTCAATGACCAAAATAGACTTAAGAAGAAATGAAAAACTTGAATGCACAAATGGATTTTGAAGATATTTAATTTGTTGTTAAATATATCCCCTCTACAGAAGGGGATGAGTGAGTTTCCCATCTCTTTAAGGACTTCTCTTGCTGATCCCATGCACCCATGGTGCCTGAGGCCATGGAATTTGTACCAAACCCTAAAGCCTGACTGGTGGTGAGCCAGATGTGACCCTGGCCTGACCCTGCAGTATCCTTGGCACCCAAAGCAATGCCTTGCACACTGTAGCTTCTCAATACATATTTGTTGAGTGGATGAATCAATAAAACCTAGGCAAATAATGAAACAAAATAGGCATGGTGGCTCACGCCTGTAATCCCAGCACTTTCGGAGGTCAAGGTGGGTGGATCACCTCAGGTCAGGAGTTCAAGACCAGCCTGGCCAACATGGCAAAACCCCATCTCTACTAAACATACAAAAATTAGCCCAGTGTGGTGGGGCGTGCCTGTAATCCCAGCTATTCAGCAGGCTGAGGCAGGAGAATCGCTGGAACCCAAGAGTCAGAGGTTACAGTGAGCCCAGAATAGGCCACTGCACTCCACTCCAGCCTGGGCAACAGAGAAAGACTCTATCTCAAAAAAAAAAAAAAAGTGTATCAGAATGAAACCATTTTGGTATAGTTAAAAAGCTCCATAAAATTGATGGTTTTCCTATTCTTCTTCACTTTGGAGACAAATTCAGCTTTAACTGGAAGAGGAGAGTAGAGAGGGCTGTTTCGACCAGTGGTGGGACAATCACATGGGACAGGCCACATCTGGGTGCAAACAGATGAAAGGTACCTAGGAGAGGAGGACGCTTCCCCTGTGACCCCACCAAGTCCCAAAGATGTGAGGATTCCTCATCTTTCACTGGGCCTAGCACAGACCTTAGAATAAGGGGGTTCTCAGTGTGTGTGTGTGTGTGTGTGTGGGTGTGGGTGTATGTATATGTGTGTGTATATATATTAGACCAAGTCTTGCTCTGTAGCCCAGGCTGGAGTGCAGTGGCGCGATCTTCACTCACTGCAAGTTCCACCTCCTGAGTTCACACCATTCTCCTGCCTCAGCCTCCCGAGTAGCTGGGACTACAGGCACCCATCACCACACCTGGCCGATTTTTTGTATTTTTAGTAGAGACGGGGTTTCACCGTGTTAGCCAGGACGGTCTTGATCTCCTAACCTCGTGATCCGCCCTCCTCGGCCTCCCAAAGTGCTGGGATTACAAGCGGACCGTGCCCGGCCAGTTCTCAGTATATCTTTATTCAATAAATGGATCGAGTAGGCTGGAACAAGCGAGTCCCAGTGTCAGGGCTTGGGAATTAAGAGCTGGAGATGGAAAGCAGCCCTTCCCAGCCTTTGCCAAGTCTGAGCCCTCCTAGGAGAAATTCCTCCGCAGTTTACTTAACGGTCCACTCTGACTTTAAGGGCCTCTGGGGCTCATCCGCCTGGGACTTCTCATGGCGCAATGACCCACAGTGCACATAATCCATCATGCCTTTCCAAAGGCCTCTCCCGGCTCTGAACTCAGGTTGTCCGAAGCATCCATTCATCTTGTTTCTCCCGAAGAGCCTGCCTGTGCCCCAGCTCTTGGTCCCTCTGGCCATCCAGCTTCCTCTTTGATGTTCTTACTAATTGGCTGGCTGTAGATAATAACTTCCTCCTCCCCTTTGTCCAGCCCCACGGTCTTCTGAGCAGCCAAAATAATATACACATTGTCCTCCTTTCACCTTTCCCTATAAATCAGCCTCCCCGGATATACTGAAACAGGACTGAGCTAGTCGTGCTAATTCTTGGCTTTTGAAAAATCTTACTTGGACTTGGTTTCACACCTTGGTTAGAGTGCACTCGTGTCGTATCTGCAGCCCTAGGATTCCAGCTACACAGCCCACTGCGCTTGCTGGAGCTGCTTTAATGACTCTGAAATATGCTATGGTAAAGTAATAAGTGACACACTGCTCAAGTCTTTGAACATGCTTCCCCAGCATTTGTCATATCACCCTGATGTGGGAACATGAAGTGAATCAGAAAGGAAAAAGAGGCTATTTAGAAACACGTTGAAAGATGACACACTGTCCTCCACAAACTGGGAAAGTGAAAAGCAAAGCAACTTGTCATGGGCTGACTTCTGTCCTTCTCCCTGCCCCTGATTCATATGGTGAAGTCCTCACCCCCAGGCCTTCAAGATGTAACCGCATTTGGAGTTAGGGTCTTTAAAGACGTGATTAAGTTAAAATGAGGTGATTAGGGCAGGCCTCATTCAATGTGACTGGTGTCCTTATAAGAAGAGGAAGTCTGTAATCCCAGCACTTTGGGAGGCCGAGACGGGCGGATCACGAGGTCAGGAGATCGAGACCATCCTGGCTAATATGGTGAAACCCCGTCTCTAATAGAAAATACAAAAAACTAGCCGGGCGACGAGGCGGGCGCCTGTAGTCCCAGCTACTCGGGAGGCTGAGACAGGAGAATGGCGTGAACCCGGGAGGTGGAGCTTGCAGTGAGCTGAGATCCGGCCACTGCACTCCAGCCTGGGCGGCAGGGCAAGACTCCGTCTCAAAAAAAAAAAAAGAAGAGGAAGTCTGGACACTCACAGGTACAGAGGAAAAGACCACGTGGAGACACAGGGAGAAGACGGCCACCTACAAGCCAAGGAGAGAGGGCTCAGAAGAAACCAATACAGCCAACACCTCGAGCTCAGACTTCTAGCTCCAGAATGTGAACAATATATTTCTGTTGTTTAACCACCTGGTTTGCAGTATATTGTTATAGCAGCCCTAGGAAACTAATACACAACTCAAATTTCTAGAATATATATATTTATTGAGGAAGAGTCAGTTAATTTACTTTTCCTACAGGCATTTATGGAATACCTGCTATGTTCCAGGCACTTGCTCAGCCATGCTGGTACAATGACAAACCACACAGACAATTAAGCAGGCAATTGCTGTACAGGCTAAGTGCAGTTTTGGGGACATACAGCACTCCATAAGAATGCAATAGTTGGAGTATTTAATCCTAACCTAGAAGATTAGAAGCGCTTCTACTGATACCTGAAAGATGAGTCCAATTAAGTTGGATAAAACAGGGAGGGTGGGGTTAGAGAAAAGAGTTCAAGTAGGCGGGGTGTGGTGGTTCATGCCTGTAATCCTAACACTTTGGAAGGCCACAGCAGGAGGATCACTTGAGCTCAGGAGTTTGAAACAAGCCTGGGCAACATGGTGAAACCCTGTCTTTATCAAAAATACAAAAAAAAAAAAAAATGCTGGGTATGGTGGTGCATGCTTGTAATTCCAGCTACGTGGGGGGTTGAGGTAGGAGGATCACCTGGGCCCGGAGGTCGAGGCTGCAGTGAGCCATGATTGCACCACTGCCCTGCAGCCTGGGTGACAAGAGTTTAAGTAGAGAAAACAGCAAGTTTGCTTCTTGAATTCTACCTCTGGCTGCTCAGTAGTTGAATGACCTTGTATGAGACATTTAAGGGATAATAGTACATGCAGAGTGAAGTGTGAGCTGCCTACCACAGTGCCTGGCACGTGGTGGCTTGTCATCACTACAGTTTTGTTTTGTTTTGTTTTGAGATAGAGTTTCACTCTTGTTGCCCAGGCTGGAGTGCAGTGGTGTGATATCAGCTCACTGCAACCTCCACCTCCCAGATTCAAGTAATTTTCCTGCCTCGGCCTCCTGAATAACTGGGATTACAGGTGCTCACCACCACGCCTGGCTAAATTTTTGTATTTTTAGTAGATAGAGGTTTCACTATGTTGGCTAGGCTGGTCTGGAACTCCTGACCTCAGGTGATCCACCCAACCCGGCCTCCCCAAGTGGTAGGATTACAGGCATTTACAGGCATGAGCCACCGCACCCAGCCATCATCACTACTATTGTTATCATTATTATCATTAGTTAGAGAGACGAGGGACAGGACTGGCTCCTTAGGGTTAAGGTTGTACACCTTGTCTCCTAAAAGCACCAGCTAGCAAAGAAAAGAAAGGTGACTGTCACTCACAGAAGGGATATTCCCTCACCTCTACTCCCCAACACACACATGAGTTGCAGGTGCAAAATACATGGGCAAGCTGAAGAGAGAACATCCTGGAACTGAAGAAGGGAATGAAGAAGTGGGAGGACTGGAGAGGGAAAGATCAAGGAAGTTTATAGAAGAGGAAAGGGATAAAGAAAGAGTTTCACACAAAGGAAAGGGAGAAAGAAGGGGAGAGAGAGGATCTGAAGGAGAAAAAAAATCAGGTTATATATTCCTTGCCTAGAAAAGCTTTTAACTTTATAGCTTATTGGAGGTCAGATGCTGTGCTTTTTGGATTCTCCCAGCGTTAATCACAAGATAGGAATGAAGAATTTTACTTCATACAGTTTATAAAAACTGATTGATAAGAGAGAGGTTCGTTTCTATATGAAACACAGCATAGGCATGGATGATGCATTTGATAGGGAACAGCAGGTCTGTGCTGAGGGCAGCCATGACAGTCCCTCCATGGGGTCCACGTTTCCAACTGTCATTGTGCTGCCCATGATGCACTGCAGCTGAGCACTGAAACAGAGGCGGTTTTACTTCACAGGGTTTAAAGAAAGAAAAGCTTTGCTATATTTAAAACAATTTGATAAGCTCAATGCATCAACCTTCATTTGTATAATCAATTCTGATGATAAAGACACATGCCAGCCACTTAGTTCTTTAGATGTGTATTGCTAACCGCCGTGCTGTAAGAGGCTGGCTCCCATGTAGGCTTGAAGCCCACCTTTTGCCAATTCCTTATAAGGTTGGACAATGCTAGCAGCTTATTTTTAAAGTTTCAGAAGGGTTGGACCCAGATTACAGTTAGTTTATACTCTGCAGCTGCAATTTTCTGCAGATGTTACTCATCTTGTATTGTCTTTCTGGCTCGTGTCCCACAGCATCTCCTGCTAGTATCTTTTCCTCCTGCCCATTCCCACCCAACCTTGTAGGTTTCTCTACAGTAATAGTTCTCAAACTGAGATCTCCAGGAATACCACTTATCAGGCCCCAACCCAGACCTACTGAATCAGACACTTTGTGCACAGGGCCCAGTAATCTGTGTTCTAACAAGTCTTCCAGGAGCTTTTGATGCACAATGAAGTTGAAGAACCCCTGCCTTACTGCTTAATCCCACTGCCCAGCCCTGTTGTGTTGCCTGATCCCACTGCCCAGCCCTACTGCGTTGCCTGATCCCACTGCCCAGCCCTGCTGCGTTACCTGATCCCACCGCCCAGCCCTGTTGTGTTGCCTGATTACACTGTCCAGCCCTGCTGTATTGCCTGATGCCACTGCCTAGCCCTGTTGTGTTGCCTGATCCCACTGCCCAGCCCTGTTGTGTTGCCTGACCCCACTGCCCAGCCCTGTTGTGTTGCCTGATCCCACTGCCCGGCCCTGCTGTGCTGCCTGACCCCACTGCCTGGCCCTGTTGTGCTGCCTGATCCCACTGCCCAGCCCTGCTGTGCTGCTTGATCCCACTGCCCGGCCCTGCTGTGCTGCCTGACCCCACTGCCCGGCCCTGCTGTGCCGCCTGATCCCACTGCCCAGCCCTGCTGTGCTGCCTGATCCCACTGCCTGGCCCTGTTGTGTTGCCTGATCCCACTCCCTAGCGCTGCATTAACTGATCCCACTGCCTAACCTTGCTGTGTTACCTGATCCCCCTGCCCAGCCCACTGTTCTGCCTGAACCCACTGCCCAGCTCTGCTGTGTTACCTGATCCCACTGCCCCATCCCTGCTGTCCTGCCTGATCCTACTGACCATCCTGTGTCTCAAAACTTCTCCTTCCTTGGCTTCCAGAATATGATTCCTCCTTGGCTTTCCTACCTGGACAGAGTGAGGGAAAGCTGCAGATTTCATCAGGGTTCCCACACAGAAGGGTATCAGGGGAATTGGTGACATCACCACATCCTAGATGAGACCTGAGAGATCATTGACTTCAACCTCCTTTTAGAGATGAATGAACTGAGGTCCAGGAGAATAAAATAACCTCTTGCTAAGAAGTTTAATCAAGATCGAAATCATTCAAATAAGGACGAAATCAGCCTTCTGCATGTCTCATTCCCTTACTTGTTCAATACACACTGAGGCCTGGGCAGGACCACAGCCAGGGCTGGAGGTCAGTAGAATCCAGGTGTGACAGGCTGCAGCAGCACCTCCAAATACAGATGGGCAGGGCATTCTATGGTCTACATAAACACTCTGGGTCAAGGAGCAAGCAGGGGCTAAAATAGTACATTCAAGAGTACGGGTGCTTTTCTCTTTGCTCCAAGGCATATCTGCCCCTAACCCATGCATCCTTTCCATAAAGGGGCTGGGGGTTGAGGACATTTCCTGTCTAGGTTTGCAGAAGTCTTGACAAGTTTGCTAAAACTGCTTAACCTATCTGAGCTTCAGCTTCCTTGCCTGAAAATAGAATATAACAATAATTACCTTGCAGTATTTGCTCCTGCTATGGATTAGGTGAGATAACACGTCCCAACACACAGCAAGGGCTCAGTAAATGAGAGTTGCCTTTCATAGGTGCTATGAGAAATGAAAAATATTCAGTCCCTATCTTGAAGAGACAGTCTAGTAGTAAAATGAGACAAGTGCAAAAATAGCTAAAATATGAATCCCTCTGAGGTAGGTATCACTATTACCCTTTGGAATGTAAGGCAGGGAGGGTTGGCACTTTGGCAGAGGACCTGCAATTGTGTGGTCCCTCAATGGAGGTCTTGCCTGGAGAGGGAGGAGGTGGCATTTGACCTGGCTCTGGATGAGAGTCTTGTTTGGGGAAGGATATTCCAGGTAGAAGGAAGAGGATGGACAAAGCTCTGGAAAGCTCAGGGAAGGAGAAAAACTTTTAATCATGGCAAAACGGCTTCAGGAAATGTTGGGTTGGTTGGAGAGCCAGAGACTCTTATGGCTTCTGGCATCTGCTTTCCCTCCTTCATAGAAGAGGCCAATAAAAGTCAATTAAAGGTATTGTTTTGGGATGTAGAAATCTAAGCCTAATTTCTAAGCCTTAAAAATGTAGGTTGGAGCTGGACACGGTGGCTCATGCCTGTAATTCCAGCATTTTGGGAGGCCTAGGTGAGCAGATCCCATGAGGTCAGGAGTTTGAGACCAGCCTGGCCAACATGGTGAAACCCCATCTCTACTAAAACTACAAAAATTAGCCGGGCATGGTGGCTGGTGCCTGCAATCTCAGCTACTTGAGAGGCCAAGGCAGAGAATTGCTTGAACCCGGGAGGCGAAGGTTGCAGTGAGCCAAGACCGTGCCATTGCACTCCAGCCTGGGTGACAGAGCAAGACTCTGTCTCAAAAAAGAAGTTAATAAATATCAACCTAGGTAAAAATTTCCATTAGCAACACAGAGCAGGCCATGCTTACATTTAATTCTCCAGGCAGCCAACAACTTCACATTGCTCACTTAAGAGGTTTTAGCTCATTATATGAAACGTATTGCAATTTTATGAATATTTTGATGTCAGGTTTAGAGATACATGCAAAAATGAAAATAAGTGCCTCTTAATACATTGTGATTCCCCAAAAGCAGAATGTGGGGCCGTGTAAGGTGAATTCTGCCAGGAGCAATGGTTCACACTTGTAATCCCAACACTTTGGGAGGCCAAGGCAGGAGGATTGCATGAGGCCAGGAATTTGAAACTAGTCTGTGCAACACAGTAAGATCCTGTCTCTACAAAAAAATTAAACAATTAGTTGGGTGTGGGAGTGCATGACTGTAGCCCTAGTTAATTGGGAAGCTGAGTTGGGAGGATCGCCTGAGCTCAGGCTGCAGTGAGCTATGAGAGTGCCACTGCACTCCAGCCTGGGCAACAGAATAACGTCCTGTCTTTAAAAAAAAAAAAACAGGTGAGTTCTTAGATTTTCTTCGTTAGCTTTTAAGTAGTAAATTAACTGTTATATGTAAACTTTACTAAATGCTGTGGTGTCTACCCTTGGAACACCTCTGGAATTCTTCCAGCAGTGTGTGAGGTGGGGTTGGGGGTGGGAGGGAGCTCAGGCCCCACCATCCCCTGACCAGACTACAGGGCCAACTTCTTTTAAATCTTTGTCTCCCACTTCTAGAATTGATGCCATATTGCCACAAAATGCTCTCTTAAAACACAAACATAACTTCTGAGTGTGTAGTATTGATCCAAAGGGGAATCTATAATAAGAAAAGAAAAGGGTTTCAAGGTTAGTTAGCAGAAATAAAATGAGCCAGTTTGGTAAATTTAGAAAAGAATGTCAGCAAGACCTCATAAGACAGACCACCACCAGAGACCACAAGCTGGCTGGCTGTAGAGTAATTTGTGAAGTAGTGGGAATCAAGAATATACTGGAGCCTGGGCGCGGCGCCTCACGCCTGTAATCCCAGCATTTTGGGAGGCCAAGGCGGGTGGATCACGAGGTCAAGAGATTGAGACCATCCTGGCCAACATGGTGAAACCCTGTCTCTACTAAAAATACAAAAATTAGCCAGGCGTAGTGGCAGGCACCTGTAATCCCAGCTACTTTGGAGGCTGAGGCAGGAGAATTGCTTGAACCCGGGAGGCAGAGGTTGCAGTGAGCCGAGATTGCACCATTGCACTCCAGCCTGGTGACAGAGCAAGACTCTATCTTTAAAAAAAAAAAAAAAAAAAGAATACTCTGGGAGTTTGGGCAAGGAGGATTAAGGTTTCCAAAAAGGCTGATATACTACACTGGTTGCTCAGGAGATAGGTCCACCCTCTCAAAGGAAAGTGGTGTAACAAAGAGGAAAAGTGTGCACAAATGAAGCAGGCAGCCATTAGCAGTGGGGCAGCATGTCTTCCAGTTAGCGCCCCCTTGAGGAGGGCCTAGGGAGGAGTGTGGAAGGGGATGGGTGCCACTGATAAGGCTGGTCAAGGGGAAGAATCTGAAGTCCAAAGGGTTCTGGGTACAGCACAGCCAGCCTCTCTGACTCTACCTGCCAGCGTTGTTGCCTGGAGCGACCTTTGGCCTAGAGCAGGTGCTCCTTCCTTCTCCTGTTGCAGCCTGCTATTTAGATCCCTGCTCTTTGCCACAACCCAGGAAGGTCAAGTCTGTCCAGAGAGTATAGTGGGTGCAAAGACAAAGCGACACCCACTGTTGACTGCTTAAAGCCCTCCACGACTCCCACCCCTGCAAAATGAAGCTCAAAATCTTCCTTGGAGCCCTCAAGGTCCTAAGTGATTGCTGGCTTATCTCCAGCTCAGACCACCTGCCTGGCAGACCCAGCACCACATCAGAGCCCCACTGCCACACTCCATCCTCATGCCTCTGCCACCTGCTGTCCCACAGGGCTCTCCATGGTCAGGACCTTCACTGGGAACGATTCCCTTAAACCAGCCATTCTTAAGTGTGGTTTGGGGAATTCTAGGGGTCCCTGAGCCCTTTTCAGAGGGTCCATGAGGTCAGAACTATTTCCATAATAACATGAATGTTTGCCTTTCATACTCTCATTCTCTTGTGGGTATATAGAGAACAAAAAGTTTGTTGATCTGGTTTTAGATTTCACATTGCAACTAACCTTTAAGAAACTACTCTTTGTCAAGTTTTGGTGTAGTATCAAAGAACATTCACAATTATATGAAAAGGCTATTTAAATGCTCTTACTTTTTCCAACTACATATCCATGCATTTTCATATAATCTAACAAAAACATTTCGTGACAGATTGAATGGTCAAGAAATGACAATCCAGCTGTCTTCTATGAAGCCAGACCATTACAAGATTTGCAAAACTGTAAAACAGTGCCACTCTTCTTTTTTTTTTTTTGAGACAGGGTCTCACTGTTGTCACCCAGGCTGGCGTGCAGTGGCACCATTATGGCTCACTCATGCAGCCTCGACCTCTGGGGCTCAAGTGATCCTGCAGCCTAAGCATTTCAAATAGCTGGGACTATAGGTGTGCACCACCACACCCGGGTAATTTTTTCTTTCTTTCTTTCTTTTTTTTTTTTTTTTTTGAGACAGTTTCGCTCTTGTCACCCAGGCTGAAGTGCAGTGGGGTGATCTCGGCTCACTGCAACCTCCGCCTCCTGGGTTCAAGCAATTCTCCTGCTTCAGCCTCCCGAGTAACTGGGATTACAGGCACACACCACCACACCAGGTCAATTTTTGTATTTTTAGTAGAGACGGGTTTTCACTATGTTGGCCAGGCTGGTCTCAAACTCCTGACCTCAAGTGATCTGCCCACCTTGGCCTCCCAAAGTGCTGGGATTACAGGCGTGAGCCACCATGCATGGCCTAACTTTTTAATTTTTTTGTAAAGACAAGTTATCCCTATGTTGACCAGACTGGTCTCAAACTCCTGGGCTCAAGTGATCCTCCCACCTCGACCTCCCAAAATACTGGAATTACAGGCATTAGCCACTGAACCTGGCCATGCACCTGGCCAGGAAATATAGTTTTTTATACATATATAGTCTGTTAACACATTCTGATTTTATTATTGTTATTTTTAAATTTCTGATCGAGTAGATACCAATAGATCTAACCCACATAAACAAAAACTCCCTTGATTGTCCTCAGGATTCTTAAAAAACAAATGAACAAAAGTTCTTGGGGATTCTTAATAATTTTTGGCTGGGCGGCCAGGCGAGGTGGCTCAAGCCTGTAATCCCAGCACTTTGGGAGGCTGAGATGGGCAGATCACAAGGTCAGGAGATCGAGACCATCCTGGCGAACACGGTGAAACCCCGTCTCTACTAAAAAATACAAAAAACTAGCCAGGCGAGGTGGCAGGCACCTGTAGTCCCAGCTACTCGGAAGACTGAGGCAGGAGAATGGCGTAAACCCAGGAGGCGGAGCTTGCAGTGAGCTGAGATCCGGCCACTGCACTCCAGCCTGGGCGACAGAGTGTGACTCCATCTCAAAAAAAAAAAAAAAAAAAAATTTGGCTGGGCACAGTGGCTCACGCCTAGAATCCCAGCACTTTGGGAGACTGAGGCGGGGGGATCACTTGAGCTCAGGAGTTCAAGATCAGCCTAGACAACATGGCGAAACCCTGTCTCTATAAAAAATACAAAAATTAGCCAGGTGTAGTGGCATGTGCCTGTAGTCCCAGCTACTTGAGATGCTGAGGTTAGAGGATTGTTTGAGCTCAAGAGGTCAAGGCTGCAGTGAACCATGATCATGCCACTACACTCCAGCCTGGGAGACAGTGAGACCCTGTCTCAAAATAAAATAAAATAAAATAAAAATAATTTTTAGTGTAAAAGGAAGGATCCTGAGACCAAAGCTTGAGAACCACTGCCTTACACTAAGCCTGCTCAGCAGGCAGAGTTGAGCTATAATGTAGCCATGCCTCTATTTTGCACACCGATTCTACCAAATTAATGATCTTTTCACATGCCTGTCTCTTCCACTACTCTGTGCACCTCCTGATGGTGTCTATTCATCTTAAACACTACCCCCGCCCCACAACCAGTGTCTGGCACAGAGTAGAAATTCCAGATAAATGAATGAGGTAAGAGATAAGCCCATGTGGACAGACATCACAGGCTGCGGAGTGAAGAGCCTGCAGATGTTCACAGGATGGGTGGATAAATAGATGCATTATTTTTTCAAACTGACTCAAGTTGTTATTGAGACTCTGATCTGAATTTAAACATAAAAGATAAACATTTTTAAAACCCAGAAAGTTCAAACAAAAAGTTAACCTAAGAAACCATTCTGCTGTTTCTACTCTGTTAAACTTTCAGGAACATACTTGCAAGCAAATAACCAGTAAAATAAATCATGCCAGTGGATGCCATAGCTTTAGCCAAAATGATTTGCCACTAAAAAGTGAAATGTGGCCTGGGCCATATTCTGAACAAATAGTCCAAGAGCCAAGAGAAGCAAACATGCATAAAATACAAAACACTATAGTATTCTGAGAATGAAGAGAAGGTCATACCCTCGAGGCAAGGACTACCAATGAGCATGCATTTCCATTTTTGTTCCCCATCAAAATAAGAACAAAAGCAGATTGCACTTGAGAATCCAGGCCACAGCCATAGTGTTTGCCTTCTGGTTTCATGATTGTCACGCCACCGTTTCTTTTTCTTTTTCTTTTTCTTTTTTTTGAGACGGAGTCTCACTCTGTCGCCAGGCTGGAGTGCAGTGGCACGATCTTGGCTCACTGCAACCTCCACCTCCCAGGTTCAAGCAATTCTCCTACCTCAGCCTCCCGAGTAGCTGGGATCACAGGCACCTGCCACCATGCCCAGCTAATTTGTGTATTTTTAGTAGAGACAGGGTTTAACCATGTTGGTCAGGCTGGTCTCGAACTCCTGACCTCGAGATCCACCCACTCAGCCTCCCAAAGTGCTGGGATTACAGGCATGAGTCACCATACCTGGCCCACTCCACCATTTTCATAAGTCAAGCAGCCCTCCAGCATATCTGGGAGCAGCCACTTGCACAGCTCATGGAGTGAAAACACCCATGCCCACTTCCAGTCTTGGGGTAGAAAAGATATGTTGTGTCCCATCCTCCTCTTTGTCTCTGACACATTCTCTTGAAAAATGAGAAGAAGGAATCAATGCTGGATGCAAGGTTGGTGCCTTTAGCAAAATGGGCTTCTAGGTGAAGGAGGACAACAGTGAACGCTGACAACCAGGGAAGGTGGGGGTGATGTGGTCCGTGTGTGTGTATCAGAGGGAGGAAAGGAGGGAGAGAGAGACTTGGAGCCCAGAGAAGCAGTGTGCTTTTCCAGGCAAGTGTGTGGTGGCTTTTCCTGAGACCAGCCCCATCAGAAACCCAACTGTGCAGTCACTGCTGGTGATCCAGAAATCAGGTATCTTGGCCAGGCATACTGGCTCATGTCTGTAATCCCAGCACTTTGGAGGGTCGAGGTAGCAGATCACTTGAGGCCAAGAGTTTGAGAGTAGCCTGGCCAACATGGTGAAACCCCATCTGTACTAAAAATACAAAAATTAGCTGGGCATGGTGTTGTGCTCCTGTAAACCCAGCTACTCAGGAGGCTGTGGTGGGAGATGTGCTTGAACCCAGGAGGCGGAGGTTGCAATGAGCTGAGATTGTGTGCATCGTCAGTTATATATATATATATAAAGATATATAGAGATAGTTGTTAATCATCTTGGAATTTGTTTTTCAAAACGTTTCAATTGACATATTAAACACTTCCCACTCATTTTCACATTTGCAAAAGTCTTGTTTACATCACTATGGAAACAAGGACTTTCAAGAACCTGGAAGATCTATCACTGGGGTCCTCATTTAGTTAACATCAATAAAGAGTCTGACCTCTGAAAACAGGGCTCTTTAGGTCCCTGTGGTCCCTGATTGTAATTTCAGATGCTGCTGAGGCTACCAGGTCGCTGGGCAGTTCTCTTAGCAGCCTTTGTAGGGGGTCAGATTCGAGTGGCTGGCCAAGAAGATACAAATGTCAAATACAGTTTCAAAGAACGTATTAGAATGATAATTGTGGTAAAGCTTTTACTTACTGCGTACCTAGAATTTATGTGTGTTACCTCATTTATTCCTCACAGAAATGTTCCAAGGTTGGCATTCACATTTCCATTTTACAGATGATAAAACTGAGCCTCAGGGAGGTTATATCACCTACGTTATATCACATCTATAGCCTCAGGGAGGTTATATCACATCTGGAAAGTAGCAGAGGCAAGACTTGAACCCAGGTCAATGCCAAAACTCATTCTCTTGGCACTACCCAACCTTCCTATAACCTCCACAAGCCAGGCTTACCAAGGCCCTTGTTTAGAATCAGCTGATTTATACGTTTTCCGTATGTTTTCATGATATTTTCTTTCTCTAGGAAACATGTTCACTGGATCAGATGAATAGACCGCTGGCATTTTCCATTCCTAATACCTCGATTCAGCGCACAATGTCCCCTGGGCCAGCTCTTTCTTCCCTGCTGCCATGCAGGGAAGCATTACTAACAGATCTAGCTGGGCAAACCCAATACACAATTTTCATAACACCTTTGCCCAGATAGGTCCAACAACAAGGACATTTCAGATGAGAAATCTTGCCCCGAATATTGGAGAAAAGCCATGAGCCTCAGATTCAATTAAAGGCTTCAAAGGAAAGTTTATTCTGAAAACTCGTGTGCAACCGTGTCCTCAACTCCAGATGCATTCACCACCGGTGAGGACCCCAGACCCAGCACATCCCACGAGGACCCAGGGAAAGGAGAGCTTCCCAAACAGTCCCCAATCCCTGTCCCTGAGCCCTCCCCGAACCACCCCCACCTGCCCACTTTTGGCAGTGGGCACCGTCACTCACCCAGAAGGGCCGTCTGCGGGTGGGTCCGAGCGTGTCTGCCTCTAGAGATGGACCTCCCACGTGACCGCTCCCTGGCCTCGGCGGGGAGGAGGAGGATCTGCCCGAGGAACAGCAGGAAGCAGCCTGCGAGCATCTTTTCCATTTTCAAGACGAGCAAGAGGGGCAAGGCTGTGACAAACACAACACGGGAAGGCGGCAGGGTGAGATTTCTGGGTCTCCCTGAACTCCAGGAGCTGCAGGCCGGCTGCCCCGCCTTTTCAGAGTTCAAACAGGCCACTTGTAGTCAAAATGCTGTTTATGTGTCCGGTCTTTGAGAGCTTCAGTAGCCCCCATTGGTAGGCTCTTCTTGGACACTCTGAGCAGGGCATGCATAGTTGGAATTTTTCATCACTTTACTCACTATAAGACTGAATGGAAAACTTGAGAAAAATCTATCCTGAAGTTTCTTATCAGTTAAGTTCATTATCAATTACTCATAGTCACATTTTACATTTTGGATTTGAACAAAAAAAAACTATTATATATCTGAGAGTTCCAAGTAACAATATTAGTTCAGTCTAATAATAGTAGATGGCATCAATTAGTTTATATAAATTATACATATAAAATTAATGTGTAGTTGACATAAAGTAGCATCACATAGCCAGCCTCCCTGCCTCCCTGTCTCCCGCATACATTTATTAGGAGAGTGCTGGCACAATGGCTATGGGCTTTGACTCTGGTAGTAGACTGAGGCCATGTGCCAGGCCCTATTATAAATTCTTTACCTATATTAACTTGCTCAATTACCTAATATTATTCCCACATTCCCATAAGGCTCAGGAAGGGTCAGTGGCCTGCCCAAGGTCACACACAGTCAGGAAGTGTCAGAGCCAGAATTCAAACCCAGGGTCAAGGCTGGGTGCCATGGCTCATGTCTGTAATCCTAGTGCCTTGGGAGGCCTAGAAAGAAGGATTGCTTGATGCCAGAAGTTTGAAACCAGCCTGGTCCACATAGCAAGGCCCCATTTCTACAAAAAAAAAAAATTTTTTTTTAACTTATTTAAAAAGCAAAAAAAGTCCAGATGTAGTGACTCACACCTGTAATCCCAGCACTTTGGGAGGCCAAGGTGGGCAGATCACTTGAGGCCAAGAGTTTGAGACCAGCCTGGCTACTAAAAATACAAAAATTAGCCAGGTATGGTGGCTCACGCCTGCAGTCCCAGCTACTTAGGAGGCTGAAGCACAAGAATCGCCTGAACCCAGGAGGCAGAGACTGCGGTGAGCAGAGATTGCACCACTATACTCCAGCCTGGGTGACAGAGCAAGACTCTGTCTCAAAAAAAAAAAAAAAAAAAAAAAGAGTAAAACAAACTCAAATCCAGGACTTGGTCAATTTTCCAATGCATTGATTAGTAGAAAACTGAAAGGAAAACCCCCAGAAATCAAGTCACAAAAAGCCATAGTTGTTTCCTTGTCAGAGGCAAGGACAGGGCAGGGGTGAGGCAGGGACCATGTTTCAAAACTTAAAAAAAAAAGAAAAAACCCTCACTATTTCAGTGAACTGTTTGTTCAGCAGATTGCTTCCAGGAATTGACCTGGGAATGGACCTGGGCCTGTCAACCTTCAGAGTCCAGTTTTTCACACTTGCTGTGTTGAACTAGCTCACTATTTTTAATATAATTTTACTATGCCTTAAGATTATATTTAAAATAGTGAATCTCCTATGTGCCAGGCACTGGGCCAAGTGCCTTCAACGTATTAAGTGATTTAATTCATAGAGTAACCAGAGAAGTTAAGTAACTTGCCCAAAGTAACATTGCTCATAAGAGGTGAAGTTCCAGAACCCACTAGCTCAGTGGTCCCCAACCTTTTTGGCACCAGGGACTGATTTCATGGAAGACAATTTTTCCACAGACCCAGTTGGGGGCGTGATTTTGGGATGATTCAAGTGCATTACATTTATTGTGCACTTTATTTCTATTATTATTACATTGCAATATGTAATTAAATAATTATACAGCTCAACATAATGTAGGAATTAGTGGGAGCCCCGAGCTTGTTTTCCTGCAACTAGATGATCTCATCTGGGGGTGACAGGAGACAGTGACAGATTATCGGGCATTAGATTCTCATAAGGAGTGTGCAGTTCACAATAGGGTTCATGTTCCTATGAGAATCTAATGCCTTAATTTGTGCAGCAGCAATTAAAAAAAAAAAGAATCTAATGGATTTAATGGTGCTGGTGATCTGACAGGAGGCAGAGCTCAGGCGGTAACGCAGACGATGGGGAACGGCTGTAAATACAGGTGAAGCTGCGCTCGCCCACTGCTCACCTCCTGCTATGCGGCCTGGTTCTTAAGAGACCACGGACCGATTCTGGCGGGGGTTGGGGACCCCAGCACTAGCTCACTATAAATAACTACTCTCCACACTCCCCTTTTTAAACCTTTTTTTTTTTTTTTTTTGAGATGGGGTCTCACACTGTCGCCCAGACTGGAGTGCAGTGGCGCGATTGCGGCTCACTGCAAGCTCCGCCTCCCGGGTTCACGCCATTCTCCTGCCTCAGCCTCTTGGAGTAGCTGGGACTACAGGCGCCCGCCACCACGCCCAGCTCATTTTTTGTATTTTAGTAGAGACGGGGTTTCACTGTGTTAGCCAGGATGGTCTCGATCTCCTGACCTTGTGATCCGCCCACCTCGGCCTCCCAAAGTGCTGGGATTGTAGACGTGAGCCACCGCGCCCAGCCCTTTTTAAACCATTTAAACTATTTTTTTGAGACAGGGTCTCACTCTCTCACCCAGGCTAGAATGCAGTGGTGTGATCATGGCTCATGGTAGCCTCAACCTCCCAGGCTTGAGCGATCCCCCCACTTCAGCCTCCCAAGTAGCTGGGACTACATGTATGAGCCAACACACCCAACCTATTTAAACTCTTTGCTAATTAGATTGGTCCCTTTTCATAGCTTTAACTCTGAGATTCCTTCTAAACAAAGGAAGAAAATTTAGAACATCTTGCCTCTTTCTCAAATCCTAAACTTACTATTTACTTTCAAGCCACCTTGCTATTTATCATCTCAGGGTTTTTGTTAGGGGTGGGAGGACAGGGTCTCACTCTGTCATCTAGACTGGAGTGCAGTGGCACAATAACTCACTGCCTCTTTAAACTCCTGAACTCCAGTGATCCTCCCACCCAAGCCTCCGGAGTAGCTGGGACTACAGGTGTGCCATCATGCCCTTACCTTATTTTATAAAACACTATTCAGTGTGTTTCATCATTTATATGTGATTTATTATTTTATTGCTATTCCCCTTTCTCCAAACTGAATAGATAAAAAGTCCAGGCTTATTTGTTTCAAAATGTATACAACATGCTCTCAAGGCACACTTCCACTCTGAGGCATTTGCACTCAAATCAAACACTTGGAATATGATATGGTGTGTGATCATTTCCAAAGAACAAACATCATTGCATGTGGTTTGGGTTTAATGTGGATTTCAAGAAATGTTTGTATTTCCAAGTCACCATTGCTAACCAAAAGGCACTGAAGAGAGGTGAAGAGTGAGCAGTTAAAAATAAACAAAGCAAAATAATGCTAGCTGTCTAACCCTGAGCAGGTTACTTACCCTCTCTTGACCTCAGTTTCCTCATCTTTAAAATGGAGATAACAGTAGACCTAATTGTTATATAGAATAAATCAGTTCATATGTAGATATATTTAAAGCACTTCAAACACTGTCTGGCACATAGGAAGTGCTGAATAAGTGTTAGCTATTTTGTTGTTGTTGTTGTTGTTATTTGGAGACAGAGTCTCACTGTCGCCCAGGCTGAAGTGCAGTGGCGTGATCTTGGCTCACTGCAACCTCCGCCTCCCGGGTTCAAGAAATTCTCATGCCTCAGCCTCCCCAGTAGCTGGGACTACAGGTGCACCACATCGTGCCCAGCTAATTCTTTGTATTTTAGTAGATGTGGGGTTTCATCATGTTGCCCAGGCTGGTCTTGAACTCCTCACTCACCTCAGCCTCCCAAAGTGCTAGGATTACAGGCATGAGCCACCACACTTGGCCTGTTGTTGCTGTTATTATTATTATTGGTAGTATTCTGTAATCAAACCAATCAATAGTATACACTGTTGACCGGGTGCGGTGGCTCACACCTGTAATCCCAGCACTTTGGAGGCTAAGGCGGGTGGATCACCTGAGGTCAGAAGTTCGAGACTAGTCTGATCAACATGGAGAAACCCCGTCTCTACTACAAATACAAAATTAGCTGGGCATGGTGGTGCATGCCTGTAATCCCAGCTACGTGGGAGGCTGAGGCAGAAGAATTGATTAAACCCAGAAGGTGAAGGCTGCAATGAGCCAATATCACGCCATTGCACTCCAGCCTGGGCAATAAGAGCAAAAGCAAAACTCCATCTCAGAAAAAAAAAAAAAAAGAAAAGAAAAAGAAAGTATACACTTCTAATTTTGTCATATTAAGCCACTTAATGTATATTAGACAGATTTTATGCTTACTTATGTATATTATCCTAATAATGACATACAAATCCATAACTGTTAAATACACATTAGTATCTAAAAATATTTAAAACTTTCTTTTTATCAAAATGCAATGGCAAAAGGCCAGGTGCAGTGGCTCACTCCTGTAATCCCAGCACTTTGGGAGGCTAAGGCAAGGCAACATGGCAAAACCTTGTCTCTACAAAAAATACAAAATTTAGGCTGGGCGTGGTGTCTCATGTTGGTTCAATCCCAGCACTTTGGGAGGCCGAGGTGCGAGGTCAGGAGATGGAGACCATCCTGGCTAACACGGTGAAACCCCGTCTCTACTAAAAATACAAAAAAATTAGCTGGGAGTGGTGGCGGGCATCTGTAGTCCCAGCTACTCGGGAGGCTGAGGCAGGAGAATGGTGTGAACCCAGGAGGCAGAGCTTGCAGTGAGCCGAGATTGTGCCACCGCACTCCAGCCTGGGGACAGAGTGAGACCCCGTCTCAAAAAAAAAAAAAAAAAATTAGCTGGGGAGGGTGGCACGCACCTGCAGTCCCAGCTACTTGGGAGGCTGAGACTGGAGGATTGCTTGAGCCCGAGAGGTCGAGGGTACAGTGAGCCATAATTACACCACTGTATTCCAGCCTGGGCAACAAAATGAGACTCTGTCTCAAAACAAACAAACAAAATGCAATGGCATGACAAGTCACAGACTAGTAGAAAATATTTGTAAAATATGTATCTGATTGATTATTTCTATACAGACTATATAAACTCTTTTTTTTTTCTGAGACAGAGTCCCACTCTGTCACCCAGGCTGGAGTGCAATGGCGTGATCTTGGCTCACTGCAACCTCTGCCTCCTGGGTTCAAGTGATTCTCCTGCCTCAGCCTCCCGAGTAGCTGGGACTACAGGTATGTCCCACCACACCTGGCTAATTTTTGTATTTTTAGTAGAGATGGGGTTTCACTAAGTTGGCCAGGCCAGTCTCGAACTCCTGATGTCAGGTGATCTGCCCACCTTGGCCTCCCAGAGTGCTAGGATTACAGGCGTGAGCCACAGCACCTGGCTGGGACTATATAAACTCTTATCACTCAATTAGAAGAGGATAAACAACCCACTTCAGAATGTGCAAAATATTTGAATAGTCACATCACCAAAGAAGATACATGGATGAAAAACAAACATATGAAAACATGTTCAACATCTTTAGTCGTTAGAAAAATACAAATTAAAAGCACAATAAGATGCCACAACAAATCTGCTAGAATAGATAAAATTGAAAAGAGTATAATATGAACTGGAATTGAAAAGAGTATAATATGACCTGGAAATATGAAAAAATTTAAAACAATTTTTAAAAAACTGACATAGCCAAGTGTTGGTGAGGATGTGAAGAAACTGGAACCTCAGCTCGGCACCGTGGTGCATACTTGGATCCCAGAACTTTGATAGGTCAAGGTGAGCAGATTGCTTGAGCCCAGGAGTTAAGAGACCAGCCTGGGCAACATGGCGAAATCCCATTGCTACAAAACATACAAAAATTAGCCAGGCATGGTGGCACAAAGGAAGAAAACTTAGAACAGCTACTCGGGGGCGGGGCTGAGGTGGGAGAACCGCATGAGCCCAGGTGGTCGAGGCTGCAGTGAGCCATGATCACTGCCACTGCACTCCAGCCTGGGTGACAGAGCAAGATCCTGCCTCAAACAAAAAGAAAAATAGAAAGAAAATCTTACAGTGACTTGAAAACTAACATGAAATCTTCTAAAGTTCCTTTAAGTAGAAATATTTTTAATATAAAATATTTTTAAATAAAGTAAATTAAACATAATAAATTTAAAAAAGGAATTATGATGTTAGCTGTGGGCTTGTAAAAAAGATAAATAATAAGGGCTGGGCATGGTGGCTCACACCTGTAATCCCAGCACTTTGGGAAGCCGAGGCGGGCAGATCACCGGAGGTCAGAAGTTTGAGACCAGCCCGGCCAACATTGTGAAACCCGGTCTCTACTAAAAATACAAAAAAATTAGCCAGGCATGGTGGCACATGACTGTAATCCCAGCTACTTGGGAGGCTGAGGCAGGAGAATTGCTTGAACCTGGGAAACGGAGCTTGCAGTGAGCCCAAGATCACACCACTGCACTCCAGCCTGGACAACAGAGTGAGACTCTGTCTCAAAAAAAAAAAAAAAAAAAAGTAATAAAGGATGGGAAAAGGATACTATATAGATGCCAAAATAAAATCAGTGTGGCAATATCAATACCAGACAAGATAGATTTTTTTCCTAAAAACTGCAATGGCAGTGAAACAACAACAAAAAAATAAGTCAGTGCATGTATCCATCTCAATGGTTGTTTCTCAGTTTGGCATTTACAGCTGTCAGCATTTGAAGATCAGGACCCATTTCTAACTGGAAAATGGAATGGTGTTTGAGAACAGTTCCTTTCATATATGGGCATCTGAGAAGAATTGCCGTGCTGAGAAATAGAGGTTAATTCAATCTGAACAGATTCCATGAAGCATTTGGGAACATGGAAAGAATATTTTAAAATAATACAACGGCTTTGACTTTTGTTTTAGCAATTTTTCTCTTTTCCATGGGACAATGAGTCTTTTCATTTAACTTTACCAAGGGGGTGGCGGAAGAGAGAGAGAAGGAGATTATTCTGTCTTAGCTACGGGTTCTTCTAAGCATCACTGTTGCAAGTAAATCGACAGGTGAGTAGAATTCCCTCCAGAGCCAGAACTGTATGCTGTGGTCCTTGAGACTAGAGGCCTGGTTCTACACACCTGTGTGACCTCACCTAGGTAACAACTCTCTGGGCTTTAACTAGTCATCCATAAAATAAGAGGCATGGCCTGGGAGCCAACTTTCTTCATCTAAACCAGACCATTGGCAAGATCCTGCTATCCTGAAGAAGGTGGCAAGATCCCCTCTCCAGTGGCAACCCCACCTCCAGACAAAAAGAGAAAGGGGACAGGACACTAATATTTATTGTCTGGATGGGCTGGCCAGTGAACTGGGCATTTTGCACAGTATCATCTCATTTGATCTCCACAGTCATTCTGTGAGGCGGATGAGTTCCAAATTTGATGGATGGAACACTAAGATTTACAGGTGGAAAGACCTCTCCGAGACCTCAGAGCTCGTTATCTGGCAGAGACAAGGTTGTACCCTGGCCCCTCTCAGGCAGTCAGTCTACTTGTTAAGAATAAGATTTTCAGGCCGGGTGTGGTGGTTCACGCCTATAATCCCAGCACTTTGGGAGGCCAAGGAGGATGGATCACTTGAGGCCAGGAGTTTGAGACTAGCCTGGACAATGTGGTGAAATCCCATTGTAGTGGGATTTTTTAAGGAATCAGAGAGACCGATGGGGTTGAGGAGGATATTTATTATTTAAGTGCACTGGCCCAGTCAGATTAACAGCCAAAGGACTGAGCCCTGAAAAAAGAGTTAAGTTACCTTTTAAGCATTTCATGGGGTGGGGGGAGATCTGTTCAGGGGGAAGCATATTACAGAAGCAAGAAACAAAGACAATTGTTCAATTAATTGAGAGACATGCATTACATCATTTCTTACTTTCCAAGGAAACATGTTTTACGATTTGAGTTTATCTGTCTAGTGACCTTGCAGTTGCACAGCTAGAGAAACAGGGTCTTCATGATGCCTGGGAAAGGAGGAGAGATAAGGCTCACTCGCCACAGAAAAACAGGCAGTTAATTTTTAAAGGACTCCGGCTCTTTCTCTTTCTCAGGGGGAATTGAGTTTTCTTATATACAACTGAGTTTCTGCTTACACATTCTTTAATTTCTTTTAATTCCTGTTCCACCATCTCTACTAAAAATATAAAAATCACCTGGACATGATGGTGCACACCTGTAATTCCAGCTACTTGGGAGGCTGACGCAGGAGAATCGTTTGAATGCAGGAGGTGGAGGTTGCAGTGAGCTGAGATGGCGCCACTGCACTCCAGCCTGGGTGACAATGCCAGACTTGGTCTCAAAAAAAAAAAAAGAAAGAAAGAAAGATTTTTCTAATAATAAATTCTTAGACATCAGGCTCAATAGTTTTGCCCAAGATCTCTCTGTCAGCATACCAGGTATGCACACCAACTGTTCTATGCATTCACAGAGAATCATACAATACTGGAGCTGCGTGAATCTCAGGTGTACCTTCCTGTCTTCCACCTAATCCTGGAATCCCTGGCAAATGGGAAGACATCTAGTTAGGACTCAAGGCCATCCACGATCTTCAGGCAGCTCTAAAGGTCAGACCTCGGTTCTCCACAATGTTGACCTGATGCTGTCTGTAACTTCCACCCAGTGGTGCAGGCCTGCTTGCCAATTCAGCCTGTCCAGACACAAAGTCATCTTTTCCTCAAATCCTTTCATGGTCTTGCTAACCACATCCGCCCAGCCATCCAGACCAGAAACTTGGAGCCAGCCTCCACGTGTCCTCTGCATCCTCAACACATTTGTGAATGGATAAATTCTAGTGTTCCCACCTCTGTACGGCTCCCCTGTCCAGGCCTCCTGACGGTTCCCACTGCTGCAGCGAACGTTCTACCCTCACCCTTTCTCAGTCAGACTCCCAGGAGCCTCAGAACTGCCCTCCGTGCCTTGGGTCCCTCACCTACTGACCCTTCCCTTGTTGTTTTGAATCGGCCTGTGGCCTCACTGTGCAATGTTAACATTCAAGGCCCTCCTTGACTGACCACTGCCCACCTCTCGGACCACGACGGCCCCCCACATCCACCTCAGCCTCCCCATTAGGGCTTGAAGAACTCAGACTTTTGTCATGGCGGGGCACCTCCATCCATGCCATCCCTTGCCCTGAAATGTCTACATTCTACATTCATTGAAATTGCATTCAGTCCTCAAGCCTCAGCTCACATGTCACTCATGCTGTAAAATATTCTCTCGTTTTTCTAATGAGAACTGATTGCTTCATAGACCCCTGACAATGGGTTTGTTGTCTGCTGCAGCACACACCTTGTCACCTCTGTTTGCTCCTTGTGCTAGGTACCAAACTGTGTGAATAAATTTTTTAAAAAATTATTAATTTGAACAAACATATGTATTGATCTTTCATTAACAAAATACTAGTTGAGCAAAATGGCCCTGGTTCTGCATCCAAAAAGTACCGAAGTCAAGCCCATGTCTTCCTCTACATACTATGTTTGCCTGAATGTAGGGGACTGTAATAGGAGGATAATGTCTTCCTTCTTCTCCTTTTTTTTTTTTTGGAAATGGAGTTTCGTTCTTGTTGCCCAGGCTAGAGTGCAGTGGCGTGATCTCGGCTCACTGCAACCTCCATCTCCTGGATTCAAGTGATTCTCCTGTCTCAATCTCCTGAGTAGCTGGAATTACAGGCAACCACCACCACACCCAGCTAATTTTTTGTATTTTTAGTAAAGATGGGGTTTCACCATGTTGGCCAGGTTGGTCTTGAACTCCTGACCTCAGGTGATCCACCCACCTTGCTCTCCCAAAGTTTTGGGATTACAGGCGTGAGCCACCATGCCCGGACTTCTTTTGTTTTTTTTTGAGACAGAGTCTTGCATGCCCAGGTTGGAGTGCAGTTGCACAATAATGGCTCATTACAGCCTTGAACTCCCAGGCTCAAGCGATCCTCCTGCCTCAGCCTCCCTAGTAACTGGGACTACACCAGTACTACCACATTTTTGTATTTTTTGTAGAGACAGGGTTTTGCCATGTTGTCCAGCTGGTGGCGAGCTCCTGGGCTCAATGATCCTCCAGCTTTGGCCTCCCAAGTGGTGGGATTACAGGTGTGAGGCACTGTGCCTGGCTCCTATTTTTCCTGATTGGAAGACCCCACATACAATTTCTTGGTCAACTTGAATATTTTGAAGGATACAGATGAAATATCAAGTATCTACTTATAATAATGTATCAATTTAGTCAAAAAACATATTTAAAACATTTTAAGTTATAAAATAACATGTTAATTTAGAAAAACTGCTTTTTTCATTTTATAAATGTTCCATAAAACTTTTTTTTCCCATAAAACAATGTTTTCAAATGCCTTACCTGTCTCTCTAACATCAGTTTTTTTGTTGTTGTTGTTCTTTTTGGTTTTTTTTTTGGTTTAGTACTCAGCAGTCATCCCGAAATCCGGGGTGAGACTGCATGGAAATGGAAGCTATGCATGCTAAAAGCAACCAGGCACAGGTCATGGGGCCTTACCCCACACACAGTTTGGACACTACTCACTGTCTCCAGACTTCTTGAACACAACACAAAAATAAACTTCTTTCTTTAACCCACTGTCATTTCATTTTTTCTGTAACTTGCAGCTGAACTTAATCCTAACCAGTAGACGGTTTTTAAGTCTCTCCTAATGAACGCATTTGGCACCAGTGCTAAATACAATCTTCCCTTCCTGAATTTCTGCAGGTTGAATTGCATTTATGACAACTGAGATATGGGTAGGTAATCACTCCCTTTCAAAATGAAGTATAGGCCAAGGGCAGAAGCTCATGCCTATAATCCCAGCACTTTGGGAGGCTGAGGTGGGAGGATCACTTGAGCGCAGGAATTTGAGACCAGTCTAGGCAATCAAGTGATACTTCGTCTCTATAAAAAAAAAAATTTTTTTTTTTTGAGACTCAGTTTCGCTCTTATTGCTCAGGCTGGAATGCAATGGTGCAATCTCAGCTCACCGTAACCTCCACCTTCCGGGTTCAAGCGATTCTCCTGCCTCAGCCTCTAGAGTAGCTGGGATTACAGGCATGCACCACCACACCCGGCTAATATTGTATTTTTAGTAGGGATGGGGTTTCTCCATGTTGGTCAGGCTGGTCTCGAACTCCCGACCTCAGATGATCTGCCCGCCTCAGCCTCCCAAAGTGCTGGGATTACAGGCATCAGCCACCGTGCCTGGCCCAGAAAAAAAAATTTTTTTTTTAATTAGCTGAGCATGGTGGTACACACTTATAGTCCCAGCTACTCGGGAGGCTGAGGTGGGAGGATTGCTTGGGCCCCAGGAGGTTGAGGGTGCAGCAAACTATGATCACACAACTGTGCTTCAGCCTGGGTGACAGAGAGAGACCTTATCCCAAAAAAAAAAAAAAGAAGAAGTGTGAATGGAAACAATCTCAATAGCCCTATACAATAGCACAGAAAAACTATGGTGTGGCCATACAATGGGATATTACACAGCAATAAAAAATAATTAATTATGGCATATGATAACATGAGAAATTTACAAATATAATATTGAACAAAATAACATTCAAAAATGGATAAAATTGTATCTACAATCATAGGAATCGGGATTTTGGTTATACTTGGTTTGTTAGTGCACAGAAAGAGCCTGAGGGGGGATTCTGGGTGCTGGCAATGTTCTATTGATCACAATGCTGGTTACACATGGGTTTATGGCATGAAAATTAATCCAGCTGCATCCTTGATGAGTGTACTTTTTTTGTATGTATACTTCAATAAGAAGTTTGTAGGCCAGGCGCAGTGGCTTAAGCCTGTAATGCTAGCACTTTGGGAGGCCAAGGTGAGCAGATTGCTTGAGCTCAGGAGTTCGAGACCAGCCTGGACAATACAGTGAGACCCTGTCTCTACAAAAAATACATAAATTGTTCAGGTGTGGTGGCTCACGCTTGTAATCCCAGCACTTTGGGAGGCCGAGGCAGGCAGATCACCTGAGGTCGGGAGTTTGAGACCAGCCTGACCAACATGGAGAAATCCCACCTCTACTAAAAATACAAAATTAGCCAGGCGTGGTGGTGCATGCCTGTAATCCCAGCTACTCGGGAGGCTGAGGCAGGAGAATCACTTGAACCTGGGAGGCAGAGGTTGCAGTGAGCCGAGATTGCGCCATTGTACTCCAGCCTGGGCAACAAGAGCGAAACTCCGTCTCAAAAAAAGAAAAAAAAAATACAATAATTAGCCAAGCGTGGCGGCACATGCCTGTAGTCTCAGCTACTCGGGAGGCTGAGGTGGGAGGTTGGCTAGAGCCAAGAGGCAGAGGTTTCAGTGAGCTAGGATCACGCCACTGCACTCCAGCCTGGGCAACAGTCAGACCATGTCTCAAAAGAAAAAAAGAAAAGTTTGCTTAAAAAACAGGCAAATAGGTCGGGAGCGGTGGCTCAAGCCTGTAATTCCAGCACTTTGGGAGGCCGAGACGGGCGGATCACGAAGTCAGGAGATCGAGACCATCCTGGCTAACACGATGAAACGCCGTCTCTACTAAAAAATACAAAAATCTAGCCGGGCGAGATGGCGGGCGCCTGTAGTCCCAGCTACTCGGGAGGCTGAGGCAGGAGAATGGCGTGAACCCGGGAGGCGGAGCTTGCAGTGAGCTGAGATCCGGCCACTACACTCCAGCCTGGGCGACAGAGCGAGACTCCGTCTCAAAAAAAAAAAAAAAAAAAACAGGCAAATACTCTACACAGGTCCAGAGAGCAAAATAAAAATAAAAGATAAAGCAAGATAAATTTACCTATGGTGATAGAAGGTAAAATAGTAGTTGCCTTAGGGGAAGATGATAATTTATTTGGGGTTCGAAGGGGGCTATGGCTGCAGATCTTGGGGGCAGTTACATGGCAGTGGAGAGGGCTCACTTGTGAAACTACACTGAGATTTCACTTATGATTTGTGCACCTTTTTATATGTTCCTCTGATTTAAAAGAAAAAAACTAACTTAACAAATAAAGTGTGCAGTTCCAGGCTCTGTTGCCCTCAGGTCCTTCCACCAACACAGGAACTGAGAGACCTGAGAGCTGTAGCAGAAATTTTGAAGAGTTTAACAGGTGTTCTCTCTTGAGTGGGCCATTGTACACATTCTGGAAGGGGTGGTTATTAATAATGAGGCAGCCCAGGCAGTCACTATTTGGAACTCCTTCTCGGGTCCTGTGGTAGGCAGAATAATTGCCCTCCAAAGATGTCTACACCATAATTCCCAGAAGCTGCGAATATGTGATGTTAGATGGCAAAGGGAATTGAGATTGCTAATCAGATGACCTTAAAAAAGAGGAGATGATCCTGGATTATCTAGGTGGGCCAATGTAATCACAAGTGTCTTCAAAAGTAGAAGAGGGGCCGGGCGCGGTGGCTCACGCCTGTAATCCCAGCACTTTGGGAGGCCGAGGTGGGCAGATCACAAGGTCAAAAGTTTGAGACCAGCCTGATTAACATGGTGAAACCCCATCTCTTCTAAAAATACAAAAATTAGCCAGGCAGGGTGGCTCGCGCCTGTAATCCCAGCTACTCAGGAGGCTGAGGCAGGAGAATCGCTTGAACCCAGGAGGCAGAGGTTGCAGTGAGCCGAGATCGCACCACTGCACTCCAGCCTGGGCAACAGAGCAAGATTCTGTTTCAAAAAAAAAGTAGAAGAGGTCAGAGCATGATGGCTCACGCCTATAATCCCAGCACTTTGGGAAATCAAGGCAGGAGGATTGCTTGAGCCCAGGACTTGAAGATCAGCCTGGGCAAGATAGAGAGACCCTGTCTCTACAAAAAATGAAAATTAAAAAAAAAATCTAGCCAGACATGGTGGCACATCCTTGTAGTCCCAGCTACTTGGGAGCCTCAGTGACAGGGTCACTGAAACCCAGGAGACTGAGGCGTCATTGAGCCGTGACTGCACCACTGCATGACAGCCTGGGCGAGAGAGCAAAACCTTGTCTCAATAAAAAAAGAAAAAAAGGATAAGAAGAAGAAGGCAGAAGAGAGATCTGAGGGGTGGCAGTGAGAGAAGCATGCAGCCTGACATTGCTGGCTCTGAAGATGGAAGCAAACTAAGCAATGTGTGCAGCCTCTGGAAGTTGGAAAAGGCAGGGGAACAAATTCTCCCTGCTGACACCTGGATTTCTAGCCCCATGAGAACCATTATAGAATTGTGGCCTCCAGAACTGTAAGATAATAAATCTGTGTTTTAGGTCACTAAGTTTGTGCTAACTTGTTACAGCAGCAATACGAAACTAGTACAGACACCATCTGGGAATTTCAGGGAGGTCAAACGTCACTAGAGTGATTTGCTTCACAGAGATCTTGCTCTGGACATGGGGGCATTTTTTCTATTTCACTAGAAATGGAGGAGGAGAAGCAGCTAGAAAAGTCGGCAAATGCTGTTGATGGAGAAACAGAGACTGTTCTAAGGGCCAAAGTTGAGAGTTATTGGCCAGGTGTGGTGGCTTACGCCTGTAATCTCAGCACTTTGAGAGACTGAGGCAAGAGGATCACTTGAGCTCAGGAGTTCAAGACCAGTCTAGACAACATGGCGAGACCCTGTGTCTATTTTAAAAAGTTAAAAAAGGCCGGGCGCGGTGGCTCAAGCCTGTAATCCCAGCACTTTGGGAGGCCGAGACGGGCGGATCACAAGGTCAGGAGATCGAGACCATCCTGGCTAACACGGTGAAACCCCTGTCTCTACTAAAAAATACAAAAACCTAGCCGGGCGAGGTGGCGGGCGCCTGTAGTCCCAGCTACTCGGAGGCTGAGGCAGGAGAATGGCATAAACCCGGGAGGCGGAGCTTGCAGTGAGCTGAGATGCGGCCACTGCACTCCAGCCCGGGCGACAGAACGAGACTCTGTCTCAAAAAAAAAAAAAAAAAAAAGTTAAAAAAAAAAATCTACAAA
>NC_045440.1:99873085-99876321 GCF_002776525.5 Piliocolobus tephrosceles
AAAGGACAGGAAGGTGCCACTTCTGAACTGAGTTTCAAGAAGCCCTGGGCTGACAAATGGAGATTTGATTCACAGCTTTGACCCCTCTGGTCTTGAGCTTTTGGTCTTTAAGACATGTGAAAACAGCCAGGCGTGATGGCTCATACCTGCAATCTCAGCACTTTGGGAGGCTGCGTCAGGTGGATCATGAGGTCAGGAGTTTGAGACCAGTCTGGCCAACGTGGTGAAACCCTGCCTCTACTAAACATACAAAAATTAGCCATAGTGTTGCAACTTGGGAGGCTGAGGCAGGAGGATAGCTTGAACCTGGGAAGTAGAGGTTGCAGTGAGCAGAGATTGTACCACTGCACTCCAGCCTGAGCAACACAGAGAAACTCTGTCTTGGGGAAAAAAAAAAAGAAAGAAAAAAAAAGAGATGTGAAAGCAAACTCACCTAACTGGGAGGGTACAGGGAGAAGCCCTAAACAGCAGTAAGCTAAAACTCTTTGATTTAGATCATTTTCTCTAATACTCTAATATTTCTTTCTTTTTTCTAAATAGTTTTTCTTACCATCATGCCCAATCTAATACTCTAATATTTCTGGCAGACAGAATAATATGTCAAAGATGTCTATGGCCTAATCCCCAGAATCTGACTGTTGCCTTACATGGCAAAAGGGACTTTGGGCTGGGTGTGGTGGCTCATGCTTGTAATCCCAGGACTTTGGGAGGCCAAAGTGGGCAGATCACCTAAGGTTAGGAGTTCGAAACCAGACTCGCCAACATGGTGAAACCCTATCTCTACTAAAAATACAAAAAAATTAGCCAGGCATGGTAGCTCATGGCTGTAATCCCATCTATTTGGGAGGCTGAAGCAGGAGAACACTTGAACCTGGGAGGCGGAGGCTGCAGTGAGCCAAGATCACACCACTGCACTCTAGCCTGGGCAACAGGGCGAGACTCTGTCTTGATTAGCTCAGATTTTCTAGGTGTGGTTTTGTAAGAGGGAGACAGGAGAGCCAGGATGGAGAGGAGGGTTGGAAGATGCTGTTACTGGCTTTGAGGATAGAAGAAGGAACCCAGGAGCCAAGAAATGCAGTCAGCTTTTAGAAGTCAGAAAATGAAAGATATGTTCCCAAGAGCCTACAAAAGGAACCACAGAGCCCTGCTGACACCTTGATTTTAGCTCTGTGAAACCCATTTCAGAGTTCTGAACTTCAGAACTGCAAGATAACAACGCTGGGTTGTTTTAAGCCACTATGTTTGTCAAATTTGTTATAGCAGCAATAGGCAACTAATACAACAACATAAAATAACTACAGGTTATCCCCATGGGCAGTGAGCCCCACTTTCCATAAGTAGGTAAAGGTTTCTCTGACAGTACTTTTAGAATAACTTTCCAAAAATGTTAGCTGATCCACCTGCTCAGCCACTGATTTTTACATGCAGGTATTTTGTGAAATTTTCCATTTCAATTGACTCACTTTGACTACTTTACACCCTTCACACACTGTTGGATAAATTCACACTAATTAGTTCATTTAACCCTTACAACAACCCTATGACGTAGTATAATGCCCATTTGACAGATGACATAACCGAGGCTCAGACAATAATAGTAAGTATAGCTAACAAATATCGATCATTTATTCTGAGCTAGGCATTGAACACATGTTAACTAATTTAATTCTCCCAAAAAAATCTATTCTTCATTTATAGATGAAGAAACAGATGTCAGGCACAGACAGTCTAAGTAACTTTCCAAAATCTTTGCAGGTACGAGGGACTGGTACTGGAACCCACGTCCTTCAGGTGCCAAGAGCAGTGTCCTTTGGGTTGTACCCCAACTCTATCTCATCCATGTCAAAGCCACTGTTATAGTCACTACCACCAATTACTGACAATAGCCCAGGCCTCTGGAATTCAGCCCAGGCCTGCCATTCCATCTGAGCTCCCTTCAGGCAGTGGTGACTGTCTGCCGAGCCACATGGCAAGGTTCAAGGATGACCTCATGGGCTGAAGCTCCAAGTGGCAAGTGGTCCCTTGGAAGGACCTCCTTGGCACAATTCACTAGCAAAAGCAATGGCATTCCCCATTCTCCCCTTGGTATATGCTCAGCCTCCCTCTTTCCCTGGCCCTCCTGAATTATCTTCCCATATGCTTTAAACAGGGGAGTCCTCCATAGCTTCCCTAGAAGACAGGGAATCCCTAGAAGGGATGCTCCTGCATGTGCTACAGACCAGAGGGCAGTGAGTGCCAGGGACAGCATTAGAGGCACTCTGCCAACTTGACTGGTCTTAAACCTCCCCCACTCACCTCTCCCACTGCTTGTCCAGCCTCACACCCAACACCTTGCTCAGGCCAGTGTTACACCCATCACACCCTCTTTGACCTGCTTTTCCTGAGGCCTAAGCCTGTCACTCCCCCTTTTCCTCTCCCCACCTCATGCCTTGCCTTCTCGTAGGTGCCAGTCAGAACTGTTTCTAGATAAACTGTAGAATTTTTTTTCCAGAACCTCCAATGACTCTCTTATTTCAAAGAGCAAACATCTCTCCTTTTCTTTAAATCTCAGGCCACATTTTTAACTACCTTTTGATAAACAAAGACATATGGCACTCGCTGATAAGAGCTTAGGGCATGACAGCTGCTTGAGGGTGCTTCAGATTCAGACTCTGCTCTGACACCTCCGACAAGCAAGTTCAGGCCTTGGTGGCCCTGGGTTGCCTGGGTCTGCACTCTGGGAACAGGGAACCCCAGAGCCCCAATTTATAGAAGACAGTGTCCTGGTAACTTGGGGGCCTGAGATTGAATTCTATTGGCAGAAATAAAAGTAAAAAGTGTGGACAGATAGGAAAATGGAACGTGAAGAGCCACAAGCATCTCGTTCTCCACAGAGGATTCTAAGCGCCCAGTTTCAGGGACTGAGAGGAAACATTCCAGGCCATAAACCCATCTTGGTATTTTGAAATGGTTTTATGAGGTGGTCCCTTTGGAAGCAAGCAGGGAGAACTGCCCCGGTGTGGACTCCTGCATGGCAATACCAGCTGAATACGCATGGCTTATCTGCTACCCTCAGGTATCCATGTAGAGCCTCTCCTTCTGAACTGGGGAAGAGGCGCATTCACTGCTCATAGCAGATCCTTGCTATTTCTGGAAAGACAAGCCATTGAGCTCACCTAATCTTAGGATGCTCCTGGAAATGTTCTAAGGACTTTACTTGCCATATCTCTTTTTTTTTTTTTTTTTTTTTTTTTTTT
>NC_045440.1:99876421-99892241 GCF_002776525.5 Piliocolobus tephrosceles
TTTTTTTTTTTTTTTTTTTTTTTTGAGATGGAGTTTAGTTCTTGTAGCCCAGGCTGGAGTGCAATGGCACGATCTCGGCTCACCGCAACCTCCGCCTCCTGGGTTCAAGCGATTCTCCCACCTCAACCTCCCGAGTAGCTGGGACTGCAGGCATGTGCCACCACGTCTGGCTCATTTTGCATTTTTAGTAGAGACGGGGTTTCTCCATGTTGGTCAGGCTGGTCTCCAACTCCCGACCTCAGGTGATCCGCCCGCCCCAGCTTCCCAAAGTGCTGGGATGACAGGCGTCAGCCATCGCGCCCGGTAGCCATATCTCACTTAATCCTCACAACTCTGTGGGTATTACCATCCTCATCAGACAGATGAGGAAACTGAGGCTTACAGTAGTTGGGTACCTTCAAGTTGGGTACCCAGCTTCACAGCTGGGGTTGAAACCTAAGCAGAATGACCCCAGTCTCTTCTCTCGACCATTCCTTAAAGGCCGATTGTAAGTGTGCTTGGTGCAGATGCATTGTGGCTTCCTGATTTATGACTAATTGAAACTTGGTCAATTGGGTTTGTTCGGGTGGGCGCGAGTGTCCCTGAGGAGAGCACCTTCCTGTGTCCCCAGTCCTGGACACCCTACCAGAGACAGTCCCCATTTCTCTGTCCTCTCCCCAAACGGCTCCAAACTGTTCTGGGGTTTCTAGCAACTACCACAAAATGCCTTCCCCTTTCTCTCCCTCTTCCATAATATAGGGAAGCTGGAGGTTTAGCTGCCATAGAGAACCCAAGAACAAAATCCAGGTGACACGGGCATGAAAATACTAGGTTCCAAAGAGAGAAGAGGGAGCCATCGGCTGTCCGTGGAATAGGAATCACCCCGCATACCCACTCAACAGGTCTCCCTTTCCCTGGGTCGCGGTGGCCGTGGTCTGGGCGTCCCCGCTGCGGGCCACAGCGCCCCCACGGGGCATTCCGGGGCGGCTGCGGCGCGTCTTGTCCTGCGCAGGGAGCGCGCCCAGCTATCCCGGCCGGGGTGGCGGGACTTCTCCCGCGGAGGGGTCCGGCAGCGCCTCCCTCCCTCTCCCGCTGTCCTCAGAGGGGTCGAAGGCGCCGGGGCCCCGGGGCGCTTGGGGCCGCAGTACGGGCCTGGGGAGGGCGCCTGCGCGTCGGGCAGCCCGAGCTCGGTATGTCTGTCTGTGGGTCGGTCCGCCTGCACCTCGGGGCCGCCCGGCCGCGCAGAGCCGGGGGAAAGCGCACTGCGCTCACCTGCAGCCGCCGGCGCCTGGGAAGCGAGGCAGGAGCGCAGTCACCCGGGTCTTTCTCGTCGGCCTCTTCGCCTAGCCGAGGGCCGCTGCTCTCCTCGGGAATCGCTCGTGGGAGGCGAGGACGGAGCCCCAGCCTCTGCCTCTATCTCCGCCGCCGCCGCCGCCTGCTCCAAGTCCCATCCCAGAGCGCTCCCCTCGCTCGCTGGCTGCCTGGGAGGCGCTGGGCAAGGGCGGGCGGGCGGGCGGCTGGGGAGGCGGTGCCGCGGCGAGGGTGGGGAGCGGGCCGGGCGGAAGGAGGGGTGTCCTCTTTGGGGATGGGGAAGGCGCGGAGAGGGAGCGGCGGCGAGGGCGGCCCCACCCTGCAGGCAGCCCCGGGAGCTGGGCACTCTGGCGGCGCGCCCTGCCTGCTGCCACCTGGCTCCTCTCTGTCGGTGCCTGAGCCCAGGAGGGCATCGGACTCCAGGGGTAGGGAGCCGCAGGCTCAGACTACAGGCAGCTTTAGGGGCCTGTCAGGGTGGGAGTTCGCAGAGGGGTCTTCTGGGGGAAAGGAGACATGACAAGAATCTTATATCTAGAACTTGGGGTCATGATCTGCGGGATGCACCCGCTGATGACGGGGATGGAGAAAAAAGTGGTGAGAATTGGGCTAATTGATGACAAGCTCCAAGAGCTGTCTTGCCAGTGCCCAGAGCACCCCACCAGTGCCAGTTCATATTAACAGAGCGTCCACTGGCTGGGGACCAGGCCCTGGGGTGGGGAGGAGGTAAAGATGCCAGGATGGAGAGGAGACAAAATTCCTACCCCAAGGGAGCAGGGAAAGTCTAGTTCAGACAAGACTTTTGAAATTATGAGCAGAGATATTTTCAACTTTGCAGAATGGAGGAAGCTCACCTTAGATGTCCCCATGGAGCCTTGGAGGGATGCAGAAGACAGGATTGGCCAGTGACAGTCAAAGTGGCAGGCACCCCACTCGACTAGCTCCCCAGTTCCTGGAGGCTGGGGTGAGTGGCTCTACAACAGACCAGGACATCTCCTATAAAGCTCCAAAATTCTGTTCCCAAACCACTAACCAAGGCACCCAGTTCAGGTTTTAACAAACTACCAGCAGAGACAGCAGCATTATCTAGTTTCAAAACTTCTGAACATGCCACAGTCTGATAAATTGGTGCTTTGGGTGAACTTTCTTTTGTAATTGACTGTCACTCCTATTTGATGATAGAGTTGGTTTCTGAAATATGAATAAACGCCACGTACAAAATCAATTCTTCAGAAAAGCTCCAGGAGGGGTAATTAAAATTCCAGCCATGAAGCAAGGGGTTAACATACTCGAGCCATCAGGCGACTCAATGGTACCTTAATACCAAGAAAGAATTGTGGATTCCTGTCCCTTTACCCAATACCTTAGGCCCACTGGGCACTCTTGGCTGCCTGCGCTGATCAGAAATTGTTTTTTTGTTATGTCTTTGGGAGGAGGTAGGTGGAGGTCAGAAAGCAGAGGAAAGTCTTCAGGAAATGTTTGGTCTCTGAAGTCTTGGATCCCATAGAAGAAAATTCTTCCTGAGTCTGGGCCAGTGAAAATCCCCTAGGAACTGGGGAAGTTGAGCTACAGTTTATGGAAACTGAAATTTAAAATGTGTTGCCTTATTCCAAGACACCAGTGTGATCCAGTAATTTACCAGGAAAACAATAACAATCCCCAAACCCTTCCAAACTGTAAGGAAATTGTAATTTAGTAACTGATTCCGGTGACTCTGGTGTATGCCAATTAAAACGGGTGTTTTCCTCCCAGGGAGTTCTATTGGAATTCTTCAGAATAGTTCATCTATGTACAAAGCACACTTGGGGCCAAGTCAAATAGGTCAAATGAGTTGTTCTACCTTGTGGGATGATCTTCAGGTCTGCCAGAAAAAAGTGAAGCAAAAGCAAGTTCAATGTCCTGAAATATAAAGTCAGAACAAACAATGAAATGATTTCTGGGTTACCTTCAGGATGAATTGCAAGTTGATAATTAAGGCTATAGATTAGGAAAAGGCCAAAATTGCCTTTTCTGCTGGAGGTCCTGCCATGTCCTAGATGTACAGAGAACCTTATTCAGAAGTGTGGGGTTAAGATTTTTAGTTCTGGGACTGGGCGATGGCTCACGCCTGTAATCCCAGCACTTTGGGAGGCTGAGGCGAAAGGATCACTTGAGGTCAGGAGTTCTAGACCAGCCTGGTCAACATGGTGAAAACCCATCTCTACTAAAAATACAAAAGATAGCTGGGTGTGGTAGTGGGCACCTATAATCCCAGCTACTCAAGAGGCTGTAATCCCAGCTACTCAGGAGAATTGCTTGAACTTGGGAGGCAGAGGTTGCAGTGAGCCGAGATTGTGCCACTGCACTCCAGCCTGGGCAACAAAGCTAGAGTCCATCTCAAAAAATAAAAATTAATAATAATAATAATAATAATAATAATAATAATAATAATTAGCTGGGTGTAGTGGCACACGCCTGTAATCTCAGCTACTCAGGAGCCTGAGGCTGGAGAATCACTTAAACATGGGAGGCAGAAGTTGCAATGAGCCAAGATCGCACCACTACATTCCAGACTGGGTGACAGAGTGAGACCCTGTCCCCCCCAAAAAAAAGATTTTCAGTTCTTATGTGGGCACTCATGTAAGCAGACAAAAATGAGATATGTATTATCTGAGAACTCCTAAGAGTTCACGAGTTAACTGGAATTGGTATCTGTTTAATCACAACCTGAGTAGCTATATTTGGGACCAACTCTCAGTTCTCTGTCTCCACGTAGAGTCTATTGTGGAGTAAGGATTTGGGTCGGGGGAGTCATTTGACCCAGACCTCACACTCGCGAACAGCCTCGAATATAGACTTTAAACATAAGCATCCCTTTGCTCCTGTAAACATTAGAACTTTTTTGTTTTGCCTTAGAATCCTTCTTACTTGAGACCTAGCTATCTGGCCTAGATGGCAGATTGAAATGAGACTGTCAAATCCAAAGGGGACCAGAGTACAGTATAAGAAAACTGAAGAACAGACACGTTGCCTCACAGACCTCTAACCTAAAATAAAGCTCTACTGAATGCATGAGGAGACATGTAAAATTGCAGTGTCATCTCACGTGCACTGTTTCCCTAGGTAACAGACAGTGTTTGAGTCCCATGTAAACTATTGGAGCACCTCCCCGTCTCCCTCAAGCAGAAGGGCAGGAAAGGAAACATCTTCGCATCTGGCCAGCTGCCAATTTGTTGGAGCTGGAGTTGCAGGGTTAAGGGAATGTTGCAAGGTAGTGGATGAGCTCGGACTCCAGCCCAGGGAGGGGAACGCTGTAGGCAGGGACGTGCACCCTTTGGGATACCCCATCTACATGGAGAGCTGGGTCCATGTCCAGAGAGTTCCTTTGAGGACAGGCTGACTGACGGCACCATTGTCCTAGGTGGCATCATTTCTTTTTTCTTTTTTTAGCATATGAAAATTTATTACGACAGTATTTTCACCATTAAAATGTATGATCTTGGTCTTTCCTTCTTGCCTTTGTATAGGGCCAAAAGAAAGACATAGGCTACTTTGACAACCTGAAAGCGGACTCCAGAAATATCACCAACAGCATGACCTTTTTGACCAAATCCAGCAACCACAACTTTATTATTTTCCTCAATAAAGTTCAAGCAATCATCATTGAGTACAAAGGCTGTGGTTTTCTTGCCATCCTTCATCCACTGGACCCTGACACACTTCCTAATGGCAGAATTTGGCTTTTTGGCTTCAACTCCTACTTTTTCCAGCACAATTCCTTTTGCATGAGAAGTACCTCCAAAAGGGTTGGCCTTCAGGGCTGTGCCCACATGGGCTTTCTTGTACTGTATCATGCCACTTCTGATCTCATCGGTGACTACAGAGCCTCCTAGCAGTACGAAGTCCACGACACTCACCCATCCTGCCAGTGCTACAGGCCTGAGCCAAAGAGAGAAGCAGCTGTCGCAGGTGAAATCATTTCTAAATAAACATATCCCATCTTGGAAAGACAGGATGAAAGTGATCAGGAAAAAACTACAGCAAGTTGAAAATTTGTTCGGGAAAACAATACTTATTTCAAAGGGGACTCAAATGTGTTTATGTGATCTTGACTTGGATCATGAGCTCCTGAGGACAAGCACTGGGTCTTTTGCTTGTTAATAGACCTTGCCCTATGCCATGCTGTAGAAGGGACTGGGTTACTGACTTTAACCTGGATTTTAGAGCCTTGTAGTTTTGTGGAATCAGACTGATGCACTTCCTATCAAGGATGAGATAAGGCCTGGCACAGTGGCTCATGTCTGTCATGTCAGCCCTTTGGGATCCTCCTATGCAGGAGGATCACTTGAGCCCAGGAGTTCGAGACCAGCCTGAGCAACACAGTGAAACCCCATCTCTGCAAAAAATTTAAAAATTAGCTGATGTGGTGACATGTGCCTGTAGTCCCAGCTATTTGGGAGGCTGAGATGGGAGGAACACTTGAGCTGGGGAGGTCAAGGCTGCCGTGAGCTGTGATTGCACCACTGTACTCCAGATTCCAGCCTAAGCAACAGAGCAAGACCCTGTCTCAGATTTTATAAAACAGAGATAATAGGCAGTCGCGGTGGTTCATGGCTATAGTCCCAGCTACTTGAGAAGCTGAGACAAGAGGATCCCTTGAGCCCAGGAGTGTGAGCCTGGCTTGGGCAACACAGCAAGACCCCATCTCTACCAAAAAAAAGTAATACTAATAATGTTAAAGAATGAGAGAATAGAGTGAAGTGGGGAGCCTTACAGTGCATACGCAATAGTAAGTACAAATACAATTTGTTTTCTTGGATACTGACAAGGCTGAAACACTGCCTGTCTACCTGCAGACTGTCATCCAGGGGAGAGTGGCATGACCACGGCTCACTGCAGCCTCAAACTCCTTGGCTCAAGTGATCCTCCCACCTCAGCCTCTCTGAGTAACTGGGATTACAGACATGCGCCACCATGCAGACATAGACTCATTAATATCCTTGACAGAAGGTAGTTAGTTGAGTGTCACAAAGATGAGGCTATCGGCTTCTAATAGCAGACCACTTTGTGCCAATTTCTAGGTTTAGGAATGAAAGCAGCAGCAATCTGTGTTGCTGAGCGATGCTTCCATAAATAGCAGGTCCATCCTCCACTTCCAAAGTGAAACCTAGTCTGCAGGTAGTTTCACTAACCTAGAAATTGGCACAAAGTGGTCTGCTATTAGAAGCCGATAGCCTCGTCTTTGTGACACTCAACTAACTACCTTCTGTCAAGGATATTAATGAGTCTGTGTCTGCATGGTGGCGCATGTCTGTAATCCCAGTTACTCAGAAAGGCTGAGGTGGGAGGATAATTTGAGCCAAGGAGTTTGAGGCTGCAGTGAGCCGTGGTCATGCCACTCTCCCCTGGATGACAGTGTGAGACAGTATCTGAGTAAAAAAAAAAAAAAAAAAAAATCATTTCCACTGCAGAAATTGCCTGCAGTGGGAATTTCTGTGCTTGAGTCTACGGTACCTGCCACAGAGGAATTTATATTGCTTTTACTATTGGAATTTTGTGATCTTCTTATAAAGGATGAAAGACAAACAAGGTTTATAATGCATGGTCTTACAGGGATTTCATTTAAATCTGAAGTGACCAGGAAGTAGGTGAACAAGTCACTATCTTTAAGTTGCATATTAGCTGTTGAGAATTTCCCCCCATTTATCCAAGGTCTCAGGGTTTCACCAAGGTCTTAGATTTGGTCATTTATTGTTTTAACAATGATTTACTAGGAAAGGGAAAAGAGAAAGCTCCTAAGAGGAGACACATCTAGCAATTTAATTGTGGATTCAGATTCCTACTGAATGAAGCTCACATGAAAGGGACTTGATCACAAGAATAGTGAGAACTAAGAATGCTGGTTTCCTTTTGATTTCAAATTTAGGCAGACTATTAGGTAGCCTCTCATCTTAGCAGGACTTTAATCTTTCTTTGGAAAGCAATCCTTTTATGACTGTGTTGCTGTTATCACCTTTACAACTTTCTTGTAAGAGTCAAGACACTCCCTTAAAAGACCCCCAGCCCAGTGCACACTACTCCAGCTGTGGCTTTGGCAGGGTTGCTGGAGCAGTGACTCTCCCACGGTCTCTTTGCATCATCTATAGGAATGAACGAATTTTATTTTTCTTTCTTTTTTTGTTTTCTTTTTTGTTTTTTTTTTCTTTCTTTTTCTTTTTCTTTCTTTTTTTTTTTTTGAGACAGGGTCTCACTCTGTTGTCCAGGCTGGAGTGCAGTGGTGCAGTCATGACTCACTGCAGCGTCAACCTTTCAGGCTCAGGTGATTCTCCCACCTCAGCCTCCTGGGTAGCTGGGACCACAGGCACGTGCCACCACACCTGGCTAATTTTTGTATTTTTAATAGAGACAGGGTTTTGCCATGTTGGCCAGGCTGGTCTTGAACTCCTGACCTCAAATGATCTGCTCACTTTGGCCTCCCAAAGTGCTGGGATCACAGGCGTGAGCCACCACGCCCGGTGGAATGGAATTTTTTTCTAGTAGGTGCTTCTGAGTTGTCTCTGGGGAACTTGAGCTCCACTGAGTTGCTTTTAAAAATTTGTTGCAGTCACTGGGATGGGATTACAGCTGGCTTTAATTTTCCGTATGTGCTTATTTTATTTTATTCTAGTAAATATGTTTTGAGTTCCTTCTATCTACCAGATATATGCCATACACGAACAGAGCAATAAGTAACACAGACTCTCTCTGAGTTGATAATCTACTGGCGGACTATCAATAAAAAAAGTAGTAACCATAGAGCAGAAGATACACGTTGATTGGGGATGCTGAGGATGCCATGGAAGAACATAAAATGAATGCCACCCAGAGCCAGGCACAGTGGCTCATGCCTGTAATCCCAGCACTTTGGGAGGCCAAAGGGGTTGGATCACTTGAGGCCAGGAGTTCAAGACCAGCCTGGCCAACATGGCAAAACACCATCTCTACTAAAAGTACAAAAATTAGTTGGGCATGGTGGTGCACACCTGTGGTCCCAGCTACTTGGGAGGCTGAGGCAGGAGGATCACTTGAACCAGGGAGGCGGAGGTTTCAGTGAGCCGAGATTGCACCACTGTACTCCAACCTGGGTGACAGAGTGAGAGACTCCATCTCAGAAAAAAAAAAAGAATGCCACTCAGAGTAGTAGACCACAGGCTTCTAGAAGGAAGTCATTTTCACATGGAGACCAAAAGGATGAGTTATTGGCTTTATTTTCTGTTCTTTCTTGCAACCCATTACTTATATAATTTTATTAAAACCTACAAGTTTACAATGTGTCTTGATGCCCAGCTCATACCTGGATTTTCTATTAAGATGTCTAAGGAAGTTTAACTCTCAGGGACACAGATGATACAGTGCATTAACTTCAATGGGGGGAAAAAAAAGCCTACACTCCCATGGGAAGTGACTACTCTTTTCTGTCTCTATTGGATAGGTGAGAAAATAGACAGCGATACTGGCTTTCTGGGGCAGGGGCAGGGGAGGAAGTTGGGTTGTAAGGTGGCCCTAGACTATTCCTCCAAGACAGTACAAATTATGTCATTGTTCTACTACTTACTTGCCTGAATTATGCTTGAAATGTAATATGTATATTCTTCTCAACAAAGATAGCTTAAAATGGTGCCCAATTTCCTCAAAAGGAAATTGCTCCCTTAAAAACAACCACTCTAAAAGGCCCACCTCTGTAGATCCCTCTTCCTGCCTGAATACACTCTTTATAACAATGAAAAGCTGACATTTGCAGAGCATTTTCCAGTCTAATTAAATGGGAAACTGACAGCTTTACTTATTTAACACAAACCTCAAGTTGAAGATTCACCCCAAGTTTACAGTTTACACAGCTTTGCACAACCTGCTTTCCTTCTTGGGATGTATTAAATCAAATTAGTAGAAATTGATGGTTGTTAAGAAGAAGCAAGAAGTTATATGTACAGAATTCTGAAATTCTCGATGTCTCAAAGAAATGCATTACCTACTTTGATGTATTCAATCTGCATTTAAGTTCTATGCCACTTACTATATGACTTTGGCCCAGTTATTTACCTCTAAAACCCTCGGTTTCCTCACCTGTAAAATGGGGTTAGAGTTAACAATATATCTAAGCATGCCTGCATATAGGAAGGGCTCAGTAAATGGTAAATGTCTTTCTACCTCATAAAAGGGTAGAAGCCGCAGGGAAAGAAAGAGGGGCGAGGAGAAGAGGACCTGTGATCTTAAGTCAGGAAGACAAGAATGACAGGGATTGCACCAATGGAGACACATTAAATCAACAGGAGCAGATCTCGGGGAAAGAAAGGACAATTTTCCATTTTAGGCACAATGAATATGAAATGTCAACTGATTGTCAAGATAGAGAAGACTGGGATTTAGAGCTGCTATTATTATTTACTGAAGGCAACTAAATGTAGGACAGGTAAATTTAATAGAAGACCTACAGTTAAAAACAAGTCCAAGGAACACCCTGTGAAGTAAAATAGAGAAAGAGAGTAATTAGAAATACATTCCTTGGCCAGGCATGGTGGCTCATGCCTATAATCCCAACAGGCCTAGGCAGAGAGGATCACTTGAGCCAAGGAGTTCAAGACCAGCCTGGGCAATATAGCGAGATCCTGTCTCTGAATTAAAAAAAGAAAAAAAAGTAAAGAAATACATTCCTTTAGTTAAAATGAATAAAATGGGTATCACACAAAGGCCACCACACTGGGTGCAAGGGGTGTCCCTGCCACATGAGACAACGTGGTCCTTTATGCTGTTGCTGGTCACAGACAGCAGACCCATTGTTCCTTGTCTTTCCAGAGCCAGGGCTTTCCTTAGGCACAGGTAAAGACTCATCTGCTCCTGAGCAGGCCTAGCTTGGACATCCCCATCTACGAGCCCAGAAATTGGAACGTGTCACTTGGATAGCAGGGGCTGAGACACTGCAGCCCAGACCTGTGACTAGTAAGTAGCAGCCAGGATGATGTCACACTCAATCCTAGCCTTTCCTGAGAAACGCAGCTCCAACCCTCATTGCTGGTGAATGATGTGCATCCTACCCTCAATCACACAGTTCCTTACAAAACTATCTTTGCTCTATTGAAACAATATACTTGCTACATGTTGACATACATCAAGGGATATATAATTTTTAATTCCTGGGTGAAGAGGTTTCCATCTTAATAAAAGTTGTGTTTACACTGTTAATGACTTTAGAAGAAAAAAAAAAAAAAAAAAGGCTGGGCACCGCGGCTCACTGTAATCCCAGCACTTTGGGAGGCCGAGGCGGGTGGATCATAAGGTCAAGAGATCAAGACCATCCTGGCCAACAGTGAAACCCCATCTCTACTAAAAATACGAAAATTAGCTGGGCGTGTTGGCACGTGTCTGTAGTACCAGCTACTCAGGAGGCTGAAGCAGGAGAATTGCTTGAACCAGGGAGGCGGAGGTTGCAGTGAGCTGAGATCATGCCACTGCACTCCAGCCTGGAGACAGGGCAAGACTCCGTCTCAAACAAACAAACAAACAAACAAAACAAACCGTATCTACTTCTGCCGCTCCTGGTTTGGTGCAGACTTGATACCTCTTTTGTGAAGCAGCAGCTGAGGAGATGCTGGCCATGGCCAACAAAAAGCCCAAGGAAAGAGTCAAGACAGGGCCAGGACAGTGGCTCACACCTGTAATCCCAGCACTTTGGGAGGCCGAGGTGGACAAATCGCTGCCTGGCGTCGGGAGGCATGCCTGGCCAGCATGGTGAAACTCTGTCTCTACTAAAAATACAAAAATTAGCCGGGCGTGATAGCAGGTACCTGTAATCCCAGCTACTCAGGAAGCTGAGGCAGGAGAATCGCTTGAATCCAAGAGACAGAGGTTGCAGTGAGCCGAAATCGTGCCATTGCACTCCAGCCTGGGCAACAGGGTGAGACTCACTCCATCTCAAAAAAAAAGAGTCAAGACAGAACAATGATCATATTAATTAGAAGGTAGCAGGGCAGGATGGTTCTGTGATGCAAGTTTAATTTTTGCATATATGTATATTTTTTGAGATGGAGTCTCGCTCTGTCACCCAGGCTGGAGTACAGTGGTGCAATCTCAGCTCACTGCAACTTCTGTCTCCCGGGTTCAAGTGATTCTCCTACCTCAGCCTCCCAAGTAGCTGGGACTACAGGCACGCACCACCACCCCTGGCTAATTTTTGTATTTTTAGTAGAGACGGGGTTTCACCATGTTGTCCAGGCTGGTGTTGAACTCCCGACCTCAAGTGATTCACCCACCTTGGCCTCCCAAAGTGCTGGGATTACAGGTATGAGCCACTGCTCTTAGCCTGTGGTGCAGTTTAAGGGGCATACACCACTCAGTAAACTAGGCCAGGTGCAGTTGCTCACCCCTGTAATCCCAGCACTTTGGGAGGCCAAAGTGGAGAGATCACCTGAGGCCAGGAGTTTGAGACCAGCCTGGCCAACATGGTGAAACCCTGTCTCTACTAAAAATACAAAAATTAGTCGGGCATGGTGGCACGCCCCTGTAATCCCAGCTACTTGGAAGGCTGAGGCACGAGAATTGCCTAAACTTGGGAGGTGGAGGTTGCAATGAGCCGAGATCGTGCCACTGCACTCCATCCTAGGTGACAGACCGAGACTCTGTCTCAAAACAAACAAACAAACAACAACAACAAAAAACAAAAAACAGAAAGGAAAGAGGCATACATCTTAGTAAACTACTGGAAGCCTATTGTGAAGGACAGGGTTTGTCAATGAGGCAGATCAGATTCCAATTTGATAGGCAACCAATGAAACAGACACACTTGCACAGTTGGAAAGGGAGGATGAAGATACAATTGATGTGTTGCAGCAGCAGACAGAAGGTGTCTACTGAAAAGGGAACCTGCTGCTTCTTTACTCCAGAACTCTGTTCTTACAGACCAAGATTGTATTCCCAATTAGAAAACTGCAATGTGGTTCCACCATAACCCGACTACTACAGTATAGGTTTCTCTATTCCTTCATTTCCTCCTTCCCCATTCCCTTACTGTACATCAAGTAATTGCTACGTGTGCATAAGCATGTTCACTTTTTTCTTTTTGAGACAGGGTCTCACTCTGTCACCGAGGCTGGAGTGCAATGGCACAATCTTAGCTCACTGCAACCTCCATCTCCCAAGCTCAAGCAATTTTCCCAGCTCAGGCTCCTGAGTAGCTGGGACTAGAGACCACCCTTCATAACAGCGAATTATTTTTTTTTTTTTTGTATTTTTTGTAGAGACGAGGTTTTGTCATATTGCCTAAGTTAGTCTCGAACTCATGAGCTCAAGTGATCCACATACCTCCCAAAGTGTGGGGATTATGGGCACGAGACAGAGCGCCCCACCTGTTGCGTTTTTGGTTTTTTGTTTTGTTTTTGAGACGGAGTCTTGCTCTGTCGCCCAGGCTGGAGTGTAGTGGCGCGATCTCAGCTCACTTCAAGCTCCGCCTCCCAAGTAGCTGGGACTACAGGTGCCTACCACTGCGTCCGGCTAATTTTTTACATATTTTTAGTACACATGAGGTTTCACCGTGTTAGCCAGGATGGCATCGATCTCCTGACCTCATGATCTGCCCCCCTCGGCTCCCAAAGTGCTGGGATTACAGGCGTGAGACACCGTGCCCAGCCCCAACCTGTTGCACTTTTTTAAAAACTAAACAGCCGGTATGTTTTGATTGACATCAAGTGGAAATGGGATGGGGAAAAATATTGTTTCAGTGAAAATACACCCTTTCTCCATTAGTGGCATGCTCATTCAACTCTATATTCCAGCAAGTTGTTTTGCTCTTGTTTAAACAACAACAAAAACAAAAATCCTTGCATACCTTGTTCAACTGGAGAATTTTAATTGTAAAACCAATGACAATTTTATAACTTGTACGTAGCTGTTACAAGTAAGGCAATCTGTCTTTAAGTAGGGATAAATTACTCTAAAAAAGGAATCCTAGATAGTTTTCCCTTCAAGCCAAGCATCTTGTTGTTTAAATAAACTTTTTTTAAAAGTGTATCTAAGTTTTAGGTGGAATAAAACAACTTGAGTCTGTTGTGCTGTTTTAAGCCGAATTCTTCATTCTAAAGCATCAGCTGCTCTTGCTGGTAAGGGTCACATAGATGAGTATATGGTGCTAAGACTTTAACTTTTTCTGGGTTGGCCAAGCCACAGCTTCTTGCCTGCTGTCTTGGTACTTTAGTCAGCAGAAGGCCTGCGTGGGCTTCTGGGCAGAAGGTTGCAGATCTGGCTGGTTTCCATACACCATGAGCCATTTAGCAGAAAACTTGGCCAGGGTGCAGAAACACTTTAAGTGATTCCATGGGTGTGGAGACATCCTTGCAATCCTCCTTTTTCCTTCCCTTTTAAAACATGTATCTGAGCTGCCAAAAACCCCTTTTATATGGGCTATGGGCACTGTTTTTGGTGTTTGTTAGGTCTGAAGGGGGAGCCTTGAAAAGCCTTAGCCTGCGCTTTCTGCTGGCAGATCGTTTGCATGAGTTGCTCTTTCAACACCTTGGCAGACACCTGCCCTCTCCCCTCCAGAACCCGAGACTGCCCACGTGACCAGTACCAATGCAGTTTAATGATGTCTAAGTCAGTTTCCAGATTGGCTGCAAAACCTAAACACATCTCTAAAAAACTAAGAGAAAGGACATGTGTTTATAGTCTCATTAGTTTTCCTCTGTCACAAAAAAAAAAAAAAAGCTCACTTCACACAGCAAGACTTTCCTCAAATGATGAATAGTTCAAATACAATAATACATCCCTCTATGGAGAAAACTTTAATGGTTACAGTTTATACAATTACAGTTATAACTGTAATGGTTACAGTTATAATGATCTCTATTGAGATCATTAATAATGAGTATTGTTGGTTAATGAACTGAGGGTAGAGAGAAAAGACAAATGGAATGTTTGGTTAAGCAGTCAAACTACACAAATATGTTTAGGATGAGAGTGAAAAATGGGGAGGGGCAGAAAGGCTCAGAGTAGGGGAAATTTCTTTTTCTTCCTTTTCCCTCCCTTCTTCCCTCCGTTTCTTCCTTCCTCCCTCCTTTCTTCCTTTTCTTTCCCTCTTTCTTCTTCCTTCTCTCTCAAGGGCTAAAGAAACGCGGAACGGGGCAGAAAGGCTCGGAGTAGGGGAAGTTTCTTTCCCTCCCTCCCTCCCTCCTATTTTTTCGATCCCAGGCTGGAGTGCAGTGGCGTGATCTTGGCTCACTGCAACCTCAGCCTCCCTGGCTCAAGTGATTCTCATGCCTCAGCCTCCCAAGTAGCTGGGATCACAGGCGCATGCCACCATGCCCAGCTAATCTTTCTATTTTTAGTAGAGACGGGTTTCACCATGTTGGCCAGGCTGGTCTCAAACTCCTGACCTCAAATGATTCGCCCACCTCAGCCTCCTCAAGTGCTGAGATTACAGGTGTCAGCCACTGTGCCTGGCCATTTCTTGCCTTCTTGAGGATGAGAGGAAGGGGGCAGGAACAAGGATACCAGACTCTGGAGGAGCTGGCGCACATAGTAGGAAGAGGGTGCAGGAAGGAGAGGGACTCTCGGCCTTAAGCCTCTTTTATATAACTTGGCATCCTGGAAATCTGACTAGCTTGTTCCACGGAAGCTGTTTCTAGGGTGGACAGACCACAATTTAAGTCAAAGGGTGTGTATGTTTTCCTCTTCCTTCTACCCCAGCAAACAGACTTGAAAAACTGCAGGAGTAACTGCTTGTTTCTCTGTGGACAACAAAATAGGAGAAAGGGGCTAGATATCAAAATGGATTTGAAATACATTGAAAAGTATTTATCTGGATTAGCAATGAGACAAATAGATACAGTGAACTGCTAAGGCACGTAATGTGCTCTGCTAGGTCATTTTAATCCAACATCACAACCTTCCCATAGTGGAGACAAGAAGGGAACAACTCCTTACTCTGCAGAGGTAAATATGGAGGCAGCTCTTGACCTAGCCTAGGTTATGCGACAAGTCAGGAAAAGCCAGCATATGGGATCTCTGAGAACGAAGGGATTTGAGTGCTGCATGAATGAGATCAGCAGTCTTGTTTTCTCTCCAAGAACCCTATGTGACTCTCAAAATCAGCACTTTTCACATCATTTTTCTCTCTTTCTTTTTTTTTCCTGAGATGGAGTCTGCTCTGTTGCTCAGGCTGGAGTGCAGTGGTGCAATCTTAGCTCACTGCAACCTCCACCTCCTGGGCTCAAATTATTCTCCTGCCTCAGCCTCCCAAATAGCTGAGATTACAGGTGTGCACCACCATGCCCAGATAATTTTTGTATTTTTAGTAGAAATGGGATTTTCCCATGTTGGTTGGTTGGGCTGGTCTCAAACACCTGACCTCAGATGAGGTCTCCCAAAATGTTGGGATTATAGGCATGAGCCACTGTGCCAGGCCTGACCATGTATCATTTTTTATACTGCAAAAATGATTAGACAAAGAGCTATAAAATCATGGGGGGCCGGGTGCGGTGGCTCAAGCCTGTAATCCCAGCACTTTGGGAGGCCGAGACGGGCGGATCAC
>NC_045440.1:99892341-99916037 GCF_002776525.5 Piliocolobus tephrosceles
GTGGTGGCTCACGCCTGTAATCTCAGTACTTTGGAAGGCCGAGGTGGGCGGATCAAGAGGTCAGGAGATCGAGACCATCCTGGCTAACACAGTGAAACCCCCATCTCTACTAAAAATACAAAAAATGAGCCAGGCATGGTGGCCGGCACCTGTAGTCGCAGCTACTCGGGAGCCTGAGGCAGGAGAATGGCGTGAACCCAGGAGGCGGAGCTTGCCGTGAGCTGAGATTGCGCCACTGCACTCCAGCCTGGGCGACTGAGGGAGACTCCATCTCAAAAAAAAAAAAAATCATGGGGAACAACGTGCAATTAACTGTGATTTCCTATGTCCTTTCCCCAGGGATCATGAAACTATCTGATAGGACTTTTCCATTATTTTAGTTTTGAGACAAGGTCTCAGTCTGTCTTTCAGGCTCGAGTGCAAGCAGCATGATCATGGCCACAGTTCACTGCAGCCTCAACCTCCTGGGCTCAAGTTATCCTCCCATCTCAGCCTCCTGAGTAGTTGGGACTACAGGCACATGCTATGGTACCCAGCTAATTTTTAAATTTTGCAGAGATGAAATCTCACTATGTTGCCCAGGCTGGTCTCTAACTTTTGGGCTCAAGCGATCCTCCTGCTTCGTTCTTCCAAGGTACTGGGATTATAGCCACTGCCCCCTGCGCCCTTTCCATTTCTAGTAACCCATGTGTTTCACTTTGTGTCAATCTTCTAGATATAATAAAGCTTCAAGAAACAGAATTACTTATGTAGAGTTTACAAAGAGTGTCAATGAGATACACCAAAAGAAATAACTGAGGCTGATTCTTTGGGATAAAAATGCCCCTTCCTATCTCTCTTATTTTAATCTCCCTTGGAATGTAGCAAAAATCTTAACTGCTTATTAAAAGTACACTATGGACACAAAGCAACCATATGCAAAACAGCTGAACACACGGTTAGGAACGTTGGAAGCTCGAGTGTTTGACCCCCATTCCTCTTGGCCTAAGATGCTGATTTTATCAGGACTGGGATATTAAAAACACTGTGTGTAGGCCGCGCGCAGTGGCTCACGCCTGTAATCCCAGCACTTTGGGAGGCTGAGGTGGGTGGATCATGAGTTCAAGACCAGTCTGGCCAAGATGGTGAAACCTCATCTCTACTAAAAATACAAAAATTAGCCAGGCATGGTGGTGGGTGCCTATAATCCCAGCTACTCAGGAGGCTGAGGCAGGGAATTGCTTGAACCCAGGAGGCAGAGGATGGGCGACAGAGCGAGACTTTGTCTCCAAAAAAAAAAAAACACCACTGTGTGTAAAACAAGCAATAAAGCCTGCTCCTTAGGCTGAATTGGGTGCATCTGCCTGGCCATATGTGGAGGGAAAGGTCCTCAGACACAGACAGCACAGAGAGTCACAAGGTCATCTTAGATGTGAGCAAACCTCATTTTAATTGCAAAAGACTTCATTTACAGCACATTCAATAATGAACCAACAGGAGAGTTGCTGACTTTGGAACATATGAATATATAAAAATCCCTTGCAATTCAGGTAGTCAAGATAAAAAGCGCATGCAAGGAAAACAATCCTCATTTTTCTGAAAACTTTTACATTTTAAAAGGTGACTAGGCATAGTTGGAAGTTCAAAGTAGTAGGATATAGCTTGCAGAGAAAGGAAAACCCTTTTCCATGTTGTTAGGCAAAAGTACATCAAATATATCCAAATTCCACTTGATAAAGTCAGTTGGATGACCGCCTTGAACCAAGCTAGGGCAGAACAGTTAGTAAGAGCAGGCCCTGGGTGGGGATGCAAATCCAGAAGAGGGGCACCAGATCCCATGCAGTGCCAAGCACATCTGTTCCACCCTCTAACACATACAAGGCACGTCACCCCATGTCCCTGGACACAAGATCCATGAGAACAGTCAGCAGATGGTCACTGCTCCCACAGCCTGGTGCTTTCTAATCGTCTTAATTCAGGCCATGGAGAAAATCCTTTACCACCAAACACAAACTGTCATTGAACTTAAGTCATAAAGGATGTTGTGGGGGAAATTCTTGTAACACAAACATAAGGACTTCTATTTACCTAATTAAACAGTCATTACACAATTGACATTCCTGTTTCCATAAGGTTTTGTTCTCTATGCTGGAATGGCTGAAGAAAAAGTCGTCTGTTTTTGGTTTTATTTTACATTTTCAAAAGTGAGGGAACAGAGAGAAAAAATGTGACTAACTGCCCAATTCTGGGGCCCAGCAGGTACAAAAGCAGACTTATCTGACTCTAGGTCCATCAGATTTGGGGGAAGTTTCAGTGCCTAGGGAAGGTTAGTGAAGCCCGTTATATCCCCGATCCTACAGGAAGAATTCCACAGCTAATCTATCACAGTGTTCTAGCAAAGCATATATTGAAAACTACAGTTTTCAACCTAACATCTAAATTTTAAAAAGTAGCATTTCAGCAACAAACAAGCTCAGAGAGCTCATCGCAAAAGTGAAATAACAGAACTATTGCTCAGATCTCTGCAAAGTCAAGCTGCTGCCCTCAGCTCTGCCCACTCGAAGGCTTAGGCAGACACGTAAGGTGGCGGCGGCTCCTTGGCAGCACCATTCACAGTGGCATCATCATACGGGGGTAGCAGCACCTGAGAGGAAAGAGGGACGGCAAGAGTTAGTGTTTCAAGAGCACGTACGTTCCCTGAGGTTTAGCTGTCACTGAACTTTTATGCAACTAAACATGTTCCACAACTTGAACCAAGTTCAATTTTCTATCAAGTGATACACTTCATTAAAAGACTTTTTGAATCCTTAAAGGAGCAAATGGAGAGCGACTCTCAAGCCGTGAGCTTTTCTAACCCTGACCATGTGTACCTGGATGGCCAGCGGTCGGTGACTCTAGAAGAAACGGTGAGGGCTCTGAAGAGGAAAAAGGACCCCTAGGTGAGTGTGTCCGTGTGCACACACAAACAGGACTTGACTGACTACAGTGACCACTCGTGGTGAGAACTGCAAAGTGTAGTGAAAATGCCAAGCTTTTGGTATCAGCCTGGATTCAAAGCCTGGGTCAGTCACATTTTATCAGCGTAGCCTTGGGTAAGTTACTTAACGTCAGTTTCTGTGTCTATGAAACAAGGATACCTGAGAGTTGGCCGTCTACACACTGGCTGATTTCAGCTTTCTTGGAGTAGAAAATGGAATACAGAATAGTTTTATCACCCTTCATTCAGTAAACTAACATTTATTACGCATCTAGTACGTAACAGTCATTGTGAGTACAAGATAATTGAGACAAAATACAGTCCCTGCCCTTTAGGAGCTCAGAGATGAGAAGACAAAATAAAACCTCACCCCCCTCAAGTGATTTGTGGAAAGGAAAAGACTATTCACAAACAAAACCACACTTGGTTAGATTTTCTATCAGGAATATCATTTATGGTAAAGTGGTATTCATCAGTTTTGTTAATTTTCATTTATCTGTCCCTTTAGCTCCTACCAGAACAACACTAAAATTTTAAGTTCGTTTCAAGTTTTTGTCACGTTGCGTACACACACACCCCTCCTCTCTAGCTCTACGCACTTCATTACTTCTCTCCTCCCAGTCTTGGGGCTTCTGCAGGGCTGAAGCCGGTCTCACTTCCCCGAGGGTGGGCCAGTGCCTATCTGACAGCAGGAACTCAGATGTCTGCAGAGTGACAGAGGGGCCATTTAGGCCCCTGAAAAGCCTGTATGGTTCCTTCGGCCACCTAGGCAGAGGGCACCTGTACTGGCTAGGGTCCAATCAGAACACAGAAGCCACACAGGGATGTGAATAAAGTTTAATGAACAATTATTAACAGGGGACTGAGGAGCGGGGAACTGACTAATGGGGGGAAAAGAGCACTAATGGATACGAAGATTGAAGGAGGGCACTCAGGGAAGGAACAAGCTAGAACAGAGGTCCCCAGGGCTGGGCTGAGACACGGCTGGGGAGGGTGTGGCTGAAGCCCAATGGGCAGTGGAGAAGCTTCCAGCTGAACCAGGTAGAGGAAGTGTGCACAGAAGCGCCTGCGGGAAGCCGTTCCCAGGAGCCACTGCCCGCACTGGAAACCGCCTGAGAGGCAGTGGGTGCTGGCAGGCCTGTCATGAGGAGGTGCTGCCGCCGCTGTCTCCACTCGCACTGGGCCCTGGGGAGCACTGTCAACAAGATCTGAACGCTGCAGAAGCACACAGGAACGGGGGGTGGGCGGGCAGGGGGCAGGGGCTTTCCTCCTCCAGCGCCCCCCCTCGACGGGCCTGGCTAAACAGGGTCAGGAGGTAAAGGAGGAGTATGTGCAAGGCCCAGCCCACTTCAAGCTAAATGAGACTCTGGAGCTGTGATGCAAGAAGCGGGTAACTGGCCAGCAACACACAGGCAAAGGCAATGCGCCAGAGTCACGCCCGCCAGCTCCCCGGCCTCTGTTCCTGAAAGAGGTAGTGACCTTTGCCTATGTGCTAGATACTTTACATGTCAGGTATTACTCAAGGCACAGACTCTGGGGCAAATGTTCAGCGTTGCCCACGTGGAAAAGGAATGGAGTAGGCAAGATACACTCAGTACAGAACACACGCCTGAGGCAAGGAAGCACAGCAGGAAACCAGGTCCAACAAACCAGCACCCACTGAGCACCTAGGTGTCCGGGGCACTCAGTCACAGCGACTTGAACCTGAAAACATGTCTGTTCAGGGGCCTGCAGTCTAGCAGAGGGCAGACACAGGTAAAACTCATCATGAGCAATGTGTGGATGTAGACAAGGACAACCAATTTAAGCTGGGGAGTCAAGGAAGGCCTCTCAGTAGGATGACCAGGCGTGCAGCAAAGAGGATGACATTCCAGTAGGGAGTTAAGAGAGAAGCAGGCCACAGGGCACTTTCTGGAAACTGCAAGGGGTTCACTACATTGAACACCGAAGGGAGAATGTTGCAGAGATGAAGTTGGATAGGAAAGGGTCAGCACATGAAGACAGAGCCTCATGGTCGACCTTGACAAGTTCTTGCCAGTATCTAACAACAGCATCTCCACTAGCAACTCCACAAGTGTCTGCTTGAGCTGCAGGAAGAAAAAAGTGTTCTCTAAAACAAAGCAACAGCTGTCTTCTCTGCATGTGCATATTGGACTTTAGGACTGAGCCCCCAGTGCACATATGTGTGTGTGCATTAGATACAGCAACTTATAACAAGTGGAAACAGCTGTGACCAGCACCAGAAATATTAAATTTTAGCATGACTGAGCTTCAACACAATGCCCCACTACTGCATTAAACAATTAACTGATTCAAATACTTATCTTTAGATAAATTATCCTAAATCACGGTACAGCTACTTAAATGTTTAAAACATAGAGATGGGGTCTTGCCACATTGCCCAGGCTGGTATAGAACTCCTGGCCTCAAGTGATCCTCCCACCTCAGCCTCCCAAAGTGTTGGGATTACAGGCATGAGCCACTGTGCCCGACCTGTAGAGCTACTTAAAAGGTAAAAATCAGCTACCACATCTACCATTTTTTTCTAAGCAAAACACAATATTCAAATCAAAAATCTGCAAAATGTTCACAGAAGATTAACATAAAATATTCTTGAAAAAAATGGTGCTGCAAATCTGCCTTTTGTTTGTCAAAATAAAACTTTCACATTACATTTGGCAGTCTGTCACTATTTCTTGTGATTCATCTTCAAACTCGTTTTAAAGTTTCATTTTAAATCAATGCTTTAACATTTTTTTAATTTTATTTTATTTTTTATTTTTATTTTTTTAAGACAGAGTCTTGCTCTGTCACCCAGGCTGGAGTGCAGCAGCATGATCTTGACTGACTGCAACCTCCGCCTCCTGGGTTCAAGTAATTCTCCTGCCTCAGCCTCCAAAGTAGCTGGGATTACAGGTGCCTGCCACCACACCCATCTAATTCTTAGCTTTAGCAAAGACGGGGTTTCACCACGTTGGCCAGGCTGGTCGCGAACTTCTGCCCTCAGGTGATCCACCTGCCTCAGCCTCTCAAAGTACAGGGATTATAGGTGTAAGCCACCATGGCTAGTCAGTCAGTACTTTAACATCCTGATAGTATTTTCTTTCAAATATTCTATTGCCTTGGACCTTTAATCCAAAGCTTAAGATACTTGGAGAAGAATTTCTCCTTTCATTAAAGTTTCTGACACCCTCCCTTGTTTTCACTTTTCCTTCAACACATACTAAATACTGATTGCAAAATATTCTCCAGATGACGCCTTTGGACTACTTTCAAAGGTTCCCCACATGGCATTGGTTTTAAATCCTTATGGGGCAGTATCATCTTTTTATCTAAGTGTTGCTGATATTATTGACGATTTAAAGGAAGGGCTGGTGAAGGAAGCATTGCCACAGTTTCTACTGCAGTCTATTCACTACAAACACTTCTATTTTTCTTTTCTACAAGGATCAGTCAAGTACTCCAAAATCTGAGAAAATAACTATAGGATCAATGAACAACACAGAATGTGCCCATTAAGATGCCATGTAACAAAACTGGCGACAACTCTAGTATTTCGACATTTGTGGAAGCTGGTGTTAGTTAAAACCACTCTTTTTGTTTTTAAAAATTTAACCATTCACAATGAATGATCAAAAATAATCTCTGAGAACTAAGAATATAGGTCATGTCCTACTTCTGAAGTCACTTCTTGACAAGCAGCAGCTACTCAAGGAGCATCTAGATAAACATACTCATGAATTTAAAACCACAACCACAGACTGCTTTAGGTCAAGCAATGCTTAATACAACCAAATTCTAATCTAAGTTCAGTTTCTTGGAGTTGGTTTTAACATGAGTTCAGCTACGGAATGGCTGGATGACAGTGGAACTCCCTTCCACACAAAAGGAAAAATCCCCCTAATGCCCTCAGAAGTTCTTTAGGAAGATTATTCTCTGTCTATATATAATGTCTCTTCTATTGAAGTTGTTATGCTAGGTGACAGCCTACTGGTGGGAAAGAAACTCATCATTCATTCCAATTCAACTCAACAAAGATTCAGTTACCAGAGGTAACTTCATTCTTCTTAGATACATCAACATATAGAACAGTTGTGGGGAGAAATAAATCAAAGGTTGCAAAATCTGACATTCTAAAATAGAAGTGATTCCAACTAGGCCAAAATCCCCAAGACATTAATAATTTGGGGAAACTGGCTGGGTACAGTGGCTCATGCCTATAATCCCAACAGTCTGGGAAGTTGAGTGAGGTGGGTGTATGTTTGAACCCATGAGTTTGAGACCACCCTGGGCAAAATAGCACGACTCCATCTCTATTTAAATTTTAAAGCATTTTTGGGAAAACGAATTCACTCCATCAAATAATAATAAATGACAAAATGCTCAGGAGGGAAGAACTATTTATTGGGAAAAACAGAAAATACTTAGGCTCAGCACGGTGGCTCACGCTGTAATTCCAGTACTTTGGGAGGCCGAGGCGGGTGGATCACCTGAGGTAGAGAGTTCGAGACCAGCCTGACCAACATGGAGAAACCCCATTTCTACTAAAAATACAAAATTAGCCAAGCGTGGTGGCACATGCCTGTAATCCCAGCTACTTGGGAAGCTGACGCAGGAGGATTGTTTGAACCCGGGAAGTGGCAGTTGTAGTGAGCTGAGATCACGCCACTGCACTCCAGCTTGGGCAACAAGTGCAAAACTCCATCCAAAAAAAAAAAAAAAAATGAAGGGAGGGAGGGAGGGAGGAAGGAAAATATTTGGATACTAAGGTTAGAACTGGACTTTTACTGTAATAATAGTTAAGCACTAAAGGCTTCTTTGGAATTCTACAGTTGCTAGCATTACATTCCCAAAAGTATGAAGTATAAATTACAAAAGGGTCTTCAGACATTCATAAAAATATATCACAAAACGTTAAAAGATATGATTGTGCTGGTGTAGTGGCTCACACCTGTAACTCCAACACTTTTGGAAGCCAAAGCAGGAGGACTGCTTGAGTTCAGGAGTTCCAGAACAGTGTGGACAACATAGCAAGACCCTGTCTCTACAAAAAATACAAAAATTAGCCTTAGGAGGCTGAGGTGGGAGGACTGTTTGAGCCCAAGGGGTTGAGGTTGCAGTGAACCATGATCGCATCACTGCACTCCAACCTAGGTGACAGAGTAAGACCCTGTCAAGGGCGGAAGGAAGGAAGGAGGGAGGGAAGGAAGGCGGGCAGAAGATAGTAGATCGAACCCACACTCGTAAGGGTTGGATTTTTCTATATAAGTGTTGAGTTGTGGTGGTCAAAATGTAATAGTTACGAGTAGTAGGGCTAGTAGGGTGTTGATTGTTAAGGCTAATGTTAGGCTAATTACTCTTTCGAATGCTGTCGAAACTAGCTGATTGGAACTCAACGGTACTATTTATACTAAAAGAGTAAGATCCTCATCAGTAGATAGAAATGTATAGGAATAATCACACTACATCTACAAAATGTCAATATCATGCAGCGGTTTCGAAGCCAAAATGGTGGTTGGATGTAAAGTGATAAAATAATTGGCGGATAAGGCAGATAAGGAATGTTGATCCAATGATAACATGAAATCCGTGAAAGCCTGTGGCTATAAAAAATGTTGAACCATAAACTCCATTGGAAATAGTAAAGGGTGCTTCAAAGTATTCTGAGATTTGTAGGAGGGTGCAGTAGATATCTAGTAAAATTTTAATAAGTAGTGCTTGAATTGTTTGTTTTCGATTAAACTGTGATAAGCTCAAGTAATTGAAACTCCTGATGCGAGCCATATGGACGTGTTTAAGAGTGGTACTTCTAGGGGGTTTAGAGTAACGCCTAAACGTGGACTCTAACATGGACGTGTTTAAGAGTGGTACTTCTAGGGGGTCAATGTCCTCCTGGTTGTGGAGTGGGGGCTAGGCTACAGTGATAAAATGCTCAGAAGAATCCAGCGAAGAAGATTTCTGAGATGATAAATAAAATTATTCCGTAGCAGAGGCCTTTTTGGACAGGTGTTGTGTGATGGCCTTGGTACGTACTTTCTTGGACAATGTCACATCTTCATTGGTATATGGTCAGTGTGTTAGTTAGCAGGCCTAGTGTTAGTAGGGTGGTGAGCAGAAGTGAAATCACATGGCCAAGCCGGATGTTATCAGGAGGGCTGAGAGGGCCCCTGTTAGTGGTCAGGGGCTGGGTTTAACTATGTGGTAGGCGTGCGATTCGTGGGTCATTAGGTATTGTCATGTAAGTAGAGTCTTAGTAAGAATGTAAAAACATAGGCTTGAATTAGGGCAACGGGGATCTCCAGGGTGGTTAGTAGGATTAGGATTATAAAGATAATTGAAGTTGTGGGCAGATTAATGGTTGACAGTGTTAGTGTGGCAGTTCCAATCAAGTGTATGAGTAGGTGGCCTGCTGTGATACCAGCAGTTAGGTGTACAGCCAGGGATATTGGGTGGATAAACAGGCTAATGGTTTCAATGATTACTAGTATAGGGATAAGGGGTATGGGTGTGCCTTGTGGTAAAAAGTGAGCTAAAGAGTTTTTAGTTTTAAAGCCAAGGCCTGTAATTACTGTGTTTGTTCACAGAGGGATTGCTATGGCTAGATTTATGGATAATTGGGGTAGTTGGTGTAAATGAATGGGGTGAGAGTCTGAGGAGGTTTGTTGTGGTAATAAAGATAACTAGGGATGTTAGTATAAGGGATCAGGTTCGTCCTTTTGACATTATGAATTATCATTATTTGTTTTAGGGTAAGTTGAATTAGTCATTGCTGAGTAGTGATTAGTCGGTTACTGATAAGGTGTTTGGAAGTTGGAATTAGTAGGGAGAGGAATTGGTACTACAGCACATAGATCTCAAATTGTCCAGGCAATAAATGGGGTAAGTAGATTTTTGTTCATTTTGATTCTCAAGGGCTGTCATGATTTTGTATATCAATTATTTTTGGTGAGGAAGGTAGATGATAATTTGTGCGTAATAGTTTTAGTTGAATGGTAAGGAATGGTGTAAAGAGCATGGATACAATAATAGCAGGTCATGTGGAGGATACCTAGTTGAGGCATCTCACTGCAGAGAGATATTATTTCTCTCGTTCTTTAACTTAAAAGGTTAATGCTGGGGCAGCTGTACAGTGATCTGTGGAGAGAGTTCGCAATGGGCTTATAGAGTGAAGGTGCAATAGACATATGGGATGAAGGTACAGTAGATTTATAGCATGAATACAGGCCCTATTTCGAAGATTTTTAGTGGAATTCGTTCTAGAACAATAGGTATAAAACTATGGTTGGCTCCACAGATTTCTGAGCACTGTCCATAGTAGACGCCTGGCCATATAGCTGATAAAGCAGCAGAGAAAAAATGGGGGGGAAGAGTGAGAGTTACATCTGATTCAAAAGGCATCTCACACTGATATTCAGCAACTAGCAAAGCAGACTATTATTTTTAAATATGAAGGTAAGTACAGAAGAAATGAGTGAAAGAGTTGAGTGTGTTTTCTGCTGGGGTGAAAAAGTAGAGGATGGGGGAGGGAGTGATGGGACGATTAAAAAACAAACCTTTTGATTCTGATTGTTAGGGATATGTGTGCAACATGGTGTTAAAAGTAACATTTTAAAAATGGAAAGAGGAAGTCAGTCATCATGGGGAAGCTTTCAGCCTGAGGATGTGGGCAGGCGAAGACTGCCCATTCCTTCGGCCTTCCCAGTTGGCAGGTGAGTTTTAAGCTTTTACCTACAAGCTTCTGCAGGGGCCTGGGAAACAACTCAACTTGTCAAAGAGGCGACTTTCAACACAAGGAAGGGCAGTAGGGCCTGAACACGTGCAGTATAGACCCTAAGTAAAGCAAGGGGGAGTACCGTGCTGTTTGAAGTCATTTCCTTGGAGCTGACATGTTTGCAGACAGAAGTCTTCCAGTCCTGTGAAACCCCACCTCCACATTGAGACGTAATCTAGAAGCAAGCACCCAAAACCCCAATGGAAACCAGAGAACTAGGATGCCAGCTGTTTCAGGATGGTGGGAACATGTTAATACCAATGAATTCCATGAGCATGAGCTCACTGCTGAACTTCTTTGGTTGAGAAATGACTTATAGTATTAGAATAGCATTGGCTAGATGCAGAAGCTCACACCTGTAATCCCAGCACTTTGGGAGGCCAAGGCAGGCAGATGGTTTGAGCCCAGGAGTTCGGGACCAGCCTAGCCAATGTAGCCAGATCCCATCTCAACAATAACAAAAAAGAAAAATTAGCTGGGTGTGGTGGTACGTGCATGTAATCCCAGCTACTTGGGAGACTGAGGTGGGAGGATCACTTGAGCCCTGGAGGGTTGAGGCTGCAGTGAGCCATGATCATGCCACCGCACTCCAGCTGGTATGACAGAGACCCCCTCTCCCCATCCCGCGCCCCCCCCCACAAAAATCATCATGCAAAATAAGACAACTGAGTGTTAAAACCACCCAGAAATAAGGCAAAACGGAAATTTATTGGGTTATAAGGTTTTTATTTCTACATACACAGATAGACAAAAAGGGAAAGAGGAGAAGGTGTCAGTTTCTTTTCTGGTAGTAAACTAAAATAGGAATTCATAGAATGGATCTTTGTATAAATGACAGCAGGTAATACTGTATATAAATAACAGCTTCAGCTACTATTCAAGACTTTAGCAACTGTTTTGTAAGCTATTTATTTATTTATTTGAGATGGAGTTTCGCTCGTTGCCCAGGCTGGAGTGCAATGGCGCAATCTTGGCTCACTGCAGCCTCCGCCTTCTGGGTTCAAGACATTCTCCTGCCTCGGCCTCCCAAGTAGTTGGGATTACATACGCCCGCCACCATGCCAGGCTGGTCTCAAACTCCTGACCTCAGGTCATCTGCCCACTTTAGCCTCCCAAAGTGCTGGGATTACAGGTGTGAGCCACTGCGCCCGGCCAGCAGATGATTTATTTTCCACTATAGTTTAATAAATACAAGTTTTGGGTGTTTTGTTGTTGTTGTTTTGTTTTTTGTGGGTTTTTCTGAAATGGAGTCTCACTCTGTTGCCAGGCTGGAGTCCAGTAGCGCAAATCTCGGCTCACTGCAGTCTCTGCCCCCCAGGTTCAAGCAACTCCCTTGTCTCAGCCTCCTGAGTAGCCGGGACTATAAGCGCACACCACCATGGCCAGCTAATTTTTTGTATTTTAGTAGAGACAGGGTTTCACCATGTTGGCCAGGATGGTCTCGATCTCCTGACATCATGATCCACCCGCTGCAGCCTCCCAAAGTGCTGGGATTACAGGCGTGAGCCACAGCGCCCGGCCAAATATAAATTTTGATTTAGATATTACGTAAGGGCCAGGCGCGGTGGCTCACACCTGTAATCCTAACACTTTGGGAGGCCGAGCCAGGTGAATTACTTGAGGTCAAAAGTTAGAGACCAGCCTGGCCAAGATGGTGAAGCCTCATCTCTAAATACAAAATATAAAATTTAGCCAGGTGTGGTGGCATATACCTGTAGTCCCAGCTACTGAGGAGGCTGAGGCATGGGAATTGCTTGAACCCAGGAGATGGAGGTTGCAGTGAGTCAAGATCACACCACCACACTCCAGCCTGTGTGAGAGAGCGAGACTCTATCTTTTAAAAAAAAAAAAAAAATTATATAAGGGAGCACTAAAACGTTTGCAGGAAAAAGATACCCTTACAAAAACCCCAAAGATTAGGCCGGGTGCAGTGGCTCATGCCTATAATCCCAGCACTTTGGGAGGCCAAGGCGGGCAGATCACAAGGTAAGGAGTTAGAAACCAGCCTGGCCAATATGCTGAAACTGTCTCTACTAAAAACACAAAAATTAGCCGAGTGTGGTGGCGAGCGCCTGTAGTCCCAGCTACTCGGGAGGCTGAGGCAGGAGAAATGCTTGAACCAAGGAGGCAGAGCTTATAGTGAGCTGAGATCGCACCACTGCACTCCAGCCTGGGCAACAGAGCAAGACTCAAAACAACAACAACAAAAAACAAAGACTAGGTATTCCTGTTTGCTGACCCTCTTGCAGGAGGGAATAGTTCAATTCAGATCTATCCAAGCCAAAAGCAGGGGCTACTGAACAATCTGGAATGTTTCAGATAACTGTCCTACAGTTGCCTAGAAAACTCAGCCTACATTTCTAGTAAGGCTGGGGTTGGTAAACTATGTGGGCCAAATAGGGCCTGTCATCGATTTACTGTATGGCCTGGGAGCTAAGAACTTTTTAAATGTCACTTCATGGTTGAAGGAAAAAAATTTCAAAAGAAAAATGTTTTGTGACATGTGAAAATCATTTAAATTCAAAATTCAGTGTCCCTAAGTAAAGCTTTATCGGGACCTAGCCACATTCATTCACGTATACTGTCTACAGCTGCTTTTCAGCTTCATCAGCAAAGTCGAACCAAAGCCTGAAATATTTACTGTCTAGCCCTTTACAGAAAAAGTTTGCCTTTGCCTGCACTAAGGAAAAGCACTGCCCTCAATTGTGACCTTGGAAGATGTGATGTCAGACGAGAAAGTACAGTCCCTAAGCAATCTCCTTTTTTTTTTTTTTTTTTGAGACGGAGTTTCCGCTCTTTTTGCCCAGGCCGGAGAGCAATGGCGTGATCTCAGCTCACCGCAACCTCCGCCTCCTGGGTTCAAGTGATTCTCCTGCCTCAGCCTCTCGAGTAGCGGGATTACAGATATGTGCCACCATGCGTGGCTAATTTTTGTAGTTTTAGTAGAGACGGGGTTTCTCCGTGTTGGTCAGGGTGGTCTTGAACTCCCGACCTCAGGTGATCCACCTGCCTCGGCCTCCCAAAGTGCTGGGATTATAGTCGTGAGCCACCGCGCCCAGCCAGCAATCTCATTATTTAAGGGCACTTAAGTCTTCCAAAGGTCCATTCCAATTACTCCCAAGTAGCCAAAATATGTTTTCTTTTCCACCATGTAAAACCAATCGCCTATGATGCATCTTGTTTAAAATATGCAGTGTTTACATCAAATATTTATCTTATATTGGTCACACCACATTTGCCTGTTGTGATGTGAGATTCCTTTACTTAAGCCAAACAGGAAAGGGGAGATAAGTGAATTATGAACCTCTGTGAGTAACTGGAATAACCATGTGGGCATTCACATCGCAAGTATTTTCAATTGGGTCTGAAAATTATAAAATACCAATACAGTTATAAATAATCATAATACAATTATGAAATACCAAGACCAAACTGAAAGTTAAAATGGTTCTACACACTTAAGTATTTATAATAGTTAAGCAAATACTGGATATTTAAATATTGAGGAAATGGAATAAGCAGTGTGCTATCACCTCGGTAACCCTATCAAAGACATCTCAGCAGCTGCCTCTCCATGTTCCCGAAGCCTGAATGTGCTACGCCACCTACTGTACACATCTCCTTCATGACAACAACCGTTCCGGGGGCTCCAATCCCACCACGCCCAGCTGCTGCTGCAGAACGTGGGCCGGAAAAGGAGGGATGCAGGGACTGCTCATAACCTTGGATCTCAGATTCCCATTTCACCTGCCTCCACCAGCCCACATCCTTCCCTGCCACCTCCCTTGCAATAATGGAAAGGGAAATACATTCCCAGAAACCTTTCCTAAAATGTAAAAATATAAAATTCCATGCCTCATTTGTCCCTAGAGTAAAATCAATATGGACTCTGAGGCAAGCTGTGTGTGTGTGTGTTTTATAGTAAAATGGTTCACAACGAAAACTAGGTTGGTTTGAAGCTTTCAGAACTTTAGGTTTCAAATATCCATGGGTTGATCTGACTGCTCTAGACATCCTCTCGAACACACTCTGAGATCCCCCAGAAGCAAAGCCTCCTAAAGTTTACAAGTGCTTGTATAGTTTTCTCGAATGTTGCTCTGGGATGAAATAACTGGAAAGTTATATGGCTCAGAAATAATTTCCAGCAGACCAGGACATTTAAAATTTTATTGTTGGAAGAATATTATGCAGAAGGAAAGAAATAGGAGCCGAGTTAATGTCACATACTGTCAGACTGAACCTCAGAATTACAGCCAAGGAAAAGGTTTTGGGAGAAAAATCTCAGGAGCATGTAGTCCAATCTCACCCATGATGCTCTGATATTGGAGCCAACAGGTAAGTCTATCTGAAGCTGTGTCCGCGTATGACAACATCGGGAGAATGCAGAGACTGGGTTATGGGAAGGAGGACTGTGTAGCACAACTATATAGATAAGGCAGCTGCCCTGGTATGCAAAATTTACTTTTAGCCTTTCTTTTTCTTCCACCTCTTTTCTATGAGTCACCCACCCCTCCCTTCCACTGTGTGAAAAGGTATAAACTAGCAAACAAACAACAAACCAGAAAATCCCACTGGTTTTAAAGTTTGTGACTATACTCGAGAAGAACTGTCTGAATGAAAAAGTGTCCACGTTTCACTCCTCATCCTGGGCAATACACCCAGACACTGCGGTGAGAACACATGGCCCCAGCTGCCATCCCAACTGGACAATAGTTAGGAGGAGGTGAGTGGGTCAGAACAGCCTGCAGCCAAGCTGATCGGGCTGTAGTCCCCCTCCTGCCACTCAACTAGCAGGCTGACCTTGGGAGTTACCCTCTTGGTGCCTCAGTTTCCTCTTTTACAACACAGGAACTAATAGATTAGACCTAGTACATGAAGGACTCTTGTGTGACTGAGTTAATCTATGTAAAGCACTCAGCACAAGGTCTGGTGGGCAGCACCTGCCACGTGTCTGCGGAGAAACCTATGATACACACCCTGAAGTAGGGAGATCTAAGAGATGCAGAGAGGAGTAGAGCATCAATGCAGTCACTCAACCCTCACCGGATGGCACCGGTGGGCACACTGTTGAGGAGATGAGGGCATCAAAAGATGACTGGGCCAGATGATGTTCAAGGTGTTACCCCACCCTGCAAGTGCGTGATTGTATATGTTACATTAAGTGATAGTCACATACAAGAGAGCTCCTGTCATGCCAGTTCCCTCAATGATCTACTTTTAACTACCTCCGACAGTTCTCCCATCTGCCTTCCTCACTCCTGGCACTCCTGCCCTGGGCCAGACCTTCACTGCCTCTGACCCTGCCTCTGGAAATAGTCTCCTAGTGTTCTCTCAGCTTATTGGGGAGTTTACCAAATCTTCCATAGCAACCTGTCACTTTTGTTTTGGGCTTTTAAAATCAAAGGAAAAGAAAATGCTTGGAGAGATTATATAAATTACTAAATTATAAGGGAAAAGTGATACCTAAAATTGAGATTAGTAATAAGATCTCTCTTCTAAACTTAATAGGCAAGAAAGTTGAAAGCCAATAATGACAGGCTAGAGTTTCAAATTCTTCCAGTCCAATTCCTGAAGAGTCTTCTTTCTCTCCCCCTCTTCCATCACTGTCCCCGGGGCCCTCTGGTTCATTTATGCAGATGACAGTGGTAAAAACTCTGTTTTGTTGTGAGCCGCTTTTAATGTACCTGAATGTGGTGTGCACAGGATTGAAAGGGATGCTAAATTAATAGCCAATGTAGTAACTACTCTCAGGCAAAGCCTTCTTCAAACCATTTTGGAAAGTTAATTACGACTTTTATGACGGGAAAAAAAAAAAAAAAAACAAACAAACTCTTTATGCAGTCAAGAACTTGTTTCTAACCATATCCAAACTATACTAGGAAGTAATAACCTGCTTTTAAAAGTGGCAGGAGTGCTTTGGGTGGCTGAGGTAGGGGGAATCACCTGAGGTCAGGAGTTTGAGACCAGCTGGACAACGTGGTAAACCCTGTTTTTTTTTTTTTTTTTTTTTTTTTGAGACGGAGTCTCGCTCTGTCGCCCAGGCTGGAGTGCAGTGGCCGGATCTCAGCTCACTGCAAGCTCCGCCTCCGGGGTTTATGCCATTCTCCTGCCTCAGCCTCCCGAGGAGCTGGGACTACAGGCGCCTGCCACCTCACCCAGCTAGTTTTTTGTATTTTTTAGTAGAGACGGGGTTTCACCGTGTTAGCCAGGATGGTCTCGATCTCCTGACCTCGTGATCCGCCCGTCTCGGCCTCCCAAAGTGCTGGGATTACAGGCTTGAGCCACCACGCCCGGCCGAACCCTGTCTCTAATAAACACAAAAATTAGCCAGGCACGGTGGCATGTGCCTATAGTCCCAGCTACTCGGGAAGCTGAGACAGGAGAATAATGTGAACCTGGGAAGCAGAGACTGCGGTGAGCCAAGACTGCACCAATGCACTCCAGCCTGGGCGACAGAGTGAGACTCTGTCTCCAAAAAAAAAAAAGAAGTGGCAGGAGGAAAACATCAAATTTTTCATGCACAATTTTTAAAGTCATTGCAACCACTACTAAATCTGACTCTACTCCCATTCCCCTAGGCAATACCTTGTTTTGTGGTTTTTTGACAACCTAAGGTCAGCCTTAATTAGTCTCAGGTGCCTCAAAGATAGTTTATTAAGAAAAGGATACTGGGAAGATAATCTGGCCTTTGCCCCAGTCACCACTCACTGTGTGTGTGTGTGTGTGTGTGTGTGTGTGTGTGTGTGTGTGTGTGTTTCTCTTTATACTTATTTTCTGAAACCAACCTTTCTTCAACTGCGTTTTTCAAGCAGTTAGACACAAAAGAAGGCCCCTACATAGCAAAATACTTTCTGAGGTTAAAACAATAAGTTTGCATATAATGTTAATCTGGGTAAGAGCCTACAATATGACATGGCGTAATAAATATCATGGAGTTAAAAATGTTCCTGTTTTTCCCTAAATAGGAATTTTCCTACATTACCCAACTATGATCCTTCTATCTGGAATCAGAATTCTTATACCATTTTGGCTAAATATCAATCTCACTGCTTTTTGAGTGTCACAATTACAGAAGAATCAGGTTCCTTACATTTAGATTTAACATAATACTGGCTCTTATCACCATCCAGGCCTTTATTAGTATTAGTAAACAAGGTCACATAGGTTTAAGAAATACTTTTTAGGCCGGGCGCGGTGGCTCAAGCCTGTAATCCCAGCACTTTGGGAGGCCGAGATGGGTGGATCACGAGGACAGGAAATCGGGACCACGCTGGCTAACACAGTGAAACGCCGTCTCTACTAAAAATACAAAAACTAGCCAGCTGAGGTAGCGGGCGCCTGTAGTCCCAGCTACTCGGGAGGCTGAGGCAGGAGAATGGCGTAAACCCGGGAGGCGGAGCTTGCAGTGAGCTGAGATACGGCCACTGCACTCCAGTCCGGGTGACAGAGCGAGACTCCGCCTCAAAAAAAAAAGAAAAAGAAAAAGAAATACTTTTTAAAACCTTAATTTGTGGTCGGGTGCAGTAGCTCGCACCTGTAATCCCAGCACTTCGGCAGGCCAAGGCGGGTGGATAGCCTGAGGTCAGGAGTTCCAGACCAGCCTGACCAATATGATGAAACCCTATCTCTACTAAAAACACAAAAATTAGTCAGGCATGGTGGTGCGTGCCTGTGGTCCCAGCTACTCAGGAGGTTGAGGCAGGAGAATCGCTTGAACCCGGTGGGTGGAGGTTGCAGTGAGCTGATATATCGCTCCTATGTATTTCAGCCTGACAGAGCGAGACTCAAACCTGTTACCATAATCTACAACGCAGTCCCCGGTTTCATGGAAGACAACTTTTCTAAGGGGTTGGTGGAGTGAGGGGAGTGTGTGTGATGATGGTTTCAGGATGAAACTGTTCCACCTCAGATTAAGCATTAGATTCTCAAAAGTATTGTAACTGAGCCAGTTAGAGAGACAAAGCCAGACTTTGAGACGAATTCAGGAGTCCTTTATTAGCTGGTGACGGAGAGACAGCCAGAGCACGAAATTCGGGCCCCGAAGAAGGGGCTAGATTTTCTTTTATACTTTGGTTTAGAGAGGGGAGGGGCATTCGAGCTGTAGCAATCTTACAGAAGTAAAACAGACAAAAAAAGTTATAAAGACAAATGGTTACAGGAAAACAAACAGTTACAGGTGCAGGGGCTTTAAATTCATCACAAGGTGATAGGTGTGGGGGCTCTGGGTGTTATCTGCCAGACACAAAGGCGGGAACTTTATGGTACTATCTCCCGAGTGAATTCCTGGGAACTGCGGACATTGCTAGCCTCAATACCGTATCAGTTAATTGCACACTTTGATATGTTGAGAGTCAGCTTGCACAAGTTAAGTCCTTGAGGAAGGGGGTGGGTAAGGAGCCCTTGATGTCTTGTAAATGAAGGAGCCAAATGGAGTCCATCCTATTTTCTGAGCTAAGGGAGAGTCTATTCATATTAAAACAAGGTGAGGTATCTAAGGGAGAGTCTATTCATGTTAATACAAGGTTGGGTATTACAAAAGGAGCGTGCAGCCTAGATCTGTTGCATGTGCAGTTTACACAACAGGGTCTGTGCTCCTATGAAAATCTAATGCTGCTGCTAATCTGATACGTGGCGCTCAGGCTGTAATGCTTGCTTGCCCGCTGCTCACCTCCTGCTGTGCAGCCTGGGGCTTGGGGGCCCCTGATCTACAGGATTTGTATTTAAATGTTTTCCTCTTATGACCAAATTTTGGCAGCAGTGAAGAGTGTGGTATTACACAATACACACCCACCATGTGATTTCCATAACATTGCCCTAAAAGAAAGGGCGCTCCAAGTCACCACCAGCAGGCCCCCTTGAGGGAGCTGCAGTGACTCAAAAGGGCACTTTGTGGTATTTTAAATTTTCAAGGAAAATGTGCCAGCACTTGTTAGATACTGTCCCAATGACTACTATTAAGTCATTTGGACATGACTATTCAATAAATGAATAGTTACATTACTTATTTCAATGGCCTAAGGGTGCTGGGGGTGGGATGAACTCTCAAGAATTATAAACAGAGTTTGTGACTTTCTGTGTTATGCATTCCTTTCAAAGCATTTGGTTTGGTTTAGCTGGGAAACTGGAGGAGAGATTAAACCTGGGAATGATCTCCAATATCTAGTAACTCTTCTCTATCCTCCCTCTGAGAATAATTTTTGGAAAGAACACATCTGGATAATAATATGTATACTGTTTTAGAGAAGAGGAGGAAAAACCACGTTTATTTTCTACCAGCAGGAGCGCCCAGTATCTTTCCACAAAGGTCAACCTGGGAGAAAAGCTATCTGACCTAATATCCGAAAGTAAGTGAAAGCAAGGCATGACATGTTATGTAAATGTGGATTCCCAACAAAGATGTGAACAAAAGAGACACATACATTATTATGCATGGTGAAGTTATTAACACAGCTATGGAGACCAGGGAAAATGATAGATCTAGATCATTCCAAACCCCATTAGAGTCTCAGAGGGAGGCTTCAGTAACTGGTTTTCTTAATTGATAATGGTCACATTAATTCCTTCACAGTTCTAAACAATCTTTAAACATGCAGAGCCTTGCTTTATTTTATTTTAAAATAAAATAAAATAAAGATAAATAAATAAAAAATATTGTCAGAAAGCTGAGACTTCAGCTGGTGGTCCACCCTGATATTTTGGAGTGGATTATATCAGTACAACTACGTTAAGAGAAAAGATAAATCTACCTTTTCCAGGAATACAATTCTTTCAAAAGAAAATTTTAAAAAATGGCTCACTGGAAACTGTGGGAAAATAGTAACATTACCAGTACCTCAGTTTCCTCATCTTAAAAGTGGCAAGTTGTTACAAAATGACAGAGAATGACCAGCTGCTACCAAGCAATTTCCCGCAAACTACTGCCCACCTGGTAGCCCTTCTGAAGGAAGAGGCACACTCTTAGAAGAGGTGGGAACATCCAGTTGAAAAGTGTAGCTATTCTGATACATTTTATAACTAAGCCTAAATAAAACATACCTGTTATTCCATACCTTCGTGTCTTCCAAAGGGGAAAAAACTGAAGTTTTCTCCAAAAAGCTAGTAGGATGAATTTTGGTGATTTACTCATGGTTCTTAAATTCTCTAAGCACCCTAATTTCTATAAAATTTCTACCGGAAAAAAACAACCAGAAGTATATTTGTTTTGGGGAAAGCTCTCAAGCTGTGTTTTTCCTCTGCTCTCATACCACAACCACCAAAGTAGAAGGCTCCTGTGACCAAAGGTGTGGGGGTTTCTCCCACCAACAAGCAGCAGACACCAGCTGGATCTATCCAATAAAGGCTCTCCTTACAGCTGCCCTCCTTCCAGCCAAAGCCGGAGTAATCCATAGCAAAGGGCACCAAAAAACATCTGACCCCATTGCCCAAGGAAATGCCTGCACTGACAAAACAGCAAAAGAGGCAGCAAATGCCTTAGCGCCTGCACACGTTCCAGTCTCCGCTCCAGGCGGCCAATACTTCTCTTTATCTATCATTCCCACCTATTCTTCTTCTGAAAACCTGCTCTACCAGTCCTTTCCAACTCAGGGCAAGTGGTTCTTAGACCATGGAAAATTCCTTCTCCCTGCCTCACAAGCCCACTCTATCCTTTCATGACCACTTCCATGTAGGACACAAACCTCTCACCCGTCTTTTAGAACCCTTCATTTCTTTCCAGTTATGGAAATCCATTCTCAAAACAAACACATCTCACTGTTCTATCTGCCACTCTACTACTCCCCAAGGCTTCCTCAAACCCCATCCCTTGCCCACACACCAGGCCTGAGGATTTACCCCCACACAAGATTGGCAAATAGATTTCACACATATGCCCTAGTCCACAAATACAAACACCTCCTAGTCTGGGTTGATACCTTTACTGGATGGGTTGAAGCCTTTCCTACAGGGACAGAAAAAGCCACTGCAGTCATTTCTTGCCTAACTGACATAATTCCTCAATTTGGTCTTCCTACCTCCATACAATCTGATAACAGTCCAGCCTTCATTAGTGAGATCACCCAAGCAGTTTCCCAAGCCCTCAGTATTCAATGGAATCTCCATGCCCTTATCAACCTCCATCCTCAGGAAAAGTAGAAAACGCCAACAGTCTTTTAAAAACACATCTTACCAAAAACTCACCCTCCAACTCAAAAAAGATTGGACAATTCTTCTACCCTTTGCTCTCCTTCGAATTCGAGCCACCCCTCAATAACCCACAGGTATAGCCCCTTTGAGCTCCTATGTAGCCGCACATTTTTACAAGGGCTCAACCTCATTCCAGACATCGGCCCCCTTGGTAACTATCTTCTAGTCCTTCAACAAGCTAGACATGAAATCCACCAAGCTGCCAATTTCCTTTTACCCACTTCAAATACCCAGCCATATAAAGACACTCAGGCCGGACAGTCAGTTCTTGTTAAGAACCTAACCCCTCAAACTCTACAACCTCAGTGGACAGGACCCTACCAGGTCGTTAACAGCACCCCAACCACGGTCCGTCTACAGAACCTTCCCCACTGGGTTCATCGCTCCAGGATAAAACTGTGCCCATCCAACGACCAGCCTAACTCCTCTACCTCCTCCTTCTGGAAGTCGCAAGTACTCTCCTCTCCCACTTCCCTTCAACTTACTCGCATTCCTGAAAAAGAACAATAGGCCTTTGTGTCTTTCATTTACAACAGGCCTTTACACAGTCACCTCACTATTTAATGTCTACCTAGGTCCCTAATCACCATGCTAGCCTACTTCTAAATGCCCTGTTTTTGTCTACGTTGCCGGTTCACACTTTTCCCCCGGACCATTGTAACTGACATCTCCTGGACTCACCCTCAAGCTGCCACCCTTAACTCTCTACTAGAGTGGACAGGTGACCTTGTGTGGGAAGACACTCTCCAATTCTTCCACCACAATGAAATTATTTTCTACTCACTTTGTGTCTCACTCCCATTCTCCTGCTACCCTCTACCCCTCCCTAATTATCTCTAACATATCATGAACCTCACCCACCCTCTCTCTCCTTACCATCTCTAATCCTTCCTTAGCAAAAAATTGTTGGCTATGCATTCCCCTCTTTTCCTCCTACTACACAGCTGCCCCTGCCCTACTAGCTGACTGGGCAATCTCCCCTATCTCCCTACACCTCCAAACCTCTTTCGGTGACCCCTACACCTTTACCCTCCCGAACAACTTTACTTTCTGGAAAATTCAGCAGGGGATGGGCGCGGTGGCTCGTGCCTGCCTAGGTGGGCAGGTGGATCACGAGGTCAGGAGTTCAAGACCAGCCTGGCCAACATGGTGAAACCCTGTCTCTACTAAAAACACAAAAATTACCTGGGCGTGGTGCGCATGCCTATAATCCCAGCTACTCGGGAGTCTGAGGCAAGAGAATTGCTTGAACCAGGACCTGGGAGGCAGAGGTAGCAGTGAGCGAGGTTGTGCCACTGCATTCCAGCCTGGGCTACAGAGCGAGACTCTGTGAAAGGAAAGGGAAGGGAAGGGAAGGGAAGGGAAGGGAAGGGAGGGGAGGGGAGGGGAGGGGAGGGGAGAAAAATTCAGCAGAAACTTCCCCAATATCTCATACCAACAGGCTGCTGCTCTTCTCCCTACGTATCTACGAAGTCTATCTCCCTACATCAGTTCCACACGCCCAGTTCTTGGACACCTCATTACACAGACAACTATCCCCATTGCCGCTCCCTTATACATCTCCCAACAATTACCTATTGGAATTCCCTTAGGTAACCTCTCGTCTTCCTTATGTTCCTTTACTCTTCACCTCCAAAGTCCCAATGCTCACATCAACCAGCCAACTGGAGCATTCCAGCTTCATATAACGGAAAGTCCCACTCTCATCACTAAGTCTTTTTTTTTTGAGACGGAGTCTCGCTCTGTCGCCCAGGCTGGAGTGCAGTGGCCAGATCTCAGCTCACTGCA
>NC_045440.1:99916137-99939837 GCF_002776525.5 Piliocolobus tephrosceles
TGCAGTGAGCTGAGATCTGGCCACTGCACTCCAGCCTGGGCGACAGAACGAGACTCCGTCTCAAAAAAAAAAGACTTAGTGATGAGAGTGGGACTTTCCGTTATATGAAGCTGGAATGCTCCAGTTGGCTGGTTGATGTGAGCATTGGGACTTTGGAGGTGAAGAGTAAAGGAACATAAGGAAGACGAGAGGTTACCTAAGGGAATTCCAATAGGTAATTGTTGGGAGATGTATAAGGGAGCGGCAATGGGGATAGTTGTCTGTGTAATGAGGTGTCCAAGAACTGGGCGTGTGGAACTGATGTAGGGAGATAGACTTCGTAGATACGTAGGGAGAAGAGCAGCAGCCTGTTGGTATGAGATATTGGGGAAGTTTCTGCTGAATTTTTCTCCCCTCCCCTCCCCTCCCCTCCCCTCCCTTCCCTTCCCTTCCCTTCCCTTCCCTTCCCTTTCCTTTCACAGAGTCTCGCTCTGTAGCCCAGGCTGGAATGCAGTGGCACAACCTCGCTCACTGCTACCTCTGCCTCCCAGGTCCTGGTTCAAGCAATTCTCTTGCCTCAGACTCCCGAGTAGCTGGGATTATAGGCATGCGCACCACGCCCAGGTAATTTTTGTGTTTTTAGTAGAGACAGGGTTTCACCATGTTGGCCAGGCTGGTCTTGAACTCCTGACCTCGTGATCCACCTGCCCACCTAGGCAGGCACGAGCCACCGCGCCCATCCCCTGCTGAATTTTCCAGAAAGTAAAGTTGTTCGGGAGGGTAAAGGTGTAGGGGTCACCGAAAGAGGTTTGGAGGTGTAGGGAGATAGGGGAGATTGCCCAGTCAGCTAGTAGGGCAGGGGCAGCTGTGTAGTAGGAGGAAAAGAGGGGAATGCATAGCCAACAATTTTTTGCTAAGGAAGGATTAGAGATGGTAAGGAGAGAGAGGGTGGGTGAGGTTCATGATATGTTAGAGATAATTAGGGAGGGGTAGAGGGTAGCAGGAGAATGGGAGTGAGACACAAAGTGAGTAGAAAATAATTTCATTGTGGTGGAAGAATTGGAGAGTGTCTTCCCACACAAGGTCACCTGTCCACTCTAGTAGAGAGTTAAGGGTGGCAGCTTGAGGGTGAGTCCAGGAGATGTCAGTTACAATGGTCCGGGGGGAAAAGTGTGAACCGGCAACGTAGACAAAAACAGGGCATTTAGAAGTAGGCTAGCATGGTGATTAGGGACCTAGGTAGACATTAAATAGTGAGGTGACTGTGTAAAGGCCTGTTGTAAATGAAAGACACAAAGGCCTATTGTTCTTTTTCAGGAATGCGAGTAAGTTGAAGGGAAGTGGGAGAGGAGAGTACTTGCGACTTCCAGAAGGAGGAGGTAGAGGAGTTAGGCTGGTCGTTGGATGGGCACAGTTTTATCCTGGAGCGATGAACCCAGTGGGGAAGGTTCTGTAGACGGACCGTGGTTGGGGTGCTGTTAACGACCTGGTAGGGTCCTGTCCACTGAGGTTGTAGAGTTTGAGGGGTTAGGTTCTTAACAAGAACTGACTGTCCGGCCTGAGTGTCTTTATATGGCTGGGTATTTGAAGTGGGTAAAAGGAAATTGGCAGCTTGGTGGATTTCATGTCTAGCTTGTTGAAGGACTAGAAGATAGTTACCAAGAGGGCCGATGTCTGGAATGAGGTTGAGCCCTTGTAAAAATGTGCGGCTACATAGGAGCTCAAAGGGGCTATACCTGTGGGTTATTGAGGGGTGGCTCGAATTCGAAGGAGAGCAAAGGGTAGAAGAATTGTCCAATCTTTTTTGAGTTGGAGGGTGAGTTTTTGGTAAGATGTGTTTTTAAAAGACTGTTGGCGTTTTCTACTTTTCCTGAGGATGGAGGTTGATAAGGGCATGGAGATTCCATTGAATACTGAGGGCTTGGGAAACTGCTTGGGTGATCTCACTAATGAAGGCTGGACTGTTATCAGATTGTATGGAGGTAGGAAGACCAAATTGAGGTATTATGTCAGTTAGGCAAGAAATGACTGCAGTGGCTTTTTCTGTCCCTGTAGGAAAGGCTTCAACCCATCCAGTAAAGGTATCAACCCAGACTAGGAGGTGTTTGTATTTGTGGACTAGGGCATATGTGTGAAATCTATTTGCCAATCTTGTGTGGGGGTAAATCCTCAGGCCTGGTGTGTGGGCAAGGGATGGGGTTTGAGGAAGCCTTGGGGAGTAGTAGAGTGGCAGATAGAACAGTGAGATGTGTTTGTTTTGAGAATGGATTTCCATAACTGGAAAGAAATGAAGGGTTCTAAAAGACGGGTGAGAGGTTTGTGTCCTACATGGAAGTGGTCATGAAAGGATAGAGTGGGCTTGTGAGGCAGGGAGAAGGAATTTTCCATGGTCTAAGAACCACTTGCCCTGAGTTGGAAAGGACTGGTAGAGCAGGTTTTCAGAAGAAGAATAGGTGGGAATGATAGATAAAGAGAAGTATTGGCCGCCTGGAGCGGAGACTGGAACGTGTGCAGGCGCTGAGGCATTTGCTGCCTCTTTTGCTGTTTTGTCAGTGCAGGCATTTCCTTGGGCAATGGGGTCAGATGTTTTTTGGTGCCCTTTGCTATGGATTACTCCGGCTTTGGCTGGAAGGAGGGCAGCTGTAAGGAGAGCCTTTATTGGATAGATCCAGCTGGTGTCTGCTGCTTGTTGGTGGGAGAAACCCCCACACCTTTGGTCACAGGAGCCTTCTACTTTGGTGGTTGTGGTATGAGAGCAGAGGAAAAACACAGCTTGAGAGCTTTCCCCAAAACAAATATACTTCTGGTTGTTTTTTTCCGGTAGAAATTTTATAGAAATTAGGGTGCTTAGAGAATTTAAGAACCATGAGTAAATCACCAAAATTCATCCTACTAGCTTTTTGGAGAAAACTTCAGTTTTTTCCCCTTTGGAAGACACGAAGGTATGGAATAACAGGTATGTTTTATTTAGGCTTAGTTATAAAATGTATCAGAATAGCTACACTTTTCAACTGGATGTTCCCACCTCTTCTAAGAGTGTGCCTCTTCCTTCAGAAGGGCTACCAGGTGGGCAGTAGTTTGCGGGAAATTGCTTGGTAGCAGCTGGTCATTCTCTGTCATTTTGTAACAACTTGCCACTTTTAAGATGAGGAAACTGAGGTACTGGTAATGTTACTATTTTCCCACAGTTTCCAGTGAGCCATTTTTTAAAATTTTCTTTTGAAAGAATTGTATTCCTGGAAAAGGTAGATTTATCTTTTCTCTTAACGTAGTTGTACTGATATAATCCACTCCAAAATATCAGGGTGGACCACCAGCTGAAGTCTCAGCTTTCTGACAATATTTTTTATTTATTTATCTTTATTTTATTTTATTTTAAAATAAAATAAAGCAAGGCTCTGCATGTTTAAAGATTGTTTAGAACTGAAGGAATTAATGTGACCATTATCAATTAAGAAAACCAGTTACTGAAGCCTCCCTCTGAGACTCTAATGGGGTTTGGAATGATCTAGATCTATCATTTTCCCTGGTCTCCATAGCTGTGTTAATAACTTCACCATGCATAATAATGTATGTGTCTCTTTTGTTCACATCTTTGTTGGGAATCCACATTTACATAACATGTCATGCCTTGCTTTCACTTACTTTCGGATATTAGGTCAGATAGCTTTTCTCCCAGGTTGACCTTTGTGGAAAGATACTGGGCGCTCCTGCTGGTAGAAAATAAACGTGGTTTTTCCTCCTCTTCTCTAAAACAGTATACATATTATTATCCAGATGTGTTCTTTCCAAAAATTATTCTCAGAGGGAGGATAGAGAAGAGTTACTAGATATTGGAGATCATTCCCAGGTTTAATCTCTCCTCCAGTTTCCCAGCTAAACCAAACCAAATGCTTTGAAAGGAATGCATAACACAGAAAGTCACAAACTCTGTTTATAATTCTTGAGAGTTCATCCCACCCCCAGCACCCTTAGGCCATTGAAATAAGTAATGTAACTATTCATTTATTGAATAGTCATGTCCAAATGACTTAATAGTAGTCATTGGGACAGTATCTAACAAGTGCTGGCACATTTTCCTTGAAAATTTAAAATACCACAAAGTGCCCTTTTGAGTCACTGCAGCTCCCTCAAGGGGGCCTGCTGGTGGTGACTTGGAGCGCCCTTTCTTTTAGGGCAATGTTATGGAAATCACATGGTGGGTGTGTATTGTGTAATACCACACTCTTCACTGCTGCCAAAATTTGGTCATAAGAGGAAAACATTTAAATACAAATCCTGTAGATCAGGGGCCCCCAAGCCCCAGGCTGCACAGCAGGAGGTGAGCAGCGGGCAAGCAAGCATTACAGCCTGAGCGCCACGTATCAGATTAGCAGCAGCATTAGATTTTCATAGGAGCACAGACCCTGTTGTGTAAACTGCACATGCAACAGATCTAGGCTGCACGCTCCTTTTGTAATACCCAACCTTGTATTAACATGAATAGACTCTCCCTTAGATACCTCACCTTGTTTTAATATGAATAGACTCTCCCTTAGCTCAGAAAATAGGATGGACTCCATTTGGCTCCTTCATTTACAAGACATCAAGGGCTCCTTACCCACCCCCTTCCTCAAGGACTTAACTTGTGCAAGCTGACTCTCAACATATCAAAGTGTGCAATTAACTGATACGGTATTGAGGCTAGCAATGTCCGCAGTTCCCAGGAATTCACTCGGGAGATAGTACCATAAAGTTCCCGCCTTTGTGTCTGGCAGATAACACCCAGAGCCCCCACACCTATCACCTTGTGATGAATTTAAAGCCCCTGCACCTGTAACTGTTTGTTTTCCTGTAACCATTTGTCTTTATAACTTTTTTTGTCTGTTTTACTTCTGTAAGATTGCTACAGCTCGAATGCCCCTCCCCTCTCTAAACCAAAGTATAAAAGAAAATCTAGCCCCTTCTTCGGGGCCCGAATTTCGTGCTCTGGCTGTCTCTCCGTCACCAGCTAATAAAGGACTCCTGAATTCGTCTCAAAGTCTGGCTTTGTCTCTCTAACTGGCTCAGTTACAATACTTTTGAGAATCTAATGCTTAATCTGAGGTGGAACAGTTTCATCCTGAAACCATCATCACACACACTCCCCTCACTCCACCAACCCCTTAGAAAAGTTGTCTTCCATGAAACCGGGGACTGCGTTGTAGATTATGGTAACAGGTTTGAGTCTCGCTCTGTCAGGCTGAAATACATAGGAGCGATATATCAGCTCACTGCAACCTCCACCCACCGGGTTCAAGCGATTCTCCTGCCTCAACCTCCTGAGTAGCTGGGACCACAGGCACGCACCACCATGCCTGACTAATTTTTGTGTTTTTAGTAGAGATAGGGTTTCATCATATTGGTCAGGCTGGTCTGGAACTCCTGACCTCAGGCTATCCACCCGCCTTGGCCTGCCGAAGTGCTGGGATTACAGGTGCGAGCTACTGCACCCGACCACAAATTAAGGTTTTAAAAAGTATTTCTTTTTCTTTTTCTTTTTTTTTTGAGGCGGAGTCTCGCTCTGTCACCCGGACTGGAGTGCAGTGGCCGTATCTCAGCTCACTGCAAGCTCCGCCTCCCGGGTTTACGCCATTCTCCTGCCTCAGCCTCCCGAGTAGCTGGGACTACAGGCGCCCGCTACCTCAGCTGGCTAGTTTTTGTATTTTTAGTAGAGACGGCGTTTCACTGTGTTAGCCAGCGTGGTCCCGATTTCCTGTCCTCGTGATCCACCCATCTCGGCCTCCCAAAGTGCTGGGATTACAGGCTTGAGCCACCGCGCCTGGCCTAAAAAGTATTTCTTAAACCTATGTGACCTTGTTTACTAATACTAATAAAGGCCTGGATGGTGATAAGAACCAGTATTATGTTAAATCTAAATGTAAGGAACCTGATTCTTCTGTAATTGTGACACTCAAAAAGCAGTGAGATTGATATTTAGCCAAAATGGTATAAGAATTCTGATTCCAGATAGAAGGATCATAGTTGGGTAATGTAGGAAAATTCCTATTTAGGGAAAAACAGGAACATTTTTAACTCCATGATATTTATTACGCCATGTCATATTGTAGGCTCTTACCCAGATTAACATTATATGCAAACTTATTGTTTTAACCTCAGAAAGTATTTTGCTATGTAGGGGCCTTCTTTTGTGTCTAACTGCTTGAAAAACGCAGTTGAAGAAAGGTTGGTTTCAGAAAATAAGTATAAAGAGAAACACACACACACACACACACACACACACACACACACACACACACACAGTGAGTGGTGACTGGGGCAAAGGCCAGATTATCTTCCCAGTATCCTTTTCTTAATAAACTATCTTTGAGGCACCTGAGACTAATTAAGGCTGACCTTAGGTTGTCAAAAAACCACAAAACAAGGTATTGCCTAGGGGAATGGGAGTAGAGTCAGATTTAGTAGTGGTTGCAATGACTTTAAAAATTGTGCATGAAAAATTTGATGTTTTCCTCCTGCCACTTCTTTTTTTTTTTTGGAGACAGAGTCTCACTCTGTCGCCCAGGCTGGAGTGCATTGGTGCAGTCTTGGCTCACCGCAGTCTCTGCTTCCCAGGTTCACATTATTCTCCTGTCTCAGCTTCCCGAGTAGCTGGGACTATAGGCACATGCCACCGTGCCTGGCTAATTTTTGTGTTTATTAGAGACAGGGTTCGGCCGGGCGTGGTGGCTCAAGCCTGTAATCCCAGCACTTTGGGAGGCCGAGACGGGCGGATCACGAGGTCAGGAGATCGAGACCATCCTGGCTAACACGGTGAAACCCCGTCTCTACTAAAAAATACAAAAAACTAGCTGGGTGAGGTGGCAGGCGCCTGTAGTCCCAGCTCCTCGGGAGGCTGAGGCAGGAGAATGGCATAAACCCCGGAGGCGGAGCTTGCAGTGAGCTGAGATCCGGCCACTGCACTCCAGCCTGGGCGACAGAGCGAGACTCCGTCTCAAAAAAAAAAAAAAAAAAAAAAAAACAGGGTTTACCACGTTGTCCAGCTGGTCTCAAACTCCTGACCTCAGGTGATTCCCCCTACCTCAGCCACCCAAAGCACTCCTGCCACTTTTAAAAGCAGGTTATTACTTCCTAGTATAGTTTGGATATGGTTAGAAACAAGTTCTTGACTGCATAAAGAGTTTGTTTTTTTTTTTTTTTTTTTCCCGTCATAAAAGTCGTAATTAACTTTCCAAAATGGTTTGAAGAAGGCTTTGCCTGAGAGTAGTTACTACATTGGCTATTAATTTAGCATCCCTTTCAATCCTGTGCACACCACATTCAGGTACATTAAAAGCGGCTCACAACAAAACAGAGTTTTTACCACTGTCATCTGCATAAATGAACCAGAGGGCCCCAGGGACAGTGATGGAAGAGGGGGAGAGAAAGAAGATTCTTCAGGAATTGGACTGGAAGAATTTGAAACTCTAGCCTGTCATTATTGGCTTTCAACTTTCTTGCCTATTAAGTTTAGAAGAGAGATCTTATTACTAATCTCAATTTTAGGTATCACTTTTCCCTTATAATTTAGTAATTTATATAATCTCTCCAAGCATTTTCTTTTCCTTTGATTTTAAAAGCCCAAAACAAAAGTGACAGGTTGCTATGGAAGATTTGGTAAACTCCCCAATAAGCTGAGAGAACACTAGGAGACTATTTCCAGAGGCAGGGTCAGAGGCAGTGAAGGTCTGGCCCAGGGCAGGAGTGCCAGGAGTGAGGAAGGCAGATGGGAGAACTGTCGGAGGTAGTTAAAAGTAGATCATTGAGGGAACTGGCATGACAGGAGCTCTCTTGTATGTGACTATCACTTAATGTAACATATACAATCACGCACTTGCAGGGTAGGGTAACACCTTGAACATCATCTGGCCCAGTCATCTTTTGATGCCCTCATCTCCTCAACAGTGTGCCCACCGGTGCCATCCGGTGAGGGTTGAGTGACTGCATTGATGCTCTACTCCTCTCTGCATCTCTTAGATCTCCCTACTTCAGGGTGTGTATCATAGGTTTCTCCGCAGACACGTGGCAGGTGCTGCCCACCAGACCTTGTGCTAAGTGCTTTACATAGATTAACTCAGTCACACAAGAGTCCTTCATGTACTAGGTCTAATCTATTAGTTCCTGTGTTGTAAAAGAGGAAACTGAGGCACCAAGAGGGTAACTCCCAAGGTCAGCCTGCTAGTTGAGTGGCAGGAGGGGGACTACAGCCCGATCAGCTTGGCTGCAGGCTGTTCTGACCCACTCACCTCCTCCTAACTATTCTCCAGTTGGGATGGCAGCTGGGGCCATGTGTTCTCACCGCAGTGTCTGGGTGTATTGCCCAGGATGAGGAGTGAAACGTGGACACTTTTTCATTCAGACAGTTCTTCTCGAGTATAGTCACAAACTTTAAAACCAGTGGGATTTTCTGGTTTGTTGTTTGTTTGCTAGTTTATACCTTTTCACACAGTGGAAGGGAGGGGTGGGTGACTCATAGAAAAGAGGTGGAAGAAAAAGAAAGGCTAAAAGTAAATTTTGCATACCAGGGCAGCTGCCTTATCTATATAGTTGTGCTACACAGTCCTCCTTCCCATAACCCAGTCTCTGCATTCTCCCGATGTTGTCATACGCGGACACAGCTTCAGATAGACTTACCTGTTGGCTCCAATATCAGAGCATCATGGGTGAGATTGGACTACATGCTCCTGAGATTTTTCTCCCAAAACCTTTTCCTTGGCTGTAATTCTGAGGTTCAGTCTGACAGTATGTGACATTAACTCGGCTCCTATTTCTTTCCTTCTGCATAATATTCTTCCAACAATAAAATTTTAAATGTCCTGGTCTGCTGGAAATTATTTCTGAGCCATATAACTTTCCAGTTATTTCATCCCAGAGCAACATTCGAGAAAACTATACAAGCACTTGTAAACTTTAGGAGGCTTTGCTTCTGGGGGATCTCAGAGTGTGTTCGAGAGGATGTCTAGAGCAGTCAGATCAACCCATGGATATTTGAAACCTAAAGTTCTGAAAGCTTCAAACCAACCTAGTTTTCGTTGTGAACCATTTTACTATAAAACACACACACACACAACTTGCCTCAGAGTCCATATTGATTTTACTCTAGGGACAAATGAGGCATGGAATTTTATATTTTTACATTTTAGGAAAGGTTTCTGGGAATGTATTTCCCTTTCCATTATTGCAAGGGAGGTGGCAGGGAAGGATGTGGGCTGGTGGAGGCAGGTGAAATGGGAATCTGAGATCCAAGGTTATGAGCAGTCCCTGCATCCCTCCTTTTCCGGCCCACGTTCTGCAGCAGCAGCTGGGCGTGGTGGGATTGGAGCCCCCGGAACGGTTGTTGTCATGAAGGAGATGTGTACAGTAGGTGGCGTAGCACATTCAGGCTTCGGGAACATGGAGAGGCAGCTGCTGAGATGTCTTTGATAGGGTTACCGAGGTGATAGCACACTGCTTATTCCATTTCCTCAATATTTAAATATCCAGTATTTGCTTAACTATTATAAATACTTAAGTGTGTAGAACCATTTTAACTTTCAGTTTGGTCTTGGTATTTTATAATTGTATTATAGTTATTTATAACTGTATTGGTATTTTATAATTTTCAGACCCAATTGAAAATACTTGCGATGTGAATGCCCACATGGTTATTCCAGTTACTCACAGACGTTCATAATTCACTTATCTCCCCTTTCCTGTTTGGCTTAAGTAAAGGAATCTCACATCACAACAGGCAAATGTGGTGTGACCAATATAAGATAAATATTTGATGTAAACACTGCATATTTTAAACAAGATGCATCATAGGCGATTGGTTTTACATGGTGGAAAAGAAAACATATTTTGGCTACTTGGGAGTAATTGGAATGGACCTTTGGAAGACTTAAGTGCCCTTAAATAATGAGATTGCTGGCTGGGCGCGGTGGCTCACGACTATAATCCCAGCACTTTGGGAGGCCGAGGCAGGTGGATCACCTGAGGTCGGGAGTTCAAGACCACCCTGACCAACACGGAGAAACCCCGTCTCTACTAAAACTACAAAAATTAGCCACGCATGGTGGCACATATCTGTAATCCCGCTACTCGAGAGGCTGAGGCAGGAGAATCACTTGAACCCAGGAGGCGGAGGTTGCGGTGAGCTGAGATCACGCCATTGCTCTCCGGCCTGGGCAAAAAGAGCGGAAACTCCGTCTCAAAAAAAAAAAAAAAAAAGGAGATTGCTTAGGGACTGTACTTTCTCGTCTGACATCACATCTTCCAAGGTCACAATTGAGGGCAGTGCTTTTCCTTAGTGCAGGCAAAGGCAAACTTTTTCTGTAAAGGGCTAGACAGTAAATATTTCAGGCTTTGGTTCGACTTTGCTGATGAAGCTGAAAAGCAGCTGTAGACAGTATACGTGAATGAATGTGGCTAGGTCCCGATAAAGCTTTACTTAGGGACACTGAATTTTGAATTTAAATGATTTTCACATGTCACAAAACATTTTTCTTTTGAAATTTTTTTCCTTCAACCATGAAGTGACATTTAAAAAGTTCTTAGCTCCCAGGCCATACAGTAAATCGATGACAGGCCCTATTTGGCCCACATAGTTTACCAACCCCAGCCTTACTAGAAATGTAGGCTGAGTTTTCTAGGCAACTGTAGGACCGTTATCTGAAACATTCCAGATTGTTCAGTAGCCCCTGCTTTTGGCTTGGATAGATCTGAATTGAACTATTCCCTCCTGCAAGAGGGTCAGCAAACAGGAATACCTAGTCTTTGTTTTTTGTTGTTGTTGTTTTGAGTCTTGCTCTGTTGCCCAGGCTGGAGTGCAGTGATGCGATCTCAGCTCACTATAAGCTCTGCCTCCTTGGTTCAAGCATTTCTCCTGCCTCAGCCTCCCGAGTAGCTGGGACTACAGGCGCTCGCCACCACACTCGGCTAATTTTTGTGTTTTTAGTAGAGACAGTTTCAGCATATTGGCCAGGCTGGTTTCTAACTCCTTACCTTGTGATCTGCCCGCCTTGGCCTCCCAAAGTGCTGGGATTATAGGCATGAGCCACTGCACCCGGCCTAATCTTTGGGGTTTTTGTAAGGGTATCTTTTTCCTGCAAACGTTTTAGTGCTCCCTTATATAATTTTTTTTTTTTTTTTTTTAAAGATAGAGTCTCGCTCTCTCACACAGGCTGGAGTGTGGTGGTGTGATCTTGACTCACTGCAACCTCCACCTCCTGGGTTCAAGCAATTCCCATGCCTCAGCCTCCTCAGTAGCTGGGACTACAGGTATATGCCACCACACCTGGCTAAATTTTATATTTTGTATTTAGAGATGAGGCTTCACCATCTTGGCCAGGCTGGTCTCTAACTTTTGACCTCAAGTAATTCACCTGGCTCGGCCTCCCAAAGTGTTAGGATTACAGGTGTGAGCCACCGCGCCTGGCCCTTACGTAATATCTAAATCAAAATTTATATTTGGCCGGGCGCTGTGGCTCACGCCTGTAATCCCAGCACTTTGGGAGGCTGCAGCGGGTGGATCATGATGTCAGGAGATCGAGACCATCCTGGCCAACATGGTGAAACCCTGTCTCTACTAAAATACAAAAAATTAGCTGGCCATGGTGGTGTGCGCTTATAGTCCCGGCTACTCAGGAGGCTGAGACAAGGGAGTCGCTTGAACCTGGGGGGGCAGAGATTGCAGTGAGCCGAGATTTGCGCTACTGGACTCCAGCCTGGCAACAGAGTGAGACTCCATTTCAGAAAAACCCACAAAAAACAAAACAACAACAACAAAACACCCAAAACTTGTATTTATTAAACTATAGTGGAAAATAAATCATCTGCTGGCCGGGCGCAGTGGCTCACACCTGTAATCCCAGCACTTTGGGAGGCTAAAGTGGGCAGATGACCTGAGGTCAGGAGTTTGAGACCAGCCTGGCATGGTGGCGGGCGTATGTAATCCCAACTACTTGGGAGGCCGAGGCAGGAGAATGTCTTGAACCCAGAAGGCGGAGGCTGCAGTGAGCCAAGATTGCACCATTGCACTCCAGCCTGGGCAACGAGCGAAACTCCATCTCAAATAAATAAATAAATAAATAGCTTACAAAACAGTTGCTAAAGTCTTGAATAGTAGCTGAAGCTGTTATTTATATACAGTATTACCTGCTGTCATTTATACAAAGATCCATTCTATGAATTCCTATTTTAGTTTACTACCAGAAAAGAAACTGACACCCTCTCCTCTTTCCCTTTTTATCTATCTGTGTATGTAGAAATAAAAACCTTATAACCCAATAAATTTCCATTTTGCCTTATTTCTGGGTGGTTTTAACACTCAGTTGTCTTATTTTGCATGATGATTTTTGTGGGGGGGGGCGCGGGGTGGGGGGGGGGGGGTCTCTGTCATACCAGCTGGAGTGCGGTGGCATGATCATGGCTCACTGCAGCCTCAACCCTCCAGGGCTCAAGTGATCCTCCCACCTCAGTCTCCCAAGTAGCTGGGATTACATGCACGTACCACCACACCCAGCTAATTTTTCTTTTTTGTTATTGTTGAGATGGGATCTGGCTACATTGGCTAGGCTGGTCCCGAACTCCTGGGCTCAAACCATCTGCCTGCCTTGGCCTCCCAAAGTGCTGGGATTACAGGTGTGAGCTTCTGCATCTAGCCAATGCTATTCTAATACTATAAGTCATTTCTCAACCAAAGAAGTTCAGCAGTGAGCTCATGCTCATGGAATTCATTGGTATTAACATGTTCCCACCATCCTGAAACAGCTGGCATCCTAGTTCTCTGGTTTCCATTGGGGTTTTGGGTGCTTGCTTCTAGATTACGTCTCAATGTGGAGGTGGGGTTTCACAGGACCGGAAGACTTCTGTCTGCAAACATGTCAGCTCCAAGGAAATGACTTCAAACAGCACGGTACTCCCCCTTGCTTTACTTAGGGTCTATACTGCACGTGTTCAGGCCCTACTGCCCTTCCTTGTGTTGAAAGTCGCCTCTTTGACAAGTTGAGTTGTTTCCCAGGCCCCTGCAGAAGCTTGTAGGTAAAAGCTTAAAACTCACCTGCCAACTGGGAAGGCCGAAGGAATGGGCAGTCTTCGCCTGCCCACATCCTCAGGCTGAAAGCTTCCCCATGATGACTGACTTCCTCTTTCCATTTTTAAAATGTTACTTTTAACACCATGTTGCACACATATCCCTAACAATCAGTATCAAAAGGTTTGTTTTTTAATCGTCCCATCACTCCCTCCCCCATCCTCTACTTTTTCACCCCAGCAGAAAACACACTCAACTCTTTCACTCATTTCTTCTGTACTTACCTTCATATTTAAAAATAATAGTCTCCTTTGCTAGTTGCTGAATATCAGTGTGAGATGCCTTTTGAATCAGATGTAACTCTCACTCTTCCCCCCCATTTTTTCTCTGCTGCTTTATCAGCTATATGGCCAGGCGTCTACTATGGACAGTGCTCAGAAATCTGTGGAGCCAACCATAGTTTTATACCTATTGTTCTAGAACTAATTCCACTAAAAATCTTCGAAATAGGGCCTGTATTCATGCTATAAATCTACTGTACCTTCATCCCATATGTCTATTGCACCTTCACTCTATAAGCCCATTGCGAACTCTCTCCACAGATCACAGTACAGCTGCCCCAGCATTAACCTTTTAAGTTAAAGAACGAGAGAAATAATATCTCTCTGCAGTGAGATGCCTCAACTAGGTATCCTCCACATGACCTGCTATTATTGTATCCATGCTCTTTACACTATTCCTCACCATTCAACTAAAACTATTAAGCACAAATTATCATCTACCTTCCTCACCAAAAATAATTGATATACAAAATCATGACAGCCCTTGAGAATCAAAATGAACAAAAATCTACTTACCCCATTTATTGCCTGGACAATTTGAGATCTATGTGCTGTAGTACCAATTCCTCTCCCTACTAATTCCAACTTCCAAACACCTTATCAGTAACCGACTAATCACTACTCAGCAATGACTAATTCAACTTACCCTAAAACAAATAATGATAATTCATAATGTCAAAAGGACGAACCTGATCCCTTATACTAACATCCCTAGTTATCTTTATTACCACAACAAACCTCCTCAGACTCTCACCCCATTCATTTACACCAACTACCCCAATTATCCATAAATCTAGCCATAGCAATCCCTCTGTGAACAAACACAGTAATTACAGGCCTTGGCTTTAAAACTAAAAACTCTTTAGCTCACTTTTTACCACAAGGCACACCCATACCCCTTATCCCTATACTAGTAATCATTGAAACCATTAGCCTGTTTATCCACCCAATATCCCTGGCTGTACACCTAACTGCCGGTATCACAGCAGGCCACCTACTCATACACTTGATTGGAACTGCCACACTAACACTGTCAACCATTAATCTGCCCACAACTTCAATTATCTTTATAATCCTAATCCTACTAACCACCCTGGAGATCCCCGTTGCCCTAATTCAAGCCTATGTTTTTACATTCTTACTAAGACTCTACTTAATGACCAATACCTAATGACCCACGAATTGCACGCCTACCACATAGTTAAACCCAGCCCCTGACCACTAACAGGGGCCCTCTCAGCCCTCCTGATAACATCCGGCTTGGCCATGTGATTTCACTTCTGCTCACCACCCTACTAACACTAGGCCTGCTAACTAACACACTGACCATATACCAATGAAGATGTGACATTGTCCAAGAAAGTACGTACCAAGGCCATCACACAACACCTGTCCAAAAAGGCCTCTGCTACGGAATAATTTTATTTATCATCTCAGAAATCTTCTTCGCTGGATTCTTCTGAGCATTTTATCACTGTAGCCTAGCCCCCACTCCACAACCAGGAGGACATTGACCCCCTAGAAGTACCACTCTTAAACACGTCCATGTTAGAGTCCACGTTTAGGCGTTACTCTAAACCCCCTAGAAGTACCACTCTTAAACACGTCCATATGGCTCGCATCAGGAGTTTCAATTACTTGAGCTTATCACAGTTTAATCGAAAACAAACAATTCAAGCACTACTTATTAAAATTTTACTAGATATCTACTGCACCCTCCTACAAATCTCAGAATACTTTGAAGCACCCTTTACTATTTCCAATGGAGTTTATGGTTCAACATTTTTTATAGCCACAGGCTTTCACGGATTTCATGTTATCATTGGATCAACATTCCTTATCTGCCTTATCCGCCAATTATTTTATCACTTTACATCCAACCACCATTTTGGCTTCGAAACCGCTGCATGATATTGACATTTTGTAGATGTAGTGTGATTATTCCTATACATTTCTGTCTACTGATGAGGTTCTTACTCTTTTAGTATAAATAGTACCGTTGAGTTCCAATCAGCTAGTTTCGACAGCATTCGAAAGAGTAATTAGCCTAACATTAGCCTTAACAATCAACACCCTACTAGCCCTACTACTCGTAACTATTACATTTTGACCACCACAACTCAACACTTATATAGAAAAATCCAACCCTTACGAGTGTGGGTTCGATCTACTATCTTCTGCCCGCCTTCCTTCCCTCCCTCCTTCCTTCCTTCCGCCCTTGACAGGGTCTTACTCTGTCACCTAGGTTGGAGTGCAGTGATGCGATCATGGTTCACTGCAACCTCAACCCCTTGGGCTCAAACAGTCCTCCCACCTCAGCCTCCTAAGGCTAATTTTTGTATTTTTTGTAGAGACAGGGTCTTGCTATGTTGTCCACACTGTTCTGGAACTCCTGAACTCAAGCAGTCCTCCTGCTTTGGCTTCCAAAAGTGTTGGAGTTACAGGTGTGAGCCACTACACCAGCACAATCATATCTTTTAACGTTTTGTGATATATTTTTATGAATGTCTGAAGACCCTTTTGTAATTTATACTTCATACTTTTGGGAATGTAATGCTAGCAACTGTAGAATTCCAAAGAAGCCTTTAGTGCTTAACTATTATTACAGTAAAAGTCCAGTTCTAACCTTAGTATCCAAATATTTTCCTTCCTCCCTCCCTCCCTCCCTTCATTTTTTTTTTTTTTTTTGGATGGAGTTTTGCACTTGTTGCCCAAGCTGGAGTGCAGTGGCGTGATCTCAGCTCACTACAACTGCCACTTCCCGGGTTCAAACAATCCTCCTGCGTCAGCTTCCCAAGTAGCTGGGATTACAGGCATGTGCCACCACGCTTGGCTAATTTTGTATTTTTAGTAGAAATGGGGTTTCTCCATGTTGGTCAGGCTGGTCTCGAACTCTCTACCTCAGGTGATCCACCCGCCTCGGCCTCCCAAAGTACTGGAATTACAGCGTGAGCCACCGTGCTGAGCCTAAGTATTTTCTGTTTTTCCCAATAAATAGTTCTTCCCTCCTGAGCATTTTGTCATTTATTATTATTTGATGGAGTGAATTCGTTTTCCCAAAAATGCTTTAAAATTTAAATAGAGATGGAGTCGTGCTATTTTGCCCAGGGTGGTCTCAAACTCATGGGTTCAAACATACACCCACCTCACTCAACTTCCCAGACTGTTGGGATTATAGGCATGAGCCACTGTACCCAGCCAGTTTCCCCAAATTATTAATGTCTTGGGGATTTTGGCCTAGTTGGAATCACTTCTATTTTAGAATGTCAGATTTTGCAACCTTTGATTTATTTCTCCCCACAACTGTTCTATATGTTGATGTATCTAAGAAGAATGAAGTTACCTCTGGTAACTGAATCTTTGTTGAGTTGAATTGGAATGAATGATGAGTTTCTTTCCCACCAGTAGGCTGTCACCTAGCATAACAACTTCAATAGAAGAGACATTATATATAGACAGAGAATAATCTTCCTAAAGAACTTCTGAGGGCATTAGGGGGATTTTTCCTTTTGTGTGGAAGGGAGTTCCACTGTCATCCAGCCATTCCGTAGCTGAACTCATGTTAAAACCAACTCCAAGAAACTGAACTTAGATTAGAATTTGGTTGTATTAAGCATTGCTTGACCTAAAGCAGTCTGTGGTTGTGGTTTTAAATTCATGAGTATGTTTATCTAGATGCTCCTTGAGTAGCTGCTGCTTGTCAAGAAGTGACTTCAGAAGTAGGACATGACCTATATTCTTAGTTCTCAGAGATTATTTTTGATCATTCATTGTGAATGGTTAAATTTTTAAAAACAAAAAGAGTGGTTTTAACTAACACCAGCTTCCACAAATGTCGAAATACTAGAGTTGTCGCCAGTTTTGTTACATGGCATCTTAATGGGCACATTCTGTGTTGTTCATTGATCCTATAGTTATTTTCTCAGATTTTGGAGTACTTGACTGATCCTTGTAGAAAAGAAAAATAGAAGTGTTTGTAGTGAATAGACTGCAGTAGAAACTGTGGCAATGCTTCCTTCACCAGCCCTTCCTTTAAATCGTCAATAATATCAGCAACACTTAGATAAAAAGATGATACTGCCCCATAAGGATTTAAAACCAATGCCATGTGGGGAACCTTTGAAAGTAGTCCAAAGGCGTCATCTGGAGAATATTTTGCAATCAGTATTTAGTATGTGTTGAAGGAAAAGTGAAAACAAGGGAGGGTGTCAGAAACTTTAATGAAAGGAGAAATTCTTCTCCAAGTATCTTAAGCTTTGGATTAAAGGTCCAAGGCAATAGAATATTTGAAAGAAAATACTATCAGGATGTTAAAGTACTGACTGACTAGCCATGGTGGCTTACACCTATAATCCCTGTACTTTGAGAGGCTGAGGCAGGTGGATCACCTGAGGGCAGAAGTTCGCGACCAGCCTGGCCAACGTGGTGAAACCCCGTCTTTGCTAAAGCTAAGAATTAGATGGGTGTGGTGGCAGGCACCTGTAATCCCAGCTACTTTGGAGGCTGAGGCAGGAGAATTACTTGAACCCAGGAGGCGGAGGTTGCAGTCAGTCAAGATCATGCTGCTGCACTCCAGCCTGGGTGACAGAGCAAGACTCGGTCTTAAAAAAATAAAAATAAAAAATAAAATAAAATTAAAAAAATGTTAAAGCATTGATTTAAAATGAAACTTTAAAACGAGTTTGAAGATGAATCACAAGAAATAGTGACAGACTGCCAAATGTAATGTGAAAGTTTTATTTTGACAAACAAAAGGCAGATTTGCAGCACCATTTTTTTCAAGAATATTTTATGTTAATCTTCTGTGAACATTTTGCAGATTTTTGATTTGAATATTGTGTTTTGCTTAGAAAAAAATGGTAGATGTGGTAGCTGATTTTTACCTTTTAAGTAGCTCTACAGGTCGGGCACAGTGGCTCATGCCTGTAATCCCAACACTTTGGGAGGCTGAGGTGGGAGGATCACTTGAGGCCAGGAGTTCTATACCAGCCTGGGCAATGTGGCAAGACCCCATCTCTATGTTTTAAACATTTAAGTAGCTGTACCGTGATTTAGGATAATTTATCTAAAGATAAGTATTTGAATCAGTTAATTGTTTAATGCAGTAGTGGGGCATTGTGTTGAAGCTCAGTCATGCTAAAATTTAATATTTCTGGTGCTGGTCACAGCTGTTTCCACTTGTTATAAGTTGCTGTATCTAATGCACACACACATATGTGCACTGGGGGCTCAGTCCTAAAGTCCAATATGCACATGCAGAGAAGACAGCTGTTGCTTTGTTTTAGAGAACACTTTTTTCTTCCTGCAGCTCAAGCAGACACTTGTGGAGTTGCTAGTGGAGATGCTGTTGTTAGATACTGGCAAGAACTTGTCAAGGTCGACCATGAGGCTCTGTCTTCATGTGCTGACCCTTTCCTATCCAACTTCATCTCTGCAACATTCTCCCTTCGGTGTTCAATGTAGTGAACCCCTTGCAGTTTCCAGAAAGTGCCCTGTGGCCTGCTTCTCTCTTAACTCCCTACTGGAATGTCATCCTCTTTGCTGCACGCCTGGTCATCCTACTGAGAGGCCTTCCTTGACTCCCCAGCTTAAATTGGTTGTCCTTGTCTACATCCACACATTGCTCATGATGAGTTTTACCTGTGTCTGCCCTCTGCTAGACTGCAGGCCCCTGAACAGACATGTTTTCAGGTTCAAGTCGCTGTGACTGAGTGCCCCGGACACCTAGGTGCTCAGTGGGTGCTGGTTTGTTGGACCTGGTTTCCTGCTGTGCTTCCTTGCCTCAGGCGTGTGTTCTGTACTGAGTGTATCTTGCCTACTCCATTCCTTTTCCACGTGGGCAACGCTGAACATTTGCCCCAGAGTCTGTGCCTTGAGTAATACCTGACATGTAAAGTATCTAGCACATAGGCAAAGGTCACTACCTCTTTCAGGAACAGAGGCCGGGGAGCTGGCGGGCGTGACTCTGGCGCATTGCCTTTGCCTGTGTGTTGCTGGCCAGTTACCCGCTTCTTGCATCACAGCTCCAGAGTCTCATTTAGCTTGAAGTGGGCTGGGCCTTGCACATACTCCTCCTTTACCTCCTGACCCTGTTTAGCCAGGCCCGTCGAGGGGGGGCGCTGGAGGAGGAAAGCCCCTGCCCCCTGCCCGCCCACCCCCCGTTCCTGTGTGCTTCTGCAGCGTTCAGATCTTGTTGACAGTGCTCCCCAGGGCCCAGTGCGAGTGGAGACAGCGGCGGCAGCACCTCCTCATGACAGGCCTGCCAGCACCCACTGCCTCTCAGGCGGTTTCCAGTGCGGGCAGTGGCTCCTGGGAACGGCTTCCCGCAGGCGCTTCTGTGCACACTTCCTCTACCTGGTTCAGCTGGAAGCTTCTCCACTGCCCATTGGGCTTCAGCCACACCCTCCCCAGCCGTGTCTCAGCCCAGCCCTGGGGACCTCTGTTCTAGCTTGTTCCTTCCCTGAGTGCCCTCCTTCAATCTTCGTATCCATTAGTGCTCTTTTCCCCCCATTAGTCAGTTCCCCGCTCCTCAGTCCCCTGTTAATAATTGTTCATTAAACTTTATTCACATCCCTGTGTGGCTTCTGTGTTCTGATTGGACCCTAGCCAGTACAGGTGCCCTCTGCCTAGGTGGCCGAAGGAACCATACAGGCTTTTCAGGGGCCTAAATGGCCCCTCTGTCACTCTGCAGACATCTGAGTTCCTGCTGTCAGATAGGCACTGGCCCACCCTCGGGGAAGTGAGACCGGCTTCAGCCCTGCAGAAGCCCCAAGACTGGGAGGAGAGAAGTAATGAAGTGCGTAGAGCTAGAGAGGAGGGGTGTGTGTGTACGCAACGTGACAAAAACTTGAAACGAACTTAAAATTTTAGTGTTGTTCTGGTAGGAGCTAAAGGGACAGATAAATGAAAATTAACAAAACTGATGAATACCACTTTACCATAAATGATATTCCTGATAGAAAATCTAACCAAGTGTGGTTTTGTTTGTGAATAGTCTTTTCCTTTCCACAAATCACTTGAGGGGGGTGAGGTTTTATTTTGTCTTCTCATCTCTGAGCTCCTAAAGGGCAGGGACTGTATTTTGTCTCAATTATCTTGTACTCACAATGACTGTTACGTACTAGATGCGTAATAAATGTTAGTTTACTGAATGAAGGGTGATAAAACTATTCTGTATTCCATTTTCTACTCCAAGAAAGCTGAAATCAGCCAGTGTGTAGACGGCCAACTCTCAGGTATCCTTGTTTCATAGACACAGAAACTGACGTTAAGTAACTTACCCAAGGCTACGCTGATAAAATGTGACTGACCCAGGCTTTGAATCCAGGCTGATACCAAAAGCTTGGCATTTTCACTACACTTTGCAGTTCTCACCACGAGTGGTCACTGTAGTCAGTCAAGTCCTGTTTGTGTGTGCACACGGACACACTCACCTAGGGGTCCTTTTTCCTCTTCAGAGCCCTCACCGTTTCTTCTAGAGTCACCGACCGCTGGCCATCCAGGTACACATGGTCAGGGTTAGAAAAGCTCACGGCTTGAGAGTCGCTCTCCATTTGCTCCTTTAAGGATTCAAAAAGTCTTTTAATGAAGTGTATCACTTGATAGAAAATTGAACTTGGTTCAAGTTGTGGAACATGTTTAGTTGCATAAAAGTTCAGTGACAGCTAAACCTCAGGGAACGTACGTGCTCTTGAAACACTAACTCTTGCCGTCCCTCTTTCCTCTCAGGTGCTGCTACCCCCGTATGATGATGCCACTGTGAATGGTGCTGCCAAGGAGCCGCCGCCACCTTACGTGTCTGCCTAAGCCTTCGAGTGGGCAGAGCTGAGGGCAGCAGCTTGACTTTGCAGAGATCTGAGCAATAGTTCTGTTATTTCACTTTTGCGATGAGCTCTCTGAGCTTGTTTGTTGCTGAAATGCTACTTTTTAAAATTTAGATGTTAGGTTGAAAACTGTAGTTTTCAATATATGCTTTGCTAGAACACTGTGATAGATTAGCTGTGGAATTCTTCCTGTAGGATCGGGGATATAACGGGCTTCACTAACCTTCCCTAGGCACTGAAACTTCCCCCAAATCTGATGGACCTAGAGTCAGATAAGTCTGCTTTTGTACCTGCTGGGCCCCAGAATTGGGCAGTTAGTCACATTTTTTCTCCTGTTCCCTCACTTTTGAAAATGTAAAATAAAACCAAAAACAGACGACTTTTTCTTCAGCCATTCCAGCATAGAGAACAAAACCTTATGGAAACAGGAATGTCAATTGTGTAATGACTGTTTAATTAGGTAAATAGAAGTCCTTATGTTTGTGTTACAAGAATTTCCCCCACAACATCCTTTATGACTTAAGTTCAATGACAGTTTGTGTTTGGTGGTAAAGGATTTTCTCCATGGCCTGAATTAAGACGATTAGAAAGCACCAGGCTGTGGGAGCAGTGACCATCTGCTGACTGTTCTCATGGATCTTGTGTCCAGGGACATGGGGTGACGTGCCTTGTATGTGTTAGAGGGTGGAACAGATGTGCTTGGCACTGCATGGGATCTGGTGCCCCTCTTCTGGATTTGCATCCCCACCCAGGGCCTGCTCTTACTAACTGTTCTGCCCTAGCTTGGTTCAAGGCGGTCATCCAACTGACTTTATCAAGTGGAATTTGGATATATTTGATGTACTTTTGCCTAACAACATGGAAAAGGGTTTTCCTTTCTCTGCAAGCTATATCCTACTACTTTGAACTTCCAACTATGCCTAGTCACCTTTTAAAATGTAAAAGTTTTCAGAAAAATGAGGATTGTTTTCCTTGTATGCGCTTTTTATCTTGACTACCTGAATTGCAAGGGATTTTTATATATTCATATGTTCCAAAGTCAGCAACTCTCCTGTTGGTTCATTATTGAATGTGCTGTAAATGAAGTCTTTTGCAATTAAAATGAGGTTTGCTCACATCTAAGATGACCTTGTGACTCTCTGTGCTGTCTGTGTCTGAGGACCTTTCCCTCCACATATGGCCAGGCAGATGCACCCAATTCAGCCTAAGGAGCAGGCTTTATTGCTTGTTTTACACACAGTGGTGTTTTTTTTTTTTTGGAGACAAAGTCTCGCTCTGTCGCCCATCCTCTGCCTCCTGGGTTCAAGCAATTCCCTGCCTCAGCCTCCTGAGTAGCTGGGATTATAGGCACCCACCACCATGCCTGGCTAATTTTTGTATTTTTAGTAGAGATGAGGTTTCACCATCTTGGCCAGACTGGTCTTGAACTCATGATCCACCCACCTCAGCCTCCCAAAGTGCTGGGATTACAGGCGTGAGCCACTGCGCGCGGCCTACACACAGTGTTTTTAATATCCCAGTCCTGATAAAATCAGCATCTTAGGCCAAGAGGAATGGGGGTCAAACACTCGAGCTTCCAACGTTCCTAACCGTGTGTTCAGCTGTTTTGCATATGGTTGCTTTGTGTCCATAGTGTACTTTTAATAAGCAGTTAAGATTTTTGCTACATTCCAAGGGAGATTAAAATAAGAGAGATAGGAAGGGGCATTTTTATCCCAAAGAATCAGCCTCAGTTATTTCTTTTGGTGTATCTCATTGACACTCTTTGTAAACTCTACATAAGTAATTCTGTTTCTTGAAGCTTTATTATATCTAGAAGATTGACACAAAGTGAAACACATGGGTTACTAGAAATGGAAAGGGCGCAGGGGGCAGTGGCTATAATCCCAGTACCTTGGAAGAACGAAGCAGGAGGATCGCTTGAGCCCAAAAGTTAGAGACCAGCCTGGGCAACATAGTGAGATTTCATCTCTGCAAAATTTAAAAATTAGCTGGGTACCATAGCATGTGCCTGTAGTCCCAACTACTCAGGAGGCTGAGATGGGAGGATAACTTGAGCCCAGGAGGTTGAGGCTGCAGTGAACTGTGGCCATGATCATGCTGCTTGCACTCGAGCCTGAAAGACAGACTGAGACCTTGTCTCAAAACTAAAATAATGGAAAAGTCCTATCAGATAGTTTCATGATCCCTGGGGAAAGGACATAGGAAATCACAGTTAATTGCACGTTGTTCCCCATGATTTTTTTTTTTTTTGAGATGGAGTCTCCCTCAGTCGCCCAGGCTGGAGTGCAGTGGCGCAATCTCAGCTCACGGCAAGCTCCGCCTCCTGGGTTCACGCCATTCTCCTGCCTCAGGCTCCCGAGTAGCTGCGACTACAGGTGCCGGCCACCATGCCTGGCTCATTTTTTGTATTTTTAGTAGAGATGGGGGTTTCACTGTGTTAGCCAGGATGGTCTCGATCTCCTGACCTCTTGATCCGCCCACCTCGGCCTTCCAAAGTACTGAGATTACAGGCGTGAGCCACCAC
>NC_045440.1:99939937-99955750 GCF_002776525.5 Piliocolobus tephrosceles
GTGATCCGCCCGTCTCGGCCTCCCAAAGTGCTGGGATTACAGGCTTGAGCCACCGCACCCGGCCCCCCATGATTTTATAGCTCTTTGTCTAATCATTTTTGCAGTATAAAAAATGATACATGGTCAGGCCTGGCACAGTGGCTCATGCCTATAATCCCAACATTTTGGGAGACCTCATCTGAGGTCAGGTGTTTGAGACCAGCCCAACCAACCAACATGGGAAAATCCCATTTCTACTAAAAATACAAAAATTATCTGGGCATGGTGGTGCACACCTGTAATCTCAGCTATTTGGGAGGCTGAGGCAGGAGAATAATTTGAGCCCAGGAGGTGGAGGTTGCAGTGAGCTAAGATTGCACCACTGCACTCCAGCCTGAGCAACAGAGCAGACTCCATCTCAGGAAAAAAAAAGAAAGAGAGAAAAATGATGTGAAAAGTGCTGATTTTGAGAGTCACATAGGGTTCTTGGAGAGAAAACAAGACTGCTGATCTCATTCATGCAGCACTCAAATCCCTTCGTTCTCAGAGATCCCATATGCTGGCTTTTCCTGACTTGTCGCATAACCTAGGCTAGGTCAAGAGCTGCCTCCATATTTACCTCTGCAGAGTAAGGAGTTGTTCCCTTCTTGTCTCCACTATGGGAAGGTTGTGATGTTGGATTAAAATGACCTAGCAGAGCACATTACGTGCCTTAGCAGTTCTCTGTATCTATTTGTCTCATTGCTAATCCAGATAAATACTTTTCAATGTATTTCAAATCCATTTTGATATCTAGCCCCTTTCTCCTATTTTGTTGTCCACAGAGAAACAAGCAGTTACTCCTGCAGTTTTTCAAGTCTGTTTGCTGGGGTAGAAGGAAGAGGAAAACATACACACCCTTTGACTTAAATTGTGGTCTGTCCACCCTAGAAACAGCTTCCGTGGAACAAGCTAGTCAGATTTCCAGGATGCCAAGTTATATAAAAGAGGCTTAAGGCCGATAGTCCCTCTCCTTCCTGCACCCTCTTCCTACTATGTGCGCCAGCTCCTCCAGAGTCTGGTATCCTTGTTCCTGCCCCCTTCCTCTCATCCTCAAGAAGGCAAGAAATGGCCAGGCACAGTGGCTGACACCTGTAATCTCAGCACTTGAGGAGGCTGAGGTGGGCGAATCATTTGAGGTCAGGAGTTTGAGACCAGCCTGGCCAACATGGTGAAACCCGTCTCTACTAAAAATAGAAAGATTAGCTGGGCATGGTGGCATGCGCCTGTGATCCCAGCTACTTGGGAGGCTGAGGCATGAGAATCACTTGAGCCAGGGAGGCTGAGGTTGCAGTGAGCCAAGATCACGCCACTGCACTCCAGCCTGGGATCGAAAAAATAGGAGGGAGGGAGGGAAAGAAACTTCCCCTACTCCGAGCCTTTCTGCCCCCTTCCGCATTTCTTTAGCCCTTGAGAGAGAAGAAAGAAGAAAGAGGGAAAGAAAAGGAAGAAAGGGAGGAAGGAAGAAACGGAGGGAAGAAGGGAGGGAAAAGGAAGAAAAAGAAATTTCCCCTACTCTGAGCCTTTCTGCCCCTCCCCATTTTTCACTCTCATCCTAAACATATTTGTGTAGTTTGACTGCTTAACCAAACATTCCATTTGTCTTTTCTCTCTACCCTCAGTTCATTCACCAACAATACTCATTATTAATGATCTCAATAGAGATCATTATAACTGTAACCATTACAGTTATAACTGTAATTGTATAAACTGTAACCATTAAAGTTTTCTCCATAGAGGGATGTATTATTGTATTTGAACTATTCATCATTTGAGGAAAGTCTTGCTGTGTGAAGTGAGCTTTTTTGTGTGTGTGTGACAGAGGAAAACTAATGAGACTATAAACACATGTCCTTTCTCTTAGTTTTTTAGAGATGTGTTTAGGTTTTGCAGCCAATCTGGAAACTGACTTAGACATCATTAAACTGCATTGGTGCTGGTCACGTGGGCAGTCTCGGGTTCTGGAGGGGAGAGGGCAGGTGTCTGCCAAGGTGTTGAAAGAGCAACTCATGCAAACGATCTGCCAGCAGAAAGCGCAGGCTAAGGCTTTTCAAGGCTCCCCCTTCAGACCTAACAAACACCAAAAACAGTGCCCATAGCCCATATAAAAGGGGTTTTTGGCAGCTCAGATACATGTTTTAAAAGGGAAGGAAAAAGGAGGATTGCAAGGATGTCTCCACACCCATGGAATCACTTAAAGTGTTTCTGCACCCTGGCCAAGTTTTCTGCTAAATGGCTCATGGTGTATGGAAACCAGCCAGATCTGCAACCTTCTGCCCAGAAGCCCACGCAGGCCTTCTGCTGACTAAAGTACCAAGACAGCAGGCAAGAAGCTGTGGCTTGGCCAACCCAGAAAAAGTTAAAGTCTTAGCACCATATACTCATCTATGTGACCCTTACCAGCAAGAGCAGCTGATGCTTTAGAATGAAGAATTCGGCTTAAAACAGCACAACAGACTCAAGTTGTTTTATTCCACCTAAAACTTAGATACACTTTTAAAAAAAGTTTATTTAAACAACAAGATGCTTGGCTTGAAGGGAAAACTATCTAGGATTCCTTTTTTAGAGTAATTTATCCCTACTTAAAGACAGATTGCCTTACTTGTAACAGCTACGTACAAGTTATAAAATTGTCATTGGTTTTACAATTAAAATTCTCCAGTTGAACAAGGTATGCAAGGATTTTTGTTTTTGTTGTTGTTTAAACAAGAGCAAAACAACTTGCTGGAATATAGAGTTGAATGAGCATGCCACTAATGGAGAAAGGGTGTATTTTCACTGAAACAATATTTTTCCCCATCCCATTTCCACTTGATGTCAATCAAAACATACCGGCTGTTTAGTTTTTAAAAAAGTGCAACAGGTTGGGGCTGGGCACGGTGTCTCACGCCTGTAATCCCAGCACTTTGGGAGCCGAGGGGGGCAGATCATGAGGTCAGGAGATCGATGCCATCCTGGCTAACACGGTGAAACCTCATGTGTACTAAAAATATGTAAAAAATTAGCCGGACGCAGTGGTAGGCACCTGTAGTCCCAGCTACTTGGGAGGCGGAGCTTGAAGTGAGCTGAGATCGCGCCACTACACTCCAGCCTGGGCGACAGAGCAAGACTCCGTCTCAAAAACAAAACAAAAAACCAAAAACGCAACAGGTGGGGCGCTCTGTCTCGTGCCCATAATCCCCACACTTGGGGAGGTATGTGGATCACTTGAGCTCATGAGTTCGAGACTAACTTAGGCAATATGACAAAACCTCGTCTCTACAAAAAATACAAAAAAAAAAAAAAAATAATTCGCTGTTATGAAGGGTGGTCTCTAGTCCCAGCTACTCAGGAGCCTGAGCTGGGAAAATTGCTTGAGCTTGGGAGATGGAGGTTGCAGTGAGCTAAGATTGTGCCATTGCACTCCAGCCTCGGTGACAGAGTGAGACCCTGTCTCAAAAAGAAAAAAGTGAACATGCTTATGCACACGTAGCAATTACTTGATGTACAGTAAGGGAATGGGGAAGGAGGAAATGAAGGAATAGAGAAACCTATACTGTAGTAGTCGGGTTATGGTGGAACCACATTGCAGTTTTCTAATTGGGAATACAATCTTGGTCTGTAAGAACAGAGTTCTGGAGTAAAGAAGCAGCAGGTTCCCTTTTCAGTAGACACCTTCTGTCTGCTGCTGCAACACATCAATTGTATCTTCATCCTCCCTTTCCAACTGTGCAAGTGTGTCTGTTTCATTGGTTGCCTATCAAATTGGAATCTGATCTGCCTCATTGACAAACCCTGTCCTTCACAATAGGCTTCCAGTAGTTTACTAAGATGTATGCCTCTTTCCTTTCTGTTTTTTGTTTTTTGTTGTTGTTGTTTGTTTGTTTTGAGACAGAGTCTCGGTCTGTCACCTAGGATGGAGTGCAGTGGCACGATCTCGGCTCATTGCAACCTCCACCTCCCAAGTTTAGGCAATTCTCGTGCCTCAGCCTTCCAAGTAGCTGGGATTACAGGGGCGTGCCACCATGCCCGACTAATTTTTGTATTTTTAGTAGAGACAGGGTTTCACCATGTTGGCCAGGCTGGTCTCAAACTCCTGGCCTCAGGTGATCTCTCCACTTTGGCCTCCCAAAGTGCTGGGATTACAGGGGTGAGCAACCGCACCTGGCCTAGTTTACTGAGTGGTGTATGCCCCTTAAACTGCACCACAGGCTAAGAGCAGTGGCTCATACCTGTAATCCCAGCACTTTGGGAGGCCAAGGTGGGTGAATCACTTGAGGTCGGGAGTTCAACACCAGCCTGGACAACATGGTGAAACCCCGTCTCTACTAAAAATACAAAAATTAGCCAGGGGTGGTGGTGCGTGCCTGTAGTCCCAGCTACTTGGGAGGCTGAGGTAGGAGAATCACTTGAACCCGGGAGACAGAAGTTGCAGTGAGCTGAGATTGCACCACTGTACTCCAGCCTGGGTGACAGAGCGAGACTCCATCTCAAAAAATATACATATATGCAAAAATTAAACTTGCATCACAGAACCATCCTGCCCTGCTACCTTCTAATTAATATGATCATTGTTCTGTCTTGACTCTTTTTTTTTGAGATGGAGTGAGTCTCACCCTGTTGCTCAGGCTGGAGTGCAATGGCACGATTTCGGCTCACTGCAACCTCTGTCTCTTGGATTCAAGCGATTCTCCTGCCTCAGCTTCCTGAGTAGCTGGAATTACAGGTACCTGCTATCACGCCCGGCTAATTTTTGTATTTTTAGTAGAGACAGAGTTTCACCATGCTGGCCAGGCTGGTCTTGAACTCCCGACGCCAGGCAGCGATCTGTCCGCCTCGGCCTCCCAAAGTGCTGGGATTACAGGTGTGAGCCACTGTCCTGGCCCTGTTTTGACTCTTTCCTTGGGCTTTTTGTTGGCCATGGCCAGCATCTCCTCAGCTGCTGCTTCACAAAAGAGGTATCAAGTCTGCACCAAACCAGGAGCGGCAGAAGTAGATACGGTTTGTTTTGTTTGTTTGTTTGTTTGAGACGGAGTCTTGCCCTGTCTCCAGGCTGGAGTGCAGTGGCATGATCTCAGCTCACTGCAACCTCCGCCTCCCTGGTTCAAGCAATTCTCCTGCTTCAGCCTCCTGAGTAGCTGGTACTACAGACACGTGCCAACACGCCCAGCTAATTTTCGTATTTTTAGTAGAGATGGGGTTTCACTGTTGGCCAGGATGGTCTTGATCTCTTGACCTTATGATCCACCCGCCTCGGCCTCCCAAAGTGCTGGGATTACAGTGAGCCGCGGTGCCCAGCCTTTTTTTTTTTTTTTTTTTCTTCTAAAGTCATTAACAGTGTAAACACAACTTTTATTAAGATGGAAACCTCTTCACCCAGGAATTAAAAATTATATATCCCTTGATGTATGTCAACATGTAGCAAGTATATTGTTTCAATAGAGCAAAGATAGTTTTGTAAGGAACTGTGTGATTGAGGGTAGGATGCACATCATTCACCAGCAATGAGGGTTGGAGCTGCGTTTCTCAGGAAAGGCTAGGATTGAGTGTGACATCATCCTGGCTGCTACTTACTAGTCACAGGTCTGGGCTGCAGTGTCTCAGCCCCTGCTATCCAAGTGACACGTTCCAATTTCTGGGCTCGTAGATGGGGATGTCCAAGCTAGGCCTGCTCAGGAGCAGATGAGTCTTTACCTGTGCCTAAGGAAAGCCCTGGCTCTGGAAAGACAAGGAACAATGGGTCTGCTGTCTGTGACCAGCAACAGCATAAAGGACCACGTTGTCTCATGTGGCAGGGACACCCCTTGCACCCAGTGTGGTGGCCTTTGTGTGATACCCATTTTATTCATTTTAACTAAAGGAATGTATTTCTTTACTTTTTTTTCTTTTTTTAATTCAGAGACAGGATCTCGCTATATTGCCCAGGCTGGTCTTGAACTCCTTGGCTCAAGTGATCCTCTCTGCCTAGGCCTGTTGGGATTATAGGCATGAGCCACCATGCCTGGCCAAGGAATGTATTTCTAATTACTCTCTTTCTCTATTTTACTTCACAGGGTGTTCCTTGGACTTGTTTTTAACTGTAGGTCTTCTATTAAATTTACCTGTCCTACATTTAGTTGCCTTCAGTAAATAATAATAGCAGCTCTAAATCCCAGTCTTCTCTATCTTGACAATCAGTTGACATTTCATATTCATTGTGCCTAAAATGGAAAATTGTCCTTTCTTTCCCCGAGATCTGCTCCTGTTGATTTAATGTGTCTCCATTGGTGCAATCCCTGTCATTCTTGTCTTCCTGACTTAAGATCACAGGTCCTCTTCTCCTCGCCCCTCTTTCTTTCCCTGCGGCTTCTACCCTTTTATGAGGTAGAAAGACATTTACCATTTACTGAGCCCTTCCTATATGCAGGCATGCTTAGATATATTGTTAACTCTAACCCCATTTTACAGGTGAGGAAACCGAGGGTTTTAGAGGTAAATAACTGGGCCAAAGTCATATAGTAAGTGGCATAGAACTTAAATGCAGATTGAATACATCAAAGTAGGTAATGCATTTCTTTGAGACATCGAGAATTTCAGAATTCTGTACATATAACTTCTTGCTTCTTCTTAACAACCATCAATTTCTACTAATTTGATTTAATACATCCCAAGAAGGAAAGCAGGTTGTGCAAAGCTGTGTAAACTGTAAACTTGGGGTGAATCTTCAACTTGAGGTTTGTGTTAAATAAGTAAAGCTGTCAGTTTCCCATTTAATTAGACTGGAAAATGCTCTGCAAATGTCAGCTTTTCATTGTTATAAAGAGTGTATTCAGGCAGGAAGAGGGATCTACAGAGGTGGGCCTTTTAGAGTGGTTGTTTTTAAGGGAGCAATTTCCTTTTGAGGAAATTGGGCACCATTTTAAGCTATCTTTGTTGAGAAGAATATACATATTACATTTCAAGCATAATTCAGGCAAGTAAGTAGTAGAACAATGACATAATTTGTACTGTCTTGGAGGAATAGTCTAGGGCCACCTTACAACCCAACTTCCTCCCCTGCCCCTGCCCCAGAAAGCCAGTATCGCTGTCTATTTTCTCACCTATCCAATAGAGACAGAAAAGAGTAGTCACTTCCCATGGGAGTGTAGGCTTTTTTTTCCCCCCATTGAAGTTAATGCACTGTATCATCTGTGTCCCTGAGAGTTAAACTTCCTTAGACATCTTAATAGAAAATCCAGGTATGAGCTGGGCATCAAGACACATTGTAAACTTGTAGGTTTTAATAAAATTATATAAGTAATGGGTTGCAAGAAAGAACAGAAAATAAAGCCAATAACTCATCCTTTTGGTCTCCATGTGAAAATGACTTCCTTCTAGAAGCCTGTGGTCTACTACTCTGAGTGGCATTCTTTTTTTTTTTCTGAGATGGAGTCTCTCACTCTGTCACCCAGGTTGGAGTACAGTGGTGCAATCTCGGCTCACTGAAACCTCCGCCTCCCTGGTTCAAGTGATCCTCCTGCCTCAGCCTCCCAAGTAGCTGGGACCACAGGTGTGCACCACCATGCCCAACTAATTTTTGTACTTTTAGTAGAGATGGTGTTTTGCCATGTTGGCCAGGCTGGTCTTGAACTCCTGGCCTCAAGTGATCCAACCCCTTTGGCCTCCCAAAGTGCTGGGATTACAGGCATGAGCCACTGTGCCTGGCTCTGGGTGGCATTCATTTTATGTTCTTCCATGGCATCCTCAGCATCCCCAATCAACGTATATCTTCTGCTCTATGGTTACTACTTTTTTTATTGATAGTCCGCCAGTAGATTATCAACTCAGAGAGAGTCTGTGTTACTTATTGCTCTGTTCGTGTATGGCATATATCTGGTAGATAGAAGGAACTCAAAACATATTTACTAGAATAAAATAAAATAAGCACATACGGAAAATTAAAGCCAGCTGTAATCCCATCCCAGTGACTGCAACAAATTTTTAAAAGCAACTCAGTGGAGCTCAAGTTCCCCAGAGACAACTCAGAAGCACCTACTAGAAAAAAATTCCATTCCACCGGGCGTGGTGGCTCACTCCTGTGATCCCAGCACTTTGGGAGGCCAAAGTGAGCAGATCATTTGAGGTCAGGAGTTCAAGACCAGCCTGGCCAACATGGCAAAACCCTGTCTCTATTAAAAATACAAAAATTAGCCAGGTGTGGTGGCACGTGCCTGTGGTCCCAGCTACCCAGGAGGCTGAGGTGGGAGAATCACCTGAGCCTGAAAGGTTGACGCTGCAGTGAGTCATGACTGCACCACTGCACTCCAGCCTGGACAACAGAGTGAGACCCTGTCTCAAAAAAAAAAAAAGAAAGAAAAAGAAAAAGAAAGAAAAAAAAAACAAAAAAGAAAACAAAAAAAGAAAGAAAAATAAAATTCGTTCATTCCTATAGATGATGCAAAGAGACCGTGGGAGAGTCACTGCTCCAGCAACCCTGCCAAAGCCACAGCTGGAGTAGTGTGCACTGGGCTGGGGGTCTTTTAAGGGAGTGTCTTGACTCTTACAAGAAAGTTGTAAAGGTGATAACAGCAACACAGTCATAAAAGGATTGCTTTCCAAAGAAAGATTAAAGTCCTGCTAAGATGAGAGGCTACCTAATAGTCTGCCTAAATTTGAAATCAAAAGGAAACCAGCATTCTTAGTTCTCACTATTCTTGTGATCAAGTCCCTTTCATGTGAGCTTCATTCAGTAGGAATCTGAATCCACAATTAAATTGCTAGATGTGTCTCCTCTTAGGAGCTTTCTCTTTTCCCTTTCCTAGTAAATCATTGTTAAAACAATAAATGACCAAATCTAAGACCTTGGTGAAACCCTGAGACCTTGGATAAATGGGGGGAAATTCTCAACAGCTAATATGCAACTTAAAGATAGTGACTTGTTCACCTACTTCCTGGTCACTTCAGATTTAAATGAAATCCCTGTAAGACCATGCATTATAAACCTTGTTTGTCTTTCATCCTTTATAAGAAGATCACAAAATTCCAATAGTAAAAGCAATATAAATTCCTCTGTGGCAGGTACCGTAGACTCAAGCACAGAAATTCCCACTGCAGGCAATTTCTGCAGTGGAAATGATTTTTTTTTTTTTTTTTTTTTACTCAGATACTGTCTCACACTGTCATCCAGGGGAGAGTGGCATGACCACGGCTCACTGCAGCCTCAAACTCCTTGGCTCAAATTATCCTCCCACCTCAGCCTTTCTGAGTAACTGGGATTACAGACATGCGCCACCATGCAGACACAGACTCATTAATATCCTTGACAGAAGGTAGTTAGTTGAGTGTCACAAAGACGAGGCTATCGGCTTCTAATAGCAGACCACTTTGTGCCAATTTCTAGGTTAGTGAAACTACCTGCAGACTAGGTTTCACTTTGGAAGTGGAGGATGGACCTGCTATTTATGGAAGCATCGCTCAGCAACACAGATTGCTGCTGCTTTCATTCCTAAACCTAGAAATTGGCACAAAGTGGTCTGCTATTAGAAGCCGATAGCCTCATCTTTGTGACACTCAACTAACTACCTTCTGTCAAGGATATTAATGAGTCTATGTCTGCATGGTGGCGCATGTCTGTAATCCCAGTTACTCAGAGAGGCTGAGGTGGGAGGATCACTTGAGCCAAGGAGTTTGAGGCTGCAGTGAGCCGTGGTCATGCCACTCTCCCCTGGATGACAGTGTGCAGGTAGACAGGCAGTGTTTCAGCCTTGTCAGTATCCAAGAAAACAAATTGTATTTGTACTTACTATTGCGTATGCATTGTAAGGCTCCCCACTTCACTCTATTCTCTCATTCTTTAACATTATTAGTATTACTTTTTTTTGGTAGAGATGGGGTCTTGCTGTGTTGCCCAAGCCAGGCTCACACTCCTGGGCTCAAGGGATCCTCTTGTCTCAGCTTCTCAAGTAGCTGGGACTATAGCCATGAACCACCGCGACTGCCTATTATCTCTGTTTTATAAAATCTGAGACAGGGTCTTGCTCTGTTGCTTAGGCTGGAATCTGGAGTACAGTGGTGCAATCACAGCTCACGGCAGCCTTGACCTCCCCAGCTCAAGTGTTCCTCCCATCTCAGCCTCCCAAATAGCTGGGACTACAGGCACATGTCACCACATCAGCTAATTTTTAAATTTTTTGCAGAGATGGGGTTTCACTGTGTTGCTCAGGCTGGTCTCGAACTCCTGGGCTCAAGTGATCCTCCTGCATAGGAGGATCCCAAAGGGCTGACATGACAGACATGAGCCACTGTGCCAGGCCTTATCTCATCCTTGATAGGAAGTGCATCAGTCTGATTCCACAAAACTACAAGGCTCTAAAATCCAGGTTAAAGTCAGTAACCCAGTCCCTTCTACAGCATGGCATAGGGCAAGGTCTATTAACAAGCAAAAGACCCAGTGCTTGTCCTCAGGAGCTCATGATCCAAGTCAAGATCACATAAACACATTTGAGTCCCCTTTGAAATAAGTATTGTTTTCCCGAACAAATTTTCAACTTGCTGTAGTTTTTTCCTGATCACTTTCATCCTGTCTTTCCAAGATGGGATATGTTTATTTAGAAATGATTTCACCTGCGACAGCTGCTTCTCTCTTTGGCTCAGGCCTGTAGCACTGGCAGGATGGGTGAGTGTCGTGGACTTCGTACTGCTAGGAGGCTCTGTAGTCACCGATGAGATCAGAAGTGGCATGATACAGTACAAGAAAGCCCATGTGGGCACAGCCCTGAAGGCCAACCCTTTTGGAGGTACTTCTCATGCAAAAGGAATTGTGCTGGAAAAAGTAGGAGTTGAAGCCAAAAAGCCAAATTCTGCCATTAGGAAGTGTGTCAGGGTCCAGTGGATGAAGGATGGCAAGAAAACCACAGCCTTTGTACTCAATGATGATTGCTTGAACTTTATTGAGGAAAATAATAAAGTTGTGGTTGCTGGATTTGGTCAAAAAGGTCATGCTGTTGGTGATATTTCTGGAGTCCGCTTTCAGGTTGTCAAAGTAGCCTATGTCTTTCTTTTGGCCCTATACAAAGGCAAGAAGGAAAGACCAAGATCATACATTTTAATGGTGAAAATACTGTCGTAATAAATTTTCATATGCTAAAAAAAGAAAAAAGAAATGATGCCACCTAGGACAATGGTGCCGTCAGTCAGCCTGTCCTCAAAGGAACTCTCTGGACATGGACCCAGCTCTCCATGTAGATGGGGTATCCCAAAGGGTGCACGTCCCTGCCTACAGCGTTCCCCTCCCTGGGCTGGAGTCCGAGCTCATCCACTACCTTGCAACATTCCCTTAACCCTGCAACTCCAGCTCCAACAAATTGGCAGCTGGCCAGATGCGAAGATGTTTCCTTTCCTGCCCTTCTGCTTGAGGGAGACGGGGAGGTGCTCCAATAGTTTACATGGGACTCAAACACTGTCTGTTACCTAGGGAAACAGTGCACGTGAGATGACACTGCAATTTTACATGTCTCCTCATGCATTCAGTAGAGCTTTATTTTAGGTTAGAGGTCTGTGAGGCAACGTGTCTGTTCTTCAGTTTTCTTATACTGTACTCTGGTCCCCTTTGGATTTGACAGTCTCATTTCAATCTGCCATCTAGGCCAGATAGCTAGGTCTCAAGTAAGAAGGATTCTAAGGCAAAACAAAAAAGTTCTAATGTTTACAGGAGCAAAGGGATGCTTATGTTTAAAGTCTATATTCGAGGCTGTTCACGAGTGTGAGGTCTGGGTCAAATGACTCCCCCGACCCAAATCCTTACTCCACAATAGACTCTACGTGGAGACAGAGAACTGAGAGTTGGTCCCAAATATAGCTACTCAGGTTGTGATTAAACAGATACCAATTCCAGTTAACTCGTGAACTCTTAGGAGTTCTCAGATAATACATATCTCATTTTTGTCTGCTTACATGAGTGCCCACATAAGAACTGAAAATCTTTTTTTTGGGGGGGACAGGGTCTCACTCTGTCACCCAGTCTGGAATGTAGTGGTGCGATCTTGGCTCATTGCAACTTCTGCCTCCCATGTTTAAGTGATTCTCCAGCCTCAGGCTCCTGAGTAGCTGAGATTACAGGCGTGTGCCACTACACCCAGCTAATTATTATTATTATTATTATTATTATTATTATTATTATTAATTTTTATTTTTTGAGATGGACTCTAGCTTTGTTGCCCAGGCTGGAGTGCAGTGGCACAATCTCGGCTCACTGCAACCTCTGCCTCCCAAGTTCAAGCAATTCTCCTGAGTAGCTGGGATTACAGCCTCTTGAGTAGCTGGGATTATAGGTGCCCACTACCACACCCAGCTATCTTTTGTATTTTTAGTAGAGATGGGTTTTCACCATGTTGACCAGGCTGGTCTAGAACTCCTGACCTCAAGTGATCCGTTCGCCTCAGCCTCCCAAAGTGCTGGGATTACAGGCGTGAGCCATCGCCCAGTCCCAGAACTAAAAATCTTAACCCCACACTTCTGAATAAGGTTCTCTGTACATCTAGGACATGGCAGGACCTCCAGCAGAAAAGGCAATTTTGGCCTTTTCCTAATCTATAGCCTTAATTATCAACTTGCAATTCATCCTGAAGGTAACCCAGAAATCATTTCATTGTTTGTTCTGACTTTATATTTCAGGACATTGAACTTGCTTTTGCTTCACTTTTTTCTGGCAGACCTGAAGATCATCCCACAAGGTAGAACAACTCATTTGACCTATTTGACTTGGCCCCAAGTGTGCTTTGTACATAGATGAACTATTCTGAAGAATTCCAATAGAACTCCCTGGGAGGAAAACACCCGTTTTAATTGGCATACACCAGAGTCACCGGAATCAGTTACTAAATTACAATTTCCTTACAGTTTGGAAGGGTTTGGGGATTGTTATTGTTTTCCTGGTAAATTACTGGATCACACTGGTGTCTTGGAATAAGGCAACACATTTTAAATTTCAGTTTCCATAAACTGTAGCTCAACTTCCCCAGTTCCTAGGGGATTTTCACTGGCCCAGACTCAGGAAGAATTTTCTTCTATGGGATCCAAGACTTCAGAGACCAAACATTTCCTGAAGACTTTCCTCTGCTTTCTGACCTCCACCTACCTCCTCCCAAAGACATAACAAAAAAACAATTTCTGATCAGCGCAGGCAGCCAAGAGTGCCCAGTGGGCCTAAGGTATTGGGTAAAGGGACAGGAATCCACAATTCTTTCTTGGTATTAAGGTACCATTGAGTCGCCTGATGGCTCGAGTATGTTAACCCCTTGCTTCATGGCTGGAATTTTAATTACCCCTCCTGGAGCTTTTCTGAAGAATTGATTTTGTACGTGGCGTTTATTCATATTTCAGAAACCAACTCTATCATCAAATAGGAGTGACAGTCAATTACAAAAGAAAGTTCACCCAAAGCACCAATTTATCAGACTGTGGCATGTTCAGAAGTTTTGAAACTAGATAATGCTGCTGTCTCTGCTGGTAGTTTGTTAAAACCTGAACTGGGTGCCTTGGTTAGTGGTTTGGGAACAGAATTTTGGAGCTTTATAGGAGATGTCCTGGTCTGTTGTAGAGCCACTCACCCCAGCCTCCAGGAACTGGGGAGCTAGTCGAGTGGGGTGCCTGCCACTTTGACTGTCACTGGCCAATCCTGTCTTCTGCATCCCTCCAAGGCTCCATGGGGACATCTAAGGTGAGCTTCCTCCATTCTGCAAAGTTGAAAATATCTCTGCTCATAATTTCAAAAGTCTTGTCTGAACTAGACTTTCCCTGCTCCCTTGGGGTAGGAATTTTGTCTCCTCTCCATCCTGGCATCTTTACCTCCTCCCCACCCCAGGGCCTGGTCCCCAGCCAGTGGACGCTCTGTTAATATGAACTGGCACTGGTGGGGTGCTCTGGGCACTGGCAAGACAGCTCTTGGAGCTTGTCATCAATTAGCCCAATTCTCACCACTTTTTTCTCCATCCCCGTCATCAGCGGGTGCATCCCGCAGATCATGACCCCAAGTTCTAGATACAAGATTCTTGTCATGTCTCCTTTCCCCCAGAAGACCCCTCTGCGAACTCCCACCCTGACAGGCCCCTAAAGCTGCCTGTAGTCTGAGCCTGCGGCTCCCTACCCCTGGAGTCCGATGCCCTCCTGGGCTCAGGCACCGACAGAGAGGAGCCAGGTGGCAGCAGGCAGGGCGCGCCGCCAGAGTGCCCAGCTCCCGGGGCTGCCTGCAGGGTGGGGCCGCCCTCGCCGCCGCTCCCTCTCCGCGCCTTCCCCATCCCCAAAGAGGACACCCCTCCTTCCGCCCGGCCCGCTCCCCACCCTCGCCGCGGCACCGCCTCCCCAGCCGCCCGCCCGCCCGCCCTTGCCCAGCGCCTCCCAGGCAGCCAGCGAGCGAGGGGAGCGCTCTGGGATGGGACTTGGAGCAGGCGGCGGCGGCGGCGGAGATAGAGGCAGAGGCTGGGGCTCCGTCCTCGCCTCCCACGAGCGATTCCCGAGGAGAGCAGCGGCCCTCGGCTAGGCGAAGAGGCCGACGAGAAAGACCCGGGTGACTGCGCTCCTGCCTCGCTTCCCAGGCGCCGGCGGCTGCAGGTGAGCGCAGTGCGCTTTCCCCCGGCTCTGCGCGGCCGGGCGGCCCCGAGGTGCAGGCGGACCGACCCACCGACAGACATACCGAGCTCGGGCTGCCCGACGCGCAGGCGCCCTCCCCAGGCCCGTACTGCGGCCCCAAGCGCCCCGGGGCCCCGGCGCCTTCGACCCCTCTGAGGACAGCGGGAGAGGGAGGGAGGCGCTGCCGGACCCCTCCGCGGGAGAAGTCCCGCCACCCCGGCCGGGATAGCTGGGCGCGCTCCCTGCGCAGGACAAGACGCGCCGCAGCCGCCCCGGAATGCCCCGTGGGGGCGCTGTGGCCCGCAGCGGGGACGCCCAGACCACGGCCACCGCGACCCAGGGAAAGGGAGACCTGTTGAGTGGGTATGCGGGGTGATTCCTATTCCACGGACAGCCGATGGCTCCCTCTTCTCTCTTTGGAACCTAGTATTTTCATGCCCGTGTCACCTGGATTTTGTTCTTGGGTTCTCTATGGCAGCTAAACCTCCAGCTTCCCTATATTATGGAAGAGGGAGAGAAAGGGGAAGGCATTTTGTGGTAGTTGCTAGAAACCCCAGAACAGTTTGGAGCCGTTTGGGGAGAGGACAGAGAAATGGGGACTGTCTCTGGTAGGGTGTCCAGGACTGGGGACACAGGAAGGTGCTCTCCTCAGGGACACTCGCGCCCACCCGAACAAACCCAATTGACCAAGTTTCAATTAGTCATAAATCAGGAAGCCACAATGCATCTGCACCAAGCACACTTACAATCGGCCTTTAAGGAATGGTCGAGAGAAGAGACTGGGGTCATTCTGCTTAGGTTTCAACCCCAGCTGTGAAGCTGGGTACCCAACTTGAAGGTACCCAACTACTGTAAGCCTCAGTTTCCTCATCTGTCTGATGAGGATGGTAATACCCACAGAGTTGTGAGGATTAAGTGAGATATGGCTACCGGGCGCGATGGCTGACGCCTGTCATCCCAGCACTTTGGGAAGCTGGGGCGGGCGGATCACCTGAGGTCGGGAGTTGGAGACCAGCCTGACCAACATGGAGAAACCCCGTCTCTACTAAAAATGCAAAATGAGCCAGACGTGGTGGCACATGCCTGCAGTCCCAGCTACTCGGGAGGTTGAGGTGGGAGAATCGCTTGAACCCAGGAGGCGGAGGTTGCGGTGAGCCGAGATCGTGCCATTGCACTCCAGCCTGGGCTACAAGAACTAAACTCCATCTCAAAAAAAAAAAAAAAAAAAAAAAA
>NC_045440.1:99955850-99959086 GCF_002776525.5 Piliocolobus tephrosceles
AAAAAAAAAAAAAAAAAAAAAAAAAAAAGAGATATGGCAAGTAAAGTCCTTAGAACATTTCCAGGAGCATCCTAAGATTAGGTGAGCTCAATGGCTTGTCTTTCCAGAAATAGCAAGGATCTGCTATGAGCAGTGAATGCGCCTCTTCCCCAGTTCAGAAGGAGAGGCTCTACATGGATACCTGAGGGTAGCAGATAAGCCATGCGTATTCAGCTGGTATTGCCATGCAGGAGTCCACACCGGGGCAGTTCTCCCTGCTTGCTTCCAAAGGGACCACCTCATAAAACCATTTCAAAATACCAAGATGGGTTTATGGCCTGGAATGTTTCCTCTCAGTCCCTGAAACTGGGCGCTTAGAATCCTCTGTGGAGAACGAGATGCTTGTGGCTCTTCACGTTCCATTTTCCTATCTGTCCACACTTTTTACTTTTATTTCTGCCAATAGAATTCAATCTCAGGCCCCCAAGTTACCAGGACACTGTCTTCTATAAATTGGGGCTCTGGGGTTCCCTGTTCCCAGAGTGCAGACCCAGGCAACCCAGGGCCACCAAGGCCTGAACTTGCTTGTCGGAGGTGTCAGAGCAGAGTCTGAATCTGAAGCACCCTCAAGCAGCTGTCATGCCCTAAGCTCTTATCAGCGAGTGCCATATGTCTTTGTTTATCAAAAGGTAGTTAAAAATGTGGCCTGAGATTTAAAGAAAAGGAGAGATGTTTGCTCTTTGAAATAAGAGAGTCATTGGAGGTTCTGGAAAAAAAATTCTACAGTTTATCTAGAAACAGTTCTGACTGGCACCTACGAGAAGGCAAGGCATGAGGTGGGGAGAGGAAAAGGGGGAGTGACAGGCTTAGGCCTCAGGAAAAGCAGGTCAAAGAGGGTGTGATGGGTGTAACACTGGCCTGAGCAAGGTGTTGGGTGTGAGGCTGGACAAGCAGTGGGAGAGGTGAGTGGGGGAGGTTTAAGACCAGTCAAGTTGGCAGAGTGCCTCTAATGCTGTCCCTGGCACTCACTGCCCTCTGGTCTGTAGCACATGCAGGAGCATCCCTTCTAGGGATTCCCTGTCTTCTAGGGAAGCTATGGAGGACTCCCCTGTTTAAAGCATATGGGAAGATAATTCAGGAGGGCCAGGGAAAGAGGGAGGCTGAGCATATACCAAGGGGAGAATGGGGAATGCCATTGCTTTTGCTAGTGAATTGTGCCAAGGAGGTCCTTCCAAGGGACCACTTGCCACTTGGAGCTTCAGCCCATGAGGTCATCCTTGAACCTTGCCATGTGGCTCGGCAGACAGTCACCACTGCCTGAAGGGAGCTCAGATGGAATGGCAGGCCTGGGCTGAATTCCAGAGGCCTGGGCTATTGTCAGTAATTGGTGGTAGTGACTATAACAGTGGCTTTGACATGGATGAGATAGAGTTGGGGTACAACCCAAAGGACACTGCTCTTGGCACCTGAAGGACGTGGGTTCCAGTACCAGTCCCTCGTACCTGCAAAGATTTTGGAAAGTTACTTAGACTGTCTGTGCCTGACATCTGTTTCTTCATCTATAAATGAAGAATAGATTTTTTTGGGAGAATTAAATTAGTTAACATGTGTTCAATGCCTAGCTCAGAATAAATGATCGATATTTGTTAGCTATACTTACTATTATTGTCTGAGCCTCGGTTATGTCATCTGTCAAATGGGCATTATACTACGTCATAGGGTTGTTGTAAGGGTTAAATGAACTAATTAGTGTGAATTTATCCAACAGTGTGTGAAGGGTGTAAAGTAGTCAAAGTGAGTCAATTGAAATGGAAAATTTCACAAAATACCTGCATGTAAAAATCAGTGGCTGAGCAGGTGGATCAGCTAACATTTTTGGAAAGTTATTCTAAAAGTACTGTCAGAGAAACCTTTATCTACTTATGGAAAGTGGGGCTCACTGCCCATGGGGATAACCTGTAGTTATTTTATGTTGTTGTATTAGTTGCCTATTGCTGCTATAACAAATTTGACAAACATAGTGGCTTAAAACAACCCAGCGTTGTTATCTTGCAGTTCTGAAGTTCAGAACTCTGAAATGGGTTTCACAGAGCTAAAATCAAGGTGTCAGCAGGGCTCTGTGGTTCCTTTTGTAGGCTCTTGGGAACATGTCTTTCATTTTCTGACTTCTAAAAGCTGACTGCATTTCTTGGCTCCTGGGTTCCTTCTTCTATCCTCAAAGCCAGTAACAGCATCTTCCAACCCTCCTCTCCATCCTGGCTCTCCTGTCTCCCTCTTACAAAACCACACCTAGAAAATCTGAGCTAATCAAGACAGAGTCTCGCCCTGTTGCCCAGGCTAGAGTGCAGTGGTGTGATCTTGGCTCACTGCAGCCTCCGCCTCCCAGGTTCAAGTGTTCTCCTGCTTCAGCCTCCCAAATAGATGGGATTACAGCCATGAGCTACCATGCCTGGCTAATTTTTTTGTATTTTTAGTAGAGATAGGGTTTCACCATGTTGGCGAGTCTGGTTTCGAACTCCTAACCTTAGGTGATCTGCCCACTTTGGCCTCCCAAAGTCCTGGGATTACAAGCATGAGCCACCACACCCAGCCCAAAGTCCCTTTTGCCATGTAAGGCAACAGTCAGATTCTGGGGATTAGGCCATAGACATCTTTGACATATTATTCTGTCTGCCAGAAATATTAGAGTATTAGATTGGGCATGATGGTAAGAAAAACTATTTAGAAAAAAGAAAGAAATATTAGAGTATTAGAGAAAATGATCTAAATCAAAGAGTTTTAGCTTACTGCTGTTTAGGGCTTCTCCCTGTACCCTCCCAGTTAGGTGAGTTTGCTTTCACATCTCTTTTTTTTTCTTTCTTTTTTTTTTTCCCCAAGACAGAGTTTCTCTGTGTTGCTCAGGCTGGAGTGCAGTGGTACAATCTCTGCTCACTGCAACCTCTACTTCCCAGGTTCAAGCGATCCTCCTGCCTCAGCCTCCCAAGTTGCAACACTATGGCTAATTTTTGTATGTTTAGTAGAGGCAGGGTTTCACCACGTTGGCCAGACTGGTCTCAAACTCCTGACCTCATGATCCACCTGACGCAGCCTCCCAAAGTGCTGAGATTGCAGGTATGAGCCATCACGCCTGGCTGTTTTCACATGTCTTAAAGACCAAAAGCTCAAGACCAGAGGGGTCAAAGCTGTGAATCAAATCTCCATTTGTCAGCCCAGGGCTTCTTGAAACTCAGTTCAGAAGTGGCACCTTCCTGTCCTTT
>NC_045440.1:99959186-99995281 GCF_002776525.5 Piliocolobus tephrosceles
TTTGTAGATTTTTTTTTTTAACTTTTTTTTTTTTTTTTTTTTGAGACAGAGTCTCGTTCTGTCGCCCGGGCTGGAGTGCAGTGGCCGCATCTCAGCTCACTGCAAGCTCCGCCTCCCGGGTTTATGCCATTCTCCTGCCTCAGCCTCCGAGTAGCTGGGACTACAGGCGCCCGCCACCTCGCCCGGCTAGGTTTTTGTATTTTTTAGTAGAGACAGGGGTTTCACCGTGTTAGCCAGGATGGTCTCGATCTCCTGACCTTGTGATCCGCCCGTCTCGGCCTCCCAAAGTGCTGGGATTACAGGCTTGAGCCACCGCGCCCGGCCTTTTTTAACTTTTTAAAATAGACACAGGGTCTCGCCATGTTGTCTAGACTGGTCTTGAACTCCTGAGCTCAAGTGATCCTCTTGCCTCAGTCTCTCAAAGTGCTGAGATTACAGGCGTAAGCCACCACACCTGGCCAATAACTCTCAACTTTGGCCCTTAGAACAGTCTCTGTTTCTCCATCAACAGCATTTGCCGACTTTTCTAGCTGCTTCTCCTCCTCCATTTCTAGTGAAATAGAAAAAATGCCCCCATGTCCAGAGCAAGATCTCTGTGAAGCAAATCACTCTAGTGACGTTTGACCTCCCTGAAATTCCCAGATGGTGTCTGTACTAGTTTCGTATTGCTGCTGTAACAAGTTAGCACAAACTTAGTGACCTAAAACACAGATTTATTATCTTACAGTTCTGGAGGCCACAATTCTATAATGGTTCTCATGGGGCTAGAAATCCAGGTGTCAGCAGGGAGAATTTGTTCCCCTGCCTTTTCCAACTTCCAGAGGCTGCACACATTGCTTAGTTTGCTTCCATCTTCAGAGCCAGCAATGTCAGGCTGCATGCTTCTCTCACTGCCACCCCTCAGATCTCTCTTCTGCCTTCTTCTTCTTATCCTTTTTTTCTTTTTTTATTGAGACAAGGTTTTGCTCTCTCGCCCAGGCTGTCATGCAGTGGTGCAGTCACGGCTCAATGACGCCTCAGTCTCCTGGGTTTCAGTGACCCTGTCACTGAGGCTCCCAAGTAGCTGGGACTACAAGGATGTGCCACCATGTCTGGCTAGATTTTTTTTTTAATTTTCATTTTTTGTAGAGACAGGGTCTCTCTATCTTGCCCAGGCTGATCTTCAAGTCCTGGGCTCAAGCAATCCTCCTGCCTTGATTTCCCAAAGTGCTGGGATTATAGGCGTGAGCCATCATGCTCTGACCTCTTCTACTTTTTTTTTGAAACAGAATCTTGCTCTGTTGCCCAGGCTGGAGTGCAGTGGTGCGATCTCGGCTCACTGCAACCTCTGCCTCCTGGGTTCAAGCGATTCTCCTGCCTCAGCCTCCTGAGTAGCTGGGATTACAGGCGCGAGCCACCCTGCCTGGCTAATTTTTGTATTTTTAGAAGAGATGGGGTTTCACCATGTTAATCAGGCTGGTCTCAAACTTTTGACCTTGTGATCTGCCCACCTCGGCCTCCCAAAGTGCTGGGATTACAGGCGTGAGCCACCGCGCCCGGCCCCTCTTCTACTTTTGAAGACACTTGTGATTACATTGGCCCACCTAGATAATCCAGGATCATCTCCTCTTTTTTAAGGTCATCTGATTAGCAATCTCAATTCCCTTTGCCATCTAACATCACATATTCGCAGCTTCTGGGAATTATGGTGTAGACATCTTTGGAGGGCAATTATTCTGCCTACCACAGGACCCGAGAAGGAGTTCCAAATAGTGACTGCCTGGGCTGCCTCATTATTAATAACCACCCCTTCCAGAATGTGTACAATGGCCCACTCAAGAGAGAACACCTGTTAAACTCTTCAAAATTTCTGCTACAGCTCTCAGGTCTCTCAGTTCCTGTGTTGGTGGAAGGACCTGAGGGCAACAGAGCCTGGAACTGCACACTTTATTTGTTAAGTTAGTTTTTTTCTTTTAAATCAGAGGAACATATAAAAAGGTGCACAAATCATAAGTGAAATCTCAGTGTAGTTTTACAAGTGAGCCCTCTCCACTGCCATGTAACTGCCCCCAAGATCTGCAGCCATAGCCCCCTTCGAACCCCAAATAAATTATCATCTTCCCCTAAGGCAACTACTATTTTACCTTCTATCACCATAGGTAAATTTATCTTGCTTTATCTTTTATTTTTATTTTGCTCTCTGGACCTGTGTAGAGTATTTGCCTGTTTTTTTTTTTTTTTTTTTTGAGACGGAGTCTCGCTCTGTCGCCCAGGCTGGAGTGTAGTGGCCGGATCTCAGCTCACTGCAAGCTCCGCCTCCCGGGTTCACGCCATTCTCCTGCCTCAGCCTCCCGAGTAGCTGGGACTACAGGCGCCCGCCATCTCGCCCGGCTAGATTTTTGTATTTTTTAGTAGAGACGGCGTTTCATCGTGTTAGCCAGGATGGTCTCGATCTCCTGACTTCGTGATCCGCCCGTCTCGGCCTCCCAAAGTGCTGGAATTACAGGCTTGAGCCACCGCTCCCGACCTATTTGCCTGTTTTTTAAGCAAACTTTTCTTTTTTTCTTTTGAGACATGGTCTGACTGTTGCCCAGGCTGGAGTGCAGTGGCGTGATCCTAGCTCACTGAAACCTCTGCCTCTTGGCTCTAGCCAACCTCCCACCTCAGCCTCCCGAGTAGCTGAGACTACAGGCATGTGCCGCCACGCTTGGCTAATTATTGTATTTTTTTTTTCTTTTTTTGAGACGGAGTTTCGCTCTTGTTGCCCAGGCTGGAGTACAATGGCGCAATCTCGGCTCACTGCAACCTCTGCCTCCCAGGTTCAAGTGATTCTCCTGCCTCAGCCTCCCGAGTAGCTGGGATTACAGGCATGCACCACCACGCCTGGCTAATTTTGTATTTTTAGTAGAGGTGGGATTTCTCCATGTTGGTCAGGCTGGTCTCAAACTCCCGACCTCAGGTGATCTGCCTGCCTCGGCCTCCCAAAGTGCTGGGATTACAAGCGTGAGCCACCACACCTGAACAATTTATGTATTTTTTGTAGAGACAGGGTCTCACTGTATTGTCCAGGCTGGTCTCGAACTCCTGAGCTCAAGCAATCTGCTCACCTTGGCCTCCCAAAGTGCTAGCATTACAGGCTTAAGCCACTGCGCCTGGCCTACAAACTTCTTATTGAAGTATACATACAAAAAAAGTACACTCATCAAGGATGCAGCTGGATTAATTTTCATGCCATAAACCCATGTGTAACCAGCATTGTGATCAATAGAACATTGCCAGCACCCAGAATCCCCCCTCAGGCTCTTTCTGTGCACTAACAAACCAAGTATAACCAAAATCCCGATTCCTATGATTGTAGATACAATTTTATCCATTTTTGAATGTTATTTTGTTCAATATTATATTTGTAAATTTCTCATGTTATCATATGCCATAATTAATTATTTTTTATTGCTGTGTAATATCCCATTGTATGGCCACACCATAGTTTTTCTGTGCTATTGTATAGGGCTATTGAGATTGTTTCCATTCACACTTCTTCTTTTTTTTTTTTTTTGGGATAAGGTCTCTCTCTGTCACCCAGGCTGAAGCACAGTTGTGTGATCATAGTTTGCTGCACCCTCAACCTCCTGGGGCCCAAGCAATCCTCCCACCTCAGCCTCCCGAGTAGCTGGGACTATAAGTGTGTACCACCATGCTCAGCTAATTAAAAAAAAAATTTTTTTTTCTGGGCCAGGCACGGTGGCTGATGCCTGTAATCCCAGCACTTTGGGAGGCTGAGGCGGGCAGATCATCTGAGGTCGGGAGTTCGAGACCAGCCTGACCAACATGGAGAAACCCCATCCCTACTAAAAATACAATATTAGCCGGGTGTGGTGGTGCATGCCTGTAATCCCAGCTACTCTAGAGGCTGAGGCAGGAGAATCGCTTGAACCCGGAAGGTGGAGGTTACGGTGAGCTGAGATTGCACCATTGCATTCCAGCCTGAGCAATAAGAGCGAAACTGAGTCTCAAAAAAAAAAAATTTTTTTTTTTATAGAGACGAAGTATCACTTGATTGCCTAGACTGGTCTCAAATTCCTGCGCTCAAGTGATCCTCCCACCTCAGCCTCCCAAAGTGCTGGGATTATAGGCATGAGCTTCTGCCCTTGGCCTATACTTCATTTTGAAAGGGAGTGATTACCTACCCATATCTCAGTTGTCATAAATGCAATTCAACCTGCAGAAATTCAGGAAGGGAAGATTGTATTTAGCACTGGTGCCAAATGCGTTCATTAGGAGAGACTTAAAAACCGTCTACTGGTTAGGATTAAGTTCAGCTGCAAGTTACAGAAAAAATGAAATGACAGTGGGTTAAAGAAAGAAGTTTATTTTTGTGTTGTGTTCAAGAAGTCTGGAGACAGTGAGTAGTGTCCAAACTGTGTGTGGGGTAAGGCCCCATGACCTGTGCCTGGTTGCTTTTAGCATGCATAGCTTCCATTTCCATGCAGTCTCACCCCGGATTTCGGGATGACTGCTGAGTACTAAACCAAAAAAAAACCAAAAAGAACAACAACAACAAAAAAACTGATGTTAGAGAGACAGGTAAGGCATTTGAAAACATTGTTTTATGGGAAAAAAAAGTTTTATGGAACATTTATAAAATGAAAAAAGCAGTTTTTCTACATTAACATGTTATTTTATAACTTAAAATGTTTTAAATATGTTTTTTGACTAAATTGATACATTATTATAAGTAGATACTTGATATTTCATCTGTATCCTTCAAAATATTCAAGTTGACCAAGAAATTGTATGTGGGGTCTTCCAATCAGGAAAAATAGGAGCCAGGCACAGTGCCTCACACCTGTAATCCCACCACTTGGGAGGCCAAAGCTGGAGGATCATTGAGCCCAGGAGCTCGCCACCAGCTGGACAACATGGCAAAACCCTGTCTCTACAAAAAATACAAAAATGTGGTAGTACTGGTGTAGTCTCAGTTACTAGGGAGGCTGAGGCAGGAGGATCGCTTGAGCCTGGGAGTTCAAGGCTGTAATGAGCCATTATTGTGCAACTGCACTCCAACCTGGGCATGCAAGACTCTGTCTCAAAAAAAAACAAAAGAAGTCCGGGCATGGTGGCTCACGCCTGTAATCCCAAAACTTTGGGAGAGCAAGGTGGGTGGATCACCTGAGGTCAGGAGTTCAAGACCAACCTGGCCAACATGGTGAAACCCCATCTTTACTAAAAATACAAAAAATTAGCTGGGTGTGGTGGTGGTTGCCTGTAATTCCAGCTACTCAGGAGATTGAGACAGGAGAATCACTTGAATCCAGGAGATGGAGGTTGCAGTGAGCCGAGATCACGCCACTGCACTCTAGCCTGGGCAACAAGAACGAAACTCCATTTCCAAAAAAAAAAAAAGGAGAAGAAGGAAGACATTATCCTCCTATTACAGTCCCCTACATTCAGGCAAACATAGTATGTAGAGGAAGACATGGGCTTGACTTCGGTACTTTTTGGATGCAGAACCAGGGCCATTTTGCTCAACTAGTATTTTGTTAATGAAAGATCAATACATATGTTTGTTCAAATTAATAATTTTTTAAAAAATTTATTCACACAGTTTGGTACCTAGCACAAGGAGCAAACAGAGGTGACAAGGTGTGTGCTGCAGCAGACAACAAACCCATTGTCAGGGGTCTATGAAGCAATCAGTTCTCATTAGAAAAACGAGAGAATATTTTACAGCATGAGTGACATGTGAGCTGAGGCTTGAGGACTGAATGCAATTTCAATGAATGTAGAATGTAGACATTTCAGGGCAAGGGATGGCATGGATGGAGGTGCCCCGCCATGACAAAAGTCTGAGTTCTTCAAGCCCTAATGGGGAGGCTGAGGTGGATGTGGGGGGCCGTCGTGGTCCGAGAGGTGGGCAGTGGTCAGTCAAGGAGGGCCTTGAATGTTAACATTGCACAGTGAGGCCACAGGCCGATTCAAAACAACAAGGGAAGGGTCAGTAGGTGAGGGACCCAAGGCACGGAGGGCAGTTCTGAGGCTCCTGGGAGTCTGACTGAGAAAGGGTGAGGGTAGAACGTTCGCTGCAGCAGTGGGAACCGTCAGGAGGCCTGGACAGGGGAGCCGTACAGAGGTGGGAACACTAGAATTTATCCATTCACAAATGTGTTGAGGATGCAGAGGACACGTGGAGGCTGGCTCCAAGTTTCTGGTCTGGATGGCTGGGCGGATGTGGTTAGCAAGACCATGAAAGGATTTGAGGAAAAGATGACTTTGTGTCTGGACAGGCTGAATTGGCAAGCAGGCCTGCACCACTGGGTGGAAGTTACAGACAGCATCAGGTCAACATTGTGGAGAACCGAGGTCTGACCTTTAGAGCTGCCTGAAGATCGTGGATGGCCTTGAGTCCTAACTAGATGTCTTCCCATTTGCCAGGGATTCCAGGATTAGGCGGAAGACAGGAAGGTACACCTGAGATTCACGCAGCTCCAGTATTGTATGATTCTCTGTGAATGCATAGAACAGTTGGTGTGCATACCTGGTATGCTGACAGAGAGATCTTGGGCAAAACTATTGAGCCTGATGTCTAAGAATTTATTATTAGAAAAATCTTTCTTTCTTTCTTTTTTTTTTTTTGAGACCAAGTCTGGCATTGTCACCCAGGCTGGAGTGCAGTGGCGCCATCTCAGCTCACTGCAACCTCCACCTCCTGCATTCAAACGATTCTCCTGCCTCAGCCTCCCAAGTAGCTGGAATTACAGGTGTGCACCATCATGTCCAGGTGATTTTTATATTTTTAGTAGAGATGGTGGAACAGGAATTAAAAGAAATTAAAGAATGTGTAAGCAGAAACTCAGTTGTATATAAGAAAACTCAATTCCCCCTGAGAAAGAGAAAGAGCCGGAGTCCTTTAAAAATTAACTGCCTGTTTTTCTGTGGCGAGTGAGCCTTATCTCTCCTCCTTTCCCAGGCATCATGAAGACCCTGTTTCTCTAGCTGTGCAACTGCAAGGTCACTAGACAGATAAACTCAAATCGTAAAACATGTTTCCTTGGAAAGTAAGAAATGATGTAATGCATGTCTCTCAATTAATTGAACAATTGTCTTTGTTTCTTGCTTCTGTAATATGCTTCCCCCTGAACAGATCTCCCCCCACCCCATGAAATGCTTAAAAGGTAACTTAACTCTTTTTTCAGGGCTCAGTCCTTTGGCTGTTAATCTGACTGGGCCAGTGCACTTAAATAATAAATATCCTCCTCAACCCCATCGGTCTCTCTGATTCCTTAAAAAATCCCACTACAATGGGATTTCACCACATTGTCCAGGCTAGTCTCAAACTCCTGGCCTCAAGTGATCCATCCTCCTTGGCCTCCCAAAGTGCTGGGATTATAGGCGTGAACCACCACACCCGGCCTGAAAATCTTATTCTTAACAAGTAGACTGACTGCCTGAGAGGGGCCAGGGTACAACCTTGTCTCTGCCAGATAACGAGCTCTGAGGTCTCGGAGAGGTCTTTCCACCTGTAAATCTTAGTGTTCCATCCATCAAATTTGGAACTCATCCGCCTCACAGAATGACTGTGGAGATCAAATGAGATGATACTGTGCAAAATGCCCAGTTCACTGGCCAGCCCATCCAGACAATAAATATTAGTGTCCTGTCCCCTTTCTCTTTTTGTCTGGAGGTGGGGTTGCCACTGGAGAGGGGATCTTGCCACCTTCTTCAGGATAGCAGGATCTTGCCAATGGTCTGGTTTAGATGAAGAAAGTTGGCTCCCAGGCCATGCCTCTTATTTTATGGATGACTAGTTAAAGCCCAGAGAGTTGTTACCTAGGTGAGGTCACACAGGTGTGTAGAACCAGGCCTCTAGTCTCAAGGACCACAGCATACAGTTCTGGCTCTGGAGGGAATTCTACTCACCTGTCGATTTACTTGCAACAGTGATGCTTAGAAGAACCCGTAGCTAAGACAGAATAATCTCCTTCTCTCTCTCTTCCGCCACCCCCTTGGTAAAGTTAAATGAAAAGACTCATTGTCCCATGGAAAAGAGAAAAATTGCTAAAACAAAAGTCAAAGCCGTTGTATTATTTTAAAATATTCTTTCCATGTTCCCAAATGCTTCATGGAATCTGTTCAGATTGAATTAACCTCTATTTCTCAGCACGGCAATTCTTCTCAGATGCCCATATATGAAAGGAACTGTTCTCAAACACCATTCCATTTTCCAGTTAGAAATGGGTCCTGATCTTCAAATGCTGACAGCTGTAAATGCCAAACTGAGAAACAACCATTGAGATGGATACATGCACTGACTTATTTTTTTGTTGTTGTTTCACTGCCATTGCAGTTTTTAGGAAAAAAATCTATCTTGTCTGGTATTGATATTGCCACACTGATTTTATTTTGGCATCTATATAGTATCCTTTTCCCATCCTTTATTACTTTTTTTTTTTTTTTTTTTTGAGACAGAGTCTCACTCTGTTGTCCAGGCTGGAGTGCAGTGGTGTGATCTTGGGCTCACTGCAAGCTCCGTTTCCCAGGTTCAAGCAATTCTCCTGCCTCAGCCTCCCAAGTAGCTGGGATTACAGTCATGTGCCACCATGCCTGGCTAATTTTTTTGTATTTTTAGTAGAGACCGGGTTTCACAATGTTGGCCGGGCTGGTCTCAAACTTCTGACCTCCGGTGATCTGCCCGCCTCGGCTTCCCAAAGTGCTGGGATTACAGGTGTGAACCACCATGCCCAGCCCTTATTATTTATCTTTTTTACAAGCCCACAGCTAACATCATAATTCCTTTTTTAAATTTATTATGTTTAATTTACTTTATTTAAAAATATTTTATATTAAAAATATTTCTACTTAAAGGAACTTTAGAAGATTTCATGTTAGTTTTCAAGTCACTGTAAGATTTTCTTTCTATTTTTCTTTTTTTTTGAGGCAGGATCTTGCTCTGTCACCCAGGCTGGAGTGCAGTGGCAGTGATCATGGCTCACTGCAGCTTCGACCACCTGGGCTCATGCGGTTCTCCCACCTCAGCCCCGCCCCCGAGTAGCTGTTCTAAGTTTTCTTCCTTTGTGCCACCATGCCTGGCTAATTTTTGTATGTTTTGTAGCAATGGGATTTCGCCATGTTGCCCAGGCTGGTCTCTTAACTCCTGGGCTCAAGCAATCTGCTCACCTTGACCTACCAAAGTTCTGGGATCCAAGTATGCACCACGGTGCCGAGCTGAGGTTCCAGTTTCTTCACATCCTCACCAACACTTGGCTATGTCAGTTTTTTAAAAATTGTTTTAAATTTTTTCATATTTCCAGGTCATATTATACTCTTTTCAATTCCAGTTCATATTATACTCTTTTCAATTTTATCTATTCTAGCAGATTTGTTGTGGCATCTTATTGTGCTTTTAATTTGTATTTTTCTAACGACTAAAGATGTTGAACATGTTTTCATATGTTTGTTTTTCATCCATGTATCTTCTTTGGTGATGTGACTATTCAAATATTTTGCACATTCTGAAGTGGGTTGTTTATCCTCTTCTAATTGAGTGATAAGAGTTTATATAGTCCCAGCCAGGTGCTGTGGCTCACGCCTGTAATCCTAGCACTCTGGGAGGCCAAGGTGGGCAGATCACCTGACATCAGGAGTTCGAGACTGGCCTGGCCAACTTAGTGAAACCCCATCTCTACTAAAAATACAAAAATTAGCCAGGTGTGGTGGGACATACCTGTAGTCCCAGCTACTCGGGAGGCTGAGGCAGGAGAATCACTTGAACCCAGGAGGCAGAGGTTGCAGTGAGCCAAGATCACGCCATTGCACTCCAGCCTGGGTGACAGAGTGGGACTCTGTCTCAGAAAAAAAAAAGAGTTTATATAGTCTGTATAGAAATAATCAATCAGATACATATTTTACAAATATTTTCTACTAGTCTGTGACTTGTCATGCCATTGCATTTTGTTTGTTTGTTTTGAGACAGAGTCTCATTTTGTTGCCCAGGCTGGAATACAGTGGTGTAATTATGGCTCACTGTACCCTCGACCTCTCGGGCTCAAGCAATCCTCCAGTCTCAGCCTCCCAAGTAGCTGGGACTGCAGGTGCGTGCCACCCTCCCCAGCTAATTTTTTTTTTTTTTTTTGAGACGGGGTCTCACTCTGTCCCCAGGCTGGAGTGCGGTGGCACAATCTCGGCTCACTGCAAGCTCTGCCTCCTGGGTTCACACCATTCTCCTGCCTCAGCCTCCCGAGTAGCTGGGACTACAGATGCCCGCCACCACTCCCAGCTAATTTTTTTGTATTTTTAGTAGAGACGGGGTTTCACCGTGTTAGCCAGGATGGTCTCCATCTCCTGACCTCGCACCTCGGCCTCCCAAAGTGCTGGGATTGAACCAACATGAGACACCACGCCCAGCCTAATTTTTGTATTTTTTGTAGAGACAAGGTTTTGCCATGTTGCCTTGCCTTAGCCTCCCAAAGTGCTGGGATTACAGGAGTGAGCCACTGCACCTGGCCTTTTGCCATTGCATTTTGATAAAAAGAAAGTTTTAAATATTTTTAGATACTAATGTGTATTTAACAGTTATGGATTTGTATGTCATTATTAGGATAATATACATAAGTAAGCATAAAATCTGTCTAATATACATTAAGTGGCTTAATATGACAAAATTAGAAGTGTATACTTTCTTTTTCTTTTCTTTTTTTTTTTTTTTTTGAGATGGAGTTTTGCTTTTGCTCTTATTGCCCAGGCTGGAGTGCAATGGCGTGATATTGGCTCATTGCAGCCTTCACCTTCTGGGTTTAATCAATTCTTCTGCCTCAGCCTCCCACGTAGCTGGGATTACAGGCATGCACCACCATGCCCAGCTAATTTTGTATTTGTAGTAGAGACGGGGTTTCTCCATGTTGATCAGACTAGTCTCGAACTTCTGACCTCAGGTGATCCACCCGCCTTAGCCTCCAAAGTGCTGGGATTACAGGTGTGAGCCACCGCACCCGGTCAACAGTGTATACTATTGATTGGTTTGATTACAGAATATTACCAATAATAATAATAACAGCAACAACAGGCCAAGTGTGGTGGCTCATGCCTGTAATCCTAGCACTTTGGGAGGCTGAGGTGAGTGAGGAGTTCAAGACCAGCCTGGGCAACATGATGAAACCCCACATCTACTAAAATACAAAGAATTAGCTGGGCACGATGTGGTGCACCTGTAGTCCCAGCTACTGGGGAGGCTGAGGCATGAGAATTTCTTGAACCCGGGAGGCGGAGGTTGCAGTGAGCCAAGATCACGCCACTGCACTTCAGCCTGGGCGACAGTGAGACTCTGTCTCCAAATAACAACAACAACAACAACAAAATAGCTAACACTTATTCAGCACTTCCTATGTGCCAGTGTTTGAAGTGCTTTAAATATATCTACATATGAACTGATTTATTCTATATAACAATTAGGTCTACTGTTATCTCCATTTTAAAGATGAGGAAACTGAGGTCAAGAGAGGGTAAGTAACCTGCTCAGGGTTAGACAGCTAGCATTATTTTGCTTTGTTTATTTTTAACTGCTCACTCTTCACCTCTCTTCAGTGCCTTTTGGTTAGCAATGGTGACTTGGAAATACAAACATTTCTTGAAATCCACATTAAACCCAAACCACATGCAATGATGTTTGTTCTTTGGAAATGATCACACACCACATAATATTCCAAGTGTTTGATTTGAGTGCAAATGCCTCAGAGTGGAAGTGTGCCTTGAGAGCATGTTGTATACATTTTGAAACAAATAAGCCTGGACTTTTTATCTATTCAGTTTGGAGAAAGGGGAATAGCAATAAAATAATAAATCACATATAAATGATGAAACACACTGAATAGTGTTTTATAAAATAAGGTAAGGGCATGATGGCACACCTGTAGTCCCAGCTACTCCGGAGGCTTGGGTGGGAGGATCACTGGAGTTCAGGAGTTTAAAGAGGCAGTGAGTTATTGTGCCACTGCACTCCAGTCTAGATGACAGAGTGAGACCCTGTCCTCCCACCCCTAACAAAAACCCTGAGATGATAAATAGCAAGGTGGCTTGAAAGTAAATAGTAAGTTTAGGATTTGAGAAAGAGGCAAGATGTTCTAAATTTTCTTCCTTTGTTTAGAAGGAATCTCAGAGTTAAAGCTATGAAAAGGGACCAATCTAATTAGCAAAGAGTTTAAATAGGCTGGGTGTGTTGGCTCATACATGTAGTCCCAGCTACTTGGGAGGCTGAAGTGGGGGGATCGCTCAAGCCTGGGAGGTTGAGGCTACCATGAGCCATGATCACACCACTGCATTCTAGCCTGGGTGAGAGAGTGAGACCCTGTCTCAAAAAAATAGTTTAAATGGTTTAAAAAGGGCTGGGCGCGGTGGCTCACGTCTACAATCCCAGCACTTTGGGAGGCCGAGGTGGGCGGATCACAAGGTCAGGAGATCGAGACCATCCTGGCTAACACAGTGAAACCCCGTCTCTACTAAAATACAAAAAATGAGCTGGGCGTGGTGGCGGGCGCCTGTAGTCCCAGCTACTCCAGAGGCTGAGGCAGGAGAATGGCGTGAACCCGGGAGGCGGAGCTTGCAGTGAGCCGCAATCGCGCCACTGCACTCCAGTCTGGGCGACAGTGTGAGACCCCATCTCAAAAAAAAAAAAAAAAAAGGTTTAAAAAGGGGAGTGTGGAGAGTAGTTATTTATAGTGAGCTAGTGCTGGGGTCCCCAACCCCCGCCAGAATCGGTCCGTGGTCTCTTAAGAACCAGGCCGCATAGCAGGAGGTGAGCAGTGGGCGAGCGCAGCTTCACCTGTATTTACAGCCGTTCCCCATCGTCTGCGTTACCGCCTGAGCTCTGCCTCCTGTCAGATCACCAGCACCATTAGATTCTTTTTTTTTTTAATTGCTGCTGCACAAATTAAGGCATTAGATTCTCATAGGAACATGAACCCTATTGTGAACTGCACACTCCTTATGAGAATCTAATGCCCGATAATCTGTCACTGTCTCCTGTCACCCCCAGATGAGATCATCTAGTTGCAGGAAAACAAGCTCGGGGCTCCCACTAATTCCTACATTATGTTGAGCTGTATAATTATTTAATTACATATTGCAATGTAATAATAATAGAAATAAAGTGCACAATAAATGTAATGCACTTGAATCATCCCAAAATCACGCCCCCAACTGGGTCTGTGGAAAAATTGTCTTCCATGAAATCAGTCCCTGGTGCCAAAAAGGTTGGGGACCACTGAGCTAGTGGGTTCTGGAACTTCACCTCTTATGAGCAATGTTACTTTGGGCAAGTTACTTAACTTCTCTGGTTACTCTATGAATTAAATCACTTAATACGTTGAAGGCACTTGGCCCAGTGCCTGGCACATAGGAGATTCACTATTTTAAATATAATCTTAAGGCATAGTAAAATTATATTAAAAATAGTGAGCTAGTTCAACACAGCAAGTGTGAAAAACTGGACTCTGAAGGTTGACAGGCCCAGGTCCATTCCCAGGTCAATTCCTGGAAGCAATCTGCTGAACAAACAGTTCACTGAAATAGTGAGGGTTTTTTCTTTTTTTTTAAGTTTTGAAACATGGTCCCTGCCTCACCCCTGCCCTGTCCTTGCCTCTGACAAGGAAACAACTATGGCTTTTTGTGACTTGATTTCTGGGGGTTTTCCTTTCAGTTTTCTACTAATCAATGCATTGGAAAATTGACCAAGTCCTGGATTTGAGTTTGTTTTACTCTTTTTTTTTTTTTTTTTTTTTTTGAGACAGAGTCTTGCTCTGTCACCCAGGCTGGAGTATAGTGGTGCAATCTCTGCTCACCGCAGTCTCTGCCTCCTGGGTTCAGGCGATTCTTGTGCTTCAGCCTCCTAAGTAGCTGGGACTGCAGGCGTGAGCCACCATACCTGGCTAATTTTTGTATTTTTAGTAGCCAGGCTGGTCTCAAACTCTTGGCCTCAAGTGATCTGCCCACCTTGGCCTCCCAAAGTGCTGGGATTACAGGTGTGAGTCACTACATCTGGACTTTTTTTGCTTTTTAAATAAGTTAAAAAAAAATTTTTTTTTTTTGTAGAAATGGGGCCTTGCTATGTGGACCAGGCTGGTTTCAAACTTCTGGCATCAAGCAATCCTTCTTTCTAGGCCTCCCAAGGCACTAGGATTACAGACATGAGCCATGGCACCCAGCCTTGACCCTGGGTTTGAATTCTGGCTCTGACACTTCCTGACTGTGTGTGACCTTGGGCAGGCCACTGACCCTTCCTGAGCCTTATGGGAATGTGGGAATAATATTAGGTAATTGAGCAAGTTAATATAGGTAAAGAATTTATAATAGGGCCTGGCACATGGCCTCAGTCTACTACCAGAGTCAAAGCCCATAGCCATTGTGCCAGCACTCTCCTAATAAATGTATGCGGGAGACAGGGAGGCAGGGAGGCTGGCTATGTGATGCTACTTTATGTCAACTACACATTAATTTTATATGTATAATTTATATAAACTAATTGATGCCATCTACTATTATTAGACTGAACTAATATTGTTACTTGGAACTCTCAGATATATAATAGTTTTTTTTGTTCAAATCCAAAATGTAAAATGTGACTATGAGTAATTGATAATGAACTTAACTGATAAGAAACTTCAGGATAGATTTTTCTCAAGTTTTCCATTCAGTCTTATAGTGAGTAAAGTGATGAAAAATTCCAACTATGCATGCCCTGCTCAGAGTGTCCAAGAAGAGCCTACCAATGGGGGCTACTGAAGCTCTCAAAGACCGGACACATAAACAGCATTTTGACTACAAGTGGCCTGTTTGAACTCTGAAAAGGCGGGGCAGCCGGCCTGCAGCTCCTGGAGTTCAGGGAGACCCAGAAATCTCACCCTGCCGCCTTCCCGTGTTGTGTTTGTCACAGCCTTGCCCCTCTTGCTCGTCTTGAAAATGGAAAAGATGCTCGCAGGCTGCTTCCTGCTGTTCCTCGGGCAGATCCTCCTCCTCCCCGCCGAGGCCAGGGAGCGGTCACGTGGGAGGTCCATCTCTAGAGGCAGACACGCTCGGACCCACCCGCAGACGGCCCTTCTGGGTGAGTGACGGTGCCCACTGCCAAAAGTGGGCAGGTGGGGGTGGTTCGGGGAGGGCTCAGGGACAGGGATTGGGGACTGTTTGGGAAGCTCTCCTTTCCCTGGGTCCTCATGGGATGTGCTGGGTCTGGGGTCCTCACCGGTGGTGAATGCATCTGGAGTTGAGGACACGGTTGCACACGAGTTTTCAGAATAAACTTTCCTTTGAAGCCTTTAATTGAATCTGAGGCTCATGGCTTTTCTCCAATATTCGGGGCAAGATTTCTCATCTGAAATGTCCTTGTTGTTGGACCTATCTGGGCAAAGGTGTTATGAAAATTGTGTATTGGGTTTGCCCAGCTAGATCTGTTAGTAATGCTTCCCTGCATGGCAGCAGGGAAGAAAGAGCTGGCCCAGGGGACATTGTGCGCTGAATCGAGGTATTAGGAATGGAAAATGCCAGCGGTCTATTCATCTGATCCAGTGAACATGTTTCCTAGAGAAAGAAAATATCATGAAAACATACGGAAAACGTATAAATCAGCTGATTCTAAACAAGGGCCTTGGTAAGCCTGGCTTGTGGAGGTTATAGGAAGGTTGGGTAGTGCCAAGAGAATGAGTTTTGGCATTGACCTGGGTTCAAGTCTTGCCTCTGCTACTTTCCAGATGTGATATAACCTCCCTGAGGCTATAGATGTGATATAACGTAGGTGATATAACCTCCCTGAGGCTCAGTTTTATCATCTGTAAAATGGAAATGTGAATGCCAACCTTGGAACATTTCTGTGAGGAATAAATGAGGTAACACACATAAATTCTAGGTACGCAGTAAGTAAAAGCTTTACCACAATTATCATTCTAATACGTTCTTTGAAACTGTATTTGACATTTGTATCTTCTTGGCCAGCCACTCGAATCTGACCCCCTACAAAGGCTGCTAAGAGAACTGCCCAGCGACCTGGTAGCCTCAGCAGCATCTGAAATTACAATCAGGGACCACAGGGACCTAAAGAGCCCTGTTTTCAGAGGTCAGACTCTTTATTGATGTTAACTAAATGAGGACCCCAGTGATAGATCTTCCAGGTTCTTGAAAGTCCTTGTTTCCATAGTGATGTAAACAAGACTTTTGCAAATGTGAAAATGAGTGGGAAGTGTTTAATATGTCAATTGAAACGTTTTGAAAAACAAATTCCAAGATGATTAACAACATCTCTCTCTCTCTCTTTATATATATATATATAACTGACGATGCACACAATCTCAGCTCATTGCAACCTCCGCCTCCTGGGTTCAAGCACATCTCCCACCACAGCCTCCTGAGTAGCTGGGTTTACAGGAGCACAACACCATGCCCAGCTAATTTTTGTATTTTTAGTACAGATGGGGTTTCACCATGTTGGCCAGGCTACTCTCAAACTCTTGGCCTCAAGTGATCTGCTACCTCGACCCTCCAAAGTGCTGGGATTACAGACATGAGCCAGTATGCCTGGCCAAGATACCTGATTTCTGGATCACCAGCAGTGACTGCACAGTTGGGTTTCTGATGGGGCTGGTCTCAGGAAAAGCCACCACACACTTGCCTGGAAAAGCACACTGCTTCTCTGGGCTCCAAGTCTCTCTCTCCCTCCTTTCCTCCCTCTGATACACACACACGGACCACATCACCCCCACCTTCCCTGGTTGTCAGCGTTCACTGTTGTCCTCCTTCACCTAGAAGCCCATTTTGCTAAAGGCACCAACCTTGCATCCAGCATTGATTCCTTCTTCTCATTTTTCAAGAGAATGTGTCAGAGACAAAGAGGAGGATGGGACACAACATATCTTTTCTACCCCAAGACTGGAAGTGGGCATGGGTGTTTTCACTCCATGAGCTGTGCAAGTGGCTGCTCCCAGATATGCTGGAGGGCTGCTTGACTTATGAAAATGGTGGAGTGGGCCAGGTATGGTGACTCATGCCTGTAATCCCAGCACTTTGGGAGGCTGAGTGGGTGGATCTCGAGGTCAGGAGTTCGAGACCAGCCTGACCAACATGGTTAAACCCTGTCTCTACTAAAAATACACAAATTAGCTGGGCATGGTGGCAGGTGCCTGTGATCCCAGCTACTCGGGAGGCTGAGGTAGGAGAATTGCTTGAACCTGGGAGGTGGAGGTTGCAGTGAGCCAAGATCGTGCCACTGCACTCCAGCCTGGCGACAGAGTGAGACTCCGTCTCAAAAAAAAGAAAAAGAAAAAGAAAAAGAAACGGTGGCGTGACAATCATGAAACCAGAAGGCAAACACTATGGCTGTGGCCTGGATTCTCAAGTGCAATCTGCTTTTGTTCTTATTTTGATGGGGAACAAAAATGGAAATGCATGCTCATTGGTAGTCCTTGCCTCGAGGGTATGACCTTCTCTTCATTCTCAGAATACTATAGTGTTTTGTATTTTATGCATGTTTGCTTCTCTTGGCTCTTGGACTATTTGTTCAGAATATGGCCCAGGCCACATTTCACTTTTTAGTGGCGAATCATTTTGGCTAAAGCTATGGCATCCACTGGCATGATTTATTTTACTGGTTATTTGCTTGCAAGTATGTTCCTGAAAGTTTAACAGAGTAGAAACAGCAGAATGGTTTCTTAGGTTAACTTTTTGTTTGAACTTTCTGGGTTTTAAAAATGTTTATCTTTTATGTTTAAATTCAGATCAGAGTCTCAATAACAACTTGAGTCAGTTTGAAAAAATAATGCATCTATTTATCCACCCATCCTGTGAACATCTGCAGGCTGTTCACTCCGCAGCCTGTGATGTCTGTCCACATGGGCTTATCTCTTACCTCATTCATTTATCTGGAATTTCTACTCTGTGCCAGACACTGGTTGTGGGGCGGGGGTAGTGTTTAAGATGAATAGACACCATCAGGAGGTGCACAGAGTAGTGGAAGAGACAGGCATGTGAAAAGATCATTAATTTGGTAGAATCGGTGTGCAAAATAGAGGCATGGCTACATTATAGCTCAACTCTGCCTGCTGAGCAGGCTTAGTGTAAGGCAGTGGTTCTCAAGCTTTGGTCTCAGGATCCTTCCTTTTACACTAAAAATTATTTTTATTTTATTTTATTTTATTTTGAGACAGGGTCTCACTGTCTCCCAGGCTGGAGTGTAGTGGCATGATCATGGTTCACTGCAGCCTTGACCTCTTGAGCTCAAACAATCCTCTAACCTCAGCATCTCAAGTAGCTGGGACTACAGGCACATGCCACTACACCTGGCTAATTTTTGTATTTTTTATAGAGACAGGGTTTCGCCATGTTGTCTAGGCTGATCTTGAACTCCTGAGCTCAAGTGATCCCCCCGCCTCAGTCTCCCAAAGTGCTGGGATTCTAGGCGTGAGCCACTGTGCCCAGCCAAATTTTTTTTTTTTTTTTTTTTTGAGATGGAGTCACACTCTGTCGCCCAGGCTGGAGTGCAGTGGCCGGATCTCAGCTCACTGCAAGCTCCGCCTCCTGGGTTTACGCCATTCTCCTGCCTCAGTCTTCCGAGTAGCTGGGACTACAGGTGCCTGCCACCTCGCCTGGCTAGTTTTTTGTATTTTTTAGTAGAGACGGGGTTTCACCGTGTTCACCAGGATGGTCTCGATCTCCTGACCTTGTGATCTGCCCATCTCAGCCTCCCAAAGTGCTGGGATTACAGGCTTGAGCCACCTCGCCTGGCCGCCCAGCCAAAAATTATTAAGAATCCCCAAGAACTTTTGTTCATTTGTTTTTTAAGAATCCTGAGGACAATCAAGGGAGTTTTTGTTTATGTGGGTTAGATCTATTGGTATCTACTCGATCAGAAATTTAAAAATAACAATAATAAAATCAGAATGTGTTAACAAACTATATATGTATAAAAAACTATATTTCCTGGCCAGGTGCATGGCCAGGTTCAGTGGCTAATGCCTGTAATTCCAGTATTTTGGGAGGTCGAGGTGGGAGGATCACTTGAGCCCAGGAGTTTGAGACCAGTCTGGTCAACATAGGGATAACTTGTCTTTACAAAAAAATGAAAAAGTTAGGCCATGCACGGTGGCTCACGCCTGTAATCCCAGCACTTTGGGAGGCCAAGGTGGGCAGATCACTTGAGGTCAGGAGTTTGAGACCAGCCTGGCCAACATAGTGAAAACCCGTCTCTACTAAAAATACAAAAATTAACCTGGTGTGGTGGTGTGTGCCTGTAATCCCAGCTACTCGGGAGGCTGAGGCAGGAGAATTGCTTGAACCCGGGAGGCGGAGGTTGCAGTGAGCCGAGATCACCCCACTGCACTTCAGCCTGGGTGACAAGAGCGAAACTGTCTCAAAAAAAAAAAAAAAAAAGAAAGAAAGAAAGAAAAAATTACCCGGGTGTGGTGGTGCACACCTATAGTCCCAGCTATTTGAAATGCTTAGGCTGCAGGATCACTTGAGCCCCAGAGGTCGAGGCTGCATGAGTGAGCCATAATGGTGCCACTGCACGCCAGCCTGGGTGACAACAGTGAGACCCTGTCTCAAAAAAAAAAAAAGAAGAGTGGCACTGTTTTACAGTTTTGCAAATCTTGTAATGGTCTGGCTTCATAGAAGACAGCTGGATTGTCATTTCTTGACCATTCAATCTGTCACAAAATGTTTTTGTTAGAGTATATGAAAATGCATGGATATGTAGTTGGAAAAAGTAAGAGCATTTAAATAGCCTTTTCATATAAATGTGAATGTTCTTTGATACTACACCAAAACTTGACAAAGAGTAGTTTCTTAAAGGTTAGTTGCAATGTGAAATCTAAAACCAGATCAACAAACTTTTTGTTCTCTATATACCCACAAGAGAATGAGAGTATGAAAGGCAAACATTCATGTTATTATGGAAATAGTTCTGACCTCATGGACCCTCTGAAAAGGGCTCAGGGACCCCTAGAATTCCCCAAACCACACTTAAGAATGGCTGGTTTAAGGGAATCGTTCCCAGTGAAGGTCCTGACCATGGAGAGCCCTGTGGGACAGCAGGTGGCAGAGGCATGAGGATGGAGTGTGGCAGTGGGGCTCTGATGTGGTGCTGGGTCTGCCAGGCAGGTGGTCTGAGCTGGAGATAAGCCAGCAATCACTTAGGACCTTGAGGGCTCCAAGGAAGATTTTGAGCTTCATTTTGCAGGGGTGGGAGTCGTGGAGGGCTTTAAGCAGTCAACAGTGGGTGTCGCTTTGTCTTTGCACCCACTATACTCTCTGGACAGACTTGACCTTCCTGGGTTGTGGCAAAGAGCAGGGATCTAAATAGCAGGCTGCAACAGGAGAAGGAAGGAGCACCTGCTCTAGGCCAAAGGTCGCTCCAGGCAACAACGCTGGCAGGTAGAGTCAGAGAGGCTGGCTGTGCTGTACCCAGAACCCTTTGGACTTCAGATTCTTCCCCTTGACCAGCCTTATCAGTGGCACCCATCCCCTTCCACACTCCTCCCTAGGCCCTCCTCAAGGGGGCGCTAACTGGAAGACATGCTGCCCCACTGCTAATGGCTGCCTGCTTCATTTGTGCACACTTTTCCTCTTTGTTACACCACTTTCCTTTGAGAGGGTGGACCTATCTCCTGAGCAACCAGTGTAGTATATCAGCCTTTTTGGAAACCTTAATCCTCCTTGCCCAAACTCCCAGAGTATTCTTTTTTTTTTTTTTTTTTTAAAGATAGAGTCTTGCTCTGTCACCAGGCTGGAGTGCAATGGTGCAATCTCGGCTCACTGCAACCTCTGCCTCCCGGGTTCAAGCAATTCTCCTGCCTCAGCCTCCAAAGTAGCTGGGATTACAGGTGCCTGCCACTACGCCTGGCTAATTTTTGTATTTTTAGTAGAGACAGGGTTTCACCATGTTGGCCAGGATAGTCTCAATCTCTTGACCTCGTGATCCACCCGCCTTGGCCTCCCAAAATGCTGGGATTACAGGCGTGAGGCGCCGCGCCCGGGCCCCAGTATATTCTTGATTCCCACTACTTCACAAATTACTCTACAGCCAGCCAGCTTGTGGCCTCTGGTGGTGGTCTGTCTTATGAGGTCTTGCTGACATTCTTTTCTAAATTTACCAAACTGGCTCATTTTATTTCTGCTAACTAACCTTGAAACCCTTTTCTTTTCTTATTATAGATTCCCCTTTGGATCAATACTACACACTCAGAAGTTATGTTTGTGTTTTAAGAGAGCATTTTGTGGCAATATGGCGTCAATTCTAGAAGTGGGAGACAAAGATTTAAAAGGAAGTTGGCCCTGTAGTCTGGTCAGGGGATGGTGGGGCCTGAGCTCCCTCCCACCCCCAACCCGACCTCACACACTGCTGGAAGAATTCCAGAGGTGTTCCAAGGGTAGACACCACAGCATTTAGTAAAGTTTACATATAACAGTTAATTTACTACTTAAAAGCTAACGAAGAAAATCTAAGAACTCACCTGTTTTTTTTTTTTTAAAGACAGGACGTTATTCTGTTGCCCAGGCTGGAGTGCAGTGGCACTCTCATAGCTCACTGCAGTCTGAGCTCAGGCGATCCTCCCAACTCAGCTTCCCAATTAACTAGGGCTACAGTCATGCACTCCCACACCCAACTAATTGTTTAATTTTTTTGTAGAGACAGGATCTTACTATGTTGCACAGACTGGTTTCAAATTCCTGGCCTCATGCAATCCTCCTGCCTTGGCCCCCCAAAGTGTTGGGATTACAAGTGTGAACCATTGCTCCTGGCAGAATTCACCTTACACGGCCCCACATTCTGCTTTTGGGGAATCACAATGTATTAAGAGGCACTTATTTTCATTTTTGCATGTATCTCTAAACCTGACATCAAAATATTCATAAAATTGCAATACGTTTCATATAGTGAGCTAAAACCTCTTAAGTGAGCAATGTGAAGTTGTTGGCTGCCTGGAGAATTAAATGTAAGCATGGCCTGCTCTGTGTTGCTAATGGAAATTTTTACCTAGGTTGATATTTATTAACTTCTTTTTTGAGACAGAGTCTTGCTCTGTCACCCAGGCTGGAGTGCAATGGCACGGTCTTGGCTCACTGCAACCTTCGCCTCCCGGGTTCAAGCAATTCTCTGCCTTGGCCTCCCAAGTAGCTGAGATTGCAGGCACCAGCCACCATGCCTGGCTAATTTTTGTAGTTTTAGTAGAGATGGGGTTTCACCATGTTGGCCAGGCTGGTCTCAAACTCCTGACCTCATGGGATCTGCTCACCTAGGCCTCCCAAAATGCTGGAATTACAGGCATGAGCCACCGTGTCCAGCTCCAACCTACATTTTTAAGGTTTAGAAATTAGGCTTAGATTTCTACATCCCAAAACAATACCTTTAATTGACTTTTATTGGCCTCTTCTATGAAGGAGGGAAAGCAGATGCCAGAAGCCATAAGAGTCTCTGGCTCTCCAACCAACCCAACATTTCCTGAAGCCGTTTTGCCATGATTAAAAGTTTTTCTCCTTCCCTGAGCTTTCCAGAGCTTTGTCCATCCTCTTCCTTCTACCTGGAATATCCTTCCCCAAACAAGACTCTCATCCAGAGCCAGGTCAAATGCCACCTCCTCCCTCTCCAGGCAAGACCTCCATTGAGGGACCACACAATTGCAGGTCCTCTGCCAAAGTGCCAACCCTCCCTGCCTTACATTCCAAAGGGTAATAGTGATACCTACCTCAGAGGGATTCACATTTTAGCTATTTTTGCACTTGTCTCATTTTACTACTAGACTGTCTCTTCAAGATAGGGACTGAATATTTTTCATTTCTCATAGCACCTATGAAAGGCAACTCTCATTTACTGAGCCCTTGCTGTGTGTTGGGACGTGTTATCTCACCTAATCCATAGCAGGAGCAAACACTGCAAGGTAATTATTGTTATATTCTATTTTCAGGCAAGGAAGCTGAGGCTCAGATAGGTTAAGCAGTTTTAGCAAACTTGTCAAGACTTCTGCAAACCTAGACAGAAAATGTCCTCAACCCCCAGCCCCTTTATGGAAAGGATGCATGGGTTAGGGGCAGATATGCCTTGGAGCAAAGAGAAAAGCACCCGTACTCTTGAATGTACTATTTTAGCCCCTGCTTGCTCCTTGACCCAGAGTTTTTATGTAGACGATAGAATGCCCTGCCCATCTGTATTTGGAGGTGCTGCTGCAGCCTGTCACACCTGGATTCTACTGACCTCCAGCCCTGGCTGTGGTCCTGCCCAGGCCTCAGTGTGTATTGAACAAGTAAGGGAATAAGACATGCAGAAGGCTGATTTCGTCCTTATTTGAATGATTTCGATCTTGATTAAACTTCTTAGCAAGAGGTTATTTTATTCTCCTGGACCTCAGTTCATTCATCTCTAAAAGGAGGTTGAAGTCAATGATCTCTCAGGTCTCATCTAGGATGTGGTGATGTCACCAATTCCCCTGATACCCTTCTGTGTGGGAACCCTGATGAAATCCACAGCTTTCCCTCACTCTGTCCAGGTAGGAAAGCCAAGGAGGAATCATATTCTGGAAGCCAAGGAAGGAGAAGTTTTGAGACACAGGATGGTCAGTAGGATCAGGCAGGACAGCAGGGATGGGGCAGTGGGATCAGGTAACACAGCAGAGCTGGGCAGTGGGTTCAGGCAGAACAGTGGGCTGGGCAGGGGGATCAGGTAACACAGCAAGGTTAGGCAGTGGGATCAGTTAATGCAGCGCTAGGGAGTGGGATCAGGCAACACAACAGGGCCAGGCAGTGGGATCAGGCAACACAGCAGGACCGGGCAGTGGGATCAGGCAACACAGCAGGGCCGGGCAGTGGGGTCAGGCAGCACAGCAGGACCGGGCAGTGGGATCAGGCAACACAGCAGGACCGGGCAGTGGGATCAGGCAGCACAGCAGGGCTGGGCAGTGGGATCAGGCAGCACAGCAGGGCCGGGCAGTGGCATCAGGCAACACAACAGGGCTGGGCGGTGGGATCAGGCAACGCAGTAGGGCTGGGCAGTGGGATCAGGCAACACAACAGGGCTGGACAGTGGGATCAGGCAACACAGCAGGGCTAGGTAGTGGGATCAGGTACCATGACAGGGCTAGGCAGTGGCATCAGGCAATACAGCAGGGCTGGGCAGTGGAATCAGGCAATGCAACAGGGCTGGGCAGTGGCATCAGGTAACACAGCAAGGCTGGGCAGTGGGATCAGGCAACACAGTAGGGCTGGGCAGTGGGATCAGGCAACACAACAGGGCTGGGCAGTGGGATCAGGCAATATGGCAGGGCTGGGCAGTGGGATTAAGCAGTAAGGCAGGGGTTCTTCAACTTCATTGTGCATCAAAAGCTCCTGGAAGGCTTGTTAGAACACAGATTACTGGGCCCTGTGCACAAAGTGTCTGATTCAGTAGGTCTGGGTTGGGGCCTGATAAGTGGTATTCCTGGAGATCTCAGTTTGAGAACTATTACTGTAGAGAAACCTACAAGGTTGGGTGGGAATGGGCAGGAGGAAAAGATACTAGTAGGAGATGCTGTGGGACACGAGCCAGAAAGACAATACAAGATGAGTAACATCTGCAGAAAATTGCAGCTGCAGAGTATAAACTAACTGTAATCTGGGTCCAACCCTTCTGAAACTTTAAAACTAAGCTGCTAGCATTGTCCAACCTTATAAGGAATTGGCAAAAGGTGGGCTTCAAGCCTACATGGGAGCCAGCCTCTTACAGCACGGCGGTTAGCAATACACATCTAAAGAACTAAGTGGCTGGCATGTGTCTTTATCATCAGAATTGATTATACAAATGAAGGTTGATGCATTGAGCTTATCAAATTGTTTTAAATATAGCAAAGCTTTTCTTTTTTTAAACCCTGTGAAGTAAAACCGCCTCTGTTTCAGTGCTCAGCTGCAGTGCATCATGGGCAGCACAATGACAGTTGGAAACGTGGACCCCATGGAGGGACTGTCATGGCCGCCCTCAGCACAGACCTGCTGTTCCCTATCAAATGCATCATCCATGCCTATGCTGTGTTTCATATAGAAACGAACCTCTCTCTTATCAATCAGTTTTTATAAACTGTATGAAGTAAAATTCTTCATTCCTATCTTGTGATTAACGCTGGGAGAATCCAAAAAGCACAGCATCTGACCTCCAATAAGCTATAAAGTTAAAAGCTTTTCTAGGCAAGGAATATATAACCTGATTTTTTTCTCCTTCAGATCCTCTCTCTCCCCTTCTTTCTCCCTTTCCTTTGTGTGAAACTCTTTCTTTATCCCTTTCCTTTTCTATAAACTTCCTTGATCTTTCCCTCTCCAATCCTCCCACTTCTTCATTCCCTTCTTCAGTTCCAGGATGTTCTCTCTTCAGCTTGCCCATGTGTTTTGCACCTGCAACTCATGTGTGTGTTGGGGAGTAGAGGTGAGGGAATATCCCTTCTGTGAGTGACAGTCACCTTTCTTTTCTTTGCTAGCTGGTGCTTTTAGGAGACAAGGTGTACAACCTTACCCCTAAGGAGCCAGTCCTGTCCCTCGTCTCTCTAACTAATGATAATAATGATAACAATAGTAGTGATGATGGCTGGGTGCGGTGGCTCATGCCTGTAATCCTACCACTTGGGGAGGCCGGGTTGGGTGGATCACCTGAGGTCAGGAGTTCGAGACCAGCCTAGCCTACATAGTGAAACCTCTATCTGCTAAAAATACAAAAATTTAGCCAGGCGTGGTGGTGAGCACCTGTAATCCCAGTTATTCAGGAGGCCGAGGCAGGAAAATTACTTGAATCTGGGAGATGGAGGTTGCAGTGAGCTGATATCACACCACTGCACTCCAGCCTGGGCAACAAGAGTGAAACTCTATCTCAAAAAAAAAAAAACACACACACACACACAAAACTGTAGTGATGACAAGCCACCACGTGCCAGTTACTGTGGTAGGCAGCTCACACTTCACTCTGCATGTACTATTATCCCTTAAATGTCTCATACAAGGTCATTCAACTACTGAGCAGCCAGAGGTAGAATTCAAGAAGCAAACTTGCTGTTTTCTCTACTTAAACTCTTGTCACCCAGGCTGCAGGGCAGTGGTGCAATCATGGCTCACTGCAGCCTCGACCTCCGGGCCCAGGTGATCCTCCTACCTCAACCTCCCACGTAGCTGGAATTACAAGCATGCACCACCATACCCAGCATTTTTTTTTTTTTTTGTATTTTTGATAAAGACAGGGTTTCACCATGTTGCCCAGGCTTGTTTCAAACTCCTGAGCTCAAGTGATCCTCCTGCTGTGGCCTTCCAAAGTGTTAGGATTACAGGCATGAACCACCACACCCCGCCTACTTGAACTCTTTTCTCTAACCCCACCCTCCCTGTTTTAACCAACTGAATTGGACTCATCTTTCAGGTATCAGTAGAAGCGCTTCTAATCTTCTAGGTTAGGATTAAATACTCCAACTATTGCATTCTTATGGAGTGCTGTATGTCCCCAAAAGTGCACTTAGCCTGTACAGCAATTGCCTGCTTAATTGTCTGTGTGGTTTGTCATTGCACCAGCGTGGCTGAGCAAGTGCCTGGAACATAGCAGGTATTCCATAAATGCCTGTAGGAAAAGTAAATTAACTGACTCTTCCTCAATAAATATATATATTCTAGAAATTTGAGTTGTGTATTAGTTTCCTAGGGCTGCTATAACAATATACTGCAAACCAGGTGGTTAAACAACAGAAATATATTGTTCACATTCTGGAGCTAGAAGTCTGAGCTCAAGATATTGGCTGTATTGGTTTCTTCTGAGCCCTCTCTCCTTGGCTTGTAGGTGGCCGTCTTCTCCCTGTGTCTCCACATGGTCTTTTCCTCTGTACCTGTGAGTGTCCAGACTTTCTCTTCTTATAAGGACACCAGTCACATAGAATGAGGCCTACCCTAATCACCTCATTTTAACTTAATCACGTCTTTAAAGACCCTAACTCCAAATGCGGTTGCATCTTGGAGTCCTGGGGGTGAGGACTTCATCACATGAATCACATGAATCAGGGGCAGGGAGAAGGACAGAAGTCAGCCCATGACAAGTTGCTTTGCTTTTCACTTTCCCAGTTTGTGGAGGACAGTGTGTCATCTTTCAACATGTTTCTAAATAGCCTCTTTTTCCTTTCTGATTCACTTCATGTTCCCACTTCAGGGTGATATGACAAATGCTGGGGAAGCATGTTCAAAGACTTGAGCAGTGTGTCACTTATTACTTTACCATAGCATATTTCAGAGTCATTAAAGCAGCTCCAGCAAGCGCAGTGGGCTGTGTAGCTGGAATCCTAGGGCTGCAGATACGACACGAGTGCACTCTAACCAAGGTGTGAAACCAAGTCCAAGTAAGATTTTTCAAAAGCCAAGAATTAGCACGACTAGCTCAGTCCTGTTTCAGTATATCCGGGGAGGCTGATTTATAGGGAAAGGTGAAAGGAGGACAATGTGTATATTATTTTGGCTGCTCAGAAGACCGTGGGGCTGGACAAAGGGGAGGAGGAAGTTATTATCTACAGCCAGCCAATTAGTAAGAACATCAAAGAGGAAGCTGGATGGCCAGAGGGACCAAGAGCTGGGGCACAGGCAGGCTCTTCGGGAGAAACAAGATGAATGGATGCTTCGGACAACCTGAGTTCAGAGCCAGGAGAGGCCTTTGGAAAGGCATGATGGATTATGTGCACTGTGGGTCATTGCGCCATGAGAAGTCCCAGGCGGATGAGCCCCAGAGGCCCTTAAAGTCAGAGTGGACCGTTAAGTAAACTGCGGAGGAATTTCTCCTAGGAGGGCTCAGACTTGGCAAAGGCTGGGAAGGGCTGCTTTCCATCTCCAGCTCTTAATTCCCAAGCCCTGACACTGGGACTCGCTTGTTCCAGCCTACTCGATCCATTTATTGAATAAAGATATACTGAGAACTGGCCGGGCACGGTCCGCTTGTAATCCCAGCACTTTGGGAGGCCGAAGAGGGCGGATCACGAGGTTAGGAGATCAAGACCGTCCTGGCTAACACGGTGAAACCCCGTCTCTACTAAAAATACAAAAAATCGGCCAGGTGTGGTGATGGGTGCCTGTAGTCCCAGCTACTCGGTAGGCTGAGGCAGGAGAATGGTGTGAACTCAGGAGGTGGAACTTGCGTGAGTGAAGATCGCGCCACTGCACTCCAGCCTGGGCTACAGAGCAAGACTTGGTCTAATATATATACACACACATATACATACACCCACACCCACACACACACACACACACACACTGAGAACCCCCTTATTCTAAGGTCTGTGCTAGGCCCAGTGAAAGATGAGGAATCCTCACATCTTTGGGACTTGGTGGGGTCACAGGGGAAGCGTCCTCCTCTCCTAGGTACCTTTCATCTGTTTGCACCCAGATGTGGCCTGTCCCATGTGATTGTCCCACCACTGGTCGAAACAGCCCTCTCTACTCTCCTCTTCCAGTTAAAGCTGAATTTGTCTCCAAAGTGAAGAAGAATAGGAAAACCATCAATTTTATGGAGCTTTTTAACTATACCAAAATGGTTTCATTCTGATACACTTTTTTTTTTTTTTTGAGATAGAGTCTTTCTCTGTTGCCCAGGCTGGAGTGGAGTGCAGTGGCCTATTCTGGGCTCACTGTAACCTCTGACTCTTGGGTTCCAGCGATTCTCCTGCCTCAGCCTGCTGAATAGCTGGGATTACAGGCACGCCCCACCACACTGGGCTAATTTTTGTATGTTTAGTAGAGATGGGGTTTTGCCATGTTGGCCAGGCTGGTCTTGAACTCCTGACCTGAGGTGATCCACCCACCTTGACCTCCGAAAGTGCTGGGATTACAGGCGTGAGCCACCACGCCCAGCCCTGATATACTATTTTGTTTCATTATTTGCCTAGGTTTTATTGATTCATCCACTCAACAAATATGTATTGAGAAGCTACAGTGTGCAAGGCATTGCTTTGGGTGCCAAGGATACTGCAGGGTCAGGCCAGGGTCACATCTGGCTCACCACCAGTCAGGCTTTAGGGTTTGGTACAAATTCCATGGCCTCAGGCACCATGGGTGCATGGGATCAGCAAGAGAAGTCCTTAAAGAGATGGGAAACTCACTCATCCCCTTCTGTAGAGGGGATATATTTAACAACAAATTAAATATCTTCAAAATCCATTTGTGCATTCAAGTTTTTCATTTCTTCTTAAGTCTATTTTGGTCATTGACATCTTTCTGAAAAATTGTCTCATTTGTCTACATTTTCAAATCTGTTGTTATAAATTACAGCTCATAATACTGAGCTGTGTTTTAATAGGGAACACGTATTTTATAAATACATGTTTATAAAACATGTATTTATATTATACCACTATGTTGCCCAGGCTGGTCTGGAACTCCTGGGTTCAAGCAGTCCTCCTGCCTCAGCCTCCCAAAGTGTTGGGATTACAGATGTGAGCCACTGTGCCTGGCCAGGGGACACGTATTTTTTTTTAACAAAAAGTGTCCAATGTTAGGCCAAGTGTGGTGGCTCACACCTGTAATCCCAGCACTTTGGGAGGCTGAGGCAGGCAGATCACTTGAGGTCAGGAGTCTGAGACCAGTCTGGCCAACATGGTGAAACCCTGTCTTTACTAAAAATACAAAAAATTAGCTGGGTGTGGTGGCAGGCATCTGTAATCCCAGCTACTTGGGAGGCTGAGGCAGGAGAATCACTTGAACCCAGGAGGTGGAGGTTGCAGTGAGTGGAGATTGCACCATTGCACTCCAGCCCGGGCAACAAGAATGAAACCCCGTCTCAAAAAAATGAAAGAAAGAAAGAAAGAGACAGAGTGAGAGAGAGAGAGAGAAAAGAAGGAAGGAAGGAAGGAAGGAAGGAAGGAAAAGAAAAAGAAAAAAAGCAAAAAGTGCCCAGTGTTTTATTCTCATAGATCACAAAGCTCTTAGCAAAAATTCTAAAGAAACACTGAGACCTGGGGGATGGGCGTGTGTTGCCAGGAGAGAAGTCTCTATTGCCTCTTGGGTTTCTCCGATAATACCTGGCTTTTGTAGAAGAGCGTCACAGTTTTTCAAAGCACCCATCCCTGGCCTTACCTCTCCCATCTCCCTTGTCTGTCTGATGCCTCCAACTTCTCAGAATTACCAGGGCCAGGGCACTGCTGGGCCCATGGTGTGGGTCTATATTGCAGTAAAAGGCTCGTTACTCACTCCCCTCAACACAGGAGTCTCCTGTTTTTAGGCAGCTTAAGAAAGCAGTCTTGTCCGTGGAGGAATGCCCAGCCTTCTTGGTGCAGATGCTGGGTTTGGGGACCCAACTGTTTGCAGGAGTTGTCTAGGGATGTCAGCTGCCCAGTACCTAGGAACTGTGAGACTCCTGGGATGTTAGAGTCCCCACGCTAGCAGGGGGAAGACACTGGCCCCAAGAGAAGTTGAGTTTAGGGCAGCCAGTCCTCTGGGAGAAAGGAGAGCCTCAGATGCCAGCAAGCTTGTTGCCAGCCATTTTTCTGACAACCCTGCTTATTGCACCACATACGGTAATCAACATAGACTTCCATCTGCTCTGAGGGGTGCAGGTGGTGCTCCATGGAACACACACATGCACACCTTCACCCACCCTTTCCTGTACCTTTGGAATTTGTGGCATGGGAACACTGTATCTATTGCCCTTGGATGTGGTTATAGTGCCACAAGCTTCTCTGTGCAGTACCTGAATGACAAGATCATATTTTGTGTTAGTTCCACGTGGAAGGGCTCTTCCTTACAGACATTGAAAGGGTACCAGTAGAATCTAAGTTCTAGGAAGGCAAGGGTTTTTTGTTTGTTTGTTTGCTTTTTTGTCTGGCACATGATAGATGCTCAGCAAATATTTTCTGGATGGGTGAACAAATGGAAACTGGAATGAAATGGAGATGCCTAGGTGGGTGGCAGGAAGGACTCTGCCTCTCCTGGTCTTTGCCCTGTAGATGCCAAATATTCTAGGCGGGAACTGGGAAGTTGGCAGATGCAGTTCTGTAGAGAGTCAGTGGAACAAAGATTGGAAAAACATCCAGCCTGTGTCAGCTAGCAAAAGAGGGGTTTTGGGTCTATTTTGGGGTCAGAATATTAGAGGAGGTACACTGTAACCTCAGGGGTCAGAGTGTGGTTGACTAGGAGGCTCCAAATAATAAGTGAAACCCAACGGGACAGAGATAGGACCACTTGATCCATCCTTATAGGTTCAGAGCTATGTCTTATCAAATGTTTTCCCTTCATGTATTAGCATGATAATCAACTCTTTCTACTTTGGTTTGATAATGCAATGCGTTATATGGATAGATTTTCTAATATTGAACCAATCCTTGCATTATTGGGGTAAACTTTACTTGATCATAATGTACCTTTTAATACCTTACTAGAATTATTTTGCTAATTTATTTTGTATTTAGATTCATAAATTAAACTGGCTAGTATTCCCTCTAATTTTCATTTCTTGTACTGCCTGGTTTTGGTATCAAAGTTAAGTTAATTTCATGAAAATAAATTGTTTTTGTAAAGTAGGTATTAGCTATTCCTTAAAGAGCTGGTAAATTTGCTCATAAAACCATCTGGGTTGAAACCCTTCTGTAGGGGAGATATGTTTGAAACTAATTTAATTTCTTTAAAAGCCATTAGTCTATTTGACCTTTCCATTTCTTTTGAGTCTATTTTGGTAATTGATATTTTCCTTGAATATTATGCCATTTGTCTACATTTTCAAATCTGTTGGCATAAATGACAGTTCATAATACTGAGCTGTGTTTTATTCATTTATTTATTTATTTATTTATTTATTTATTTTTTTTTTAATTTATTTTTTTGAGACGGAGTTTCGCTCTGTCACCCGGGCTGGAGTGCAGTGGCCGGATCTCAGCTCACTGCAAGCTCCGCCTCCCGGGTTCACGCCATTCTCCTGCCTCAGCCTCCCGAGTAGCTGGGATTACAGGCGCCCGCCACCTCGCCCAGCTAGTTTTTTGTATTTTTTAGTAGAGACGGGGTTTCACCGTGTTAGCCAGGATGGTCTCGATCTCTTGACCTCGTGATCCGCCCGTCTCGGCCTCCTGAAGTGCTGGGATTACAGGCTTGAGCCACCGCGCCCGGCCTGAGCTGTGTTTTAATAGGGAACATGTGATTCTTTAATCAAAGGTGCCCAGTGCTTTGTTTCTGTAGAGCACAAAGTTCTTAGGAAAAATTCTAAGGAAACATTGGGGGATGGGTGTGTGTGCTGCAGGGAGCTGAGTCTCCATTGACTCTTGAGTTTCTCTGATAATATCTGGCATATGTAAAAAAGCCTTACAGTTTTTCAACACACCTACTGCTTGCCTTATCTCTTTTGTCTTCTCAAAGTCCTTGAGATGTAGATTTTATAATGATTCTCAATTTATAGATAAGGAAAAGCCAGTCAGAGATACCAGTTTATCTATAATATAGACGAAATCAGAAGCCACTCCTAGATCACACCATTTTAATTAGAAGAGAGTTTAGAGATCATCTCGTTGAGAGATTCTTTTTTTTTTTTTTTTTTGAGACGGAGTCTCGCTCTGTCACCCAGGCTGGAGTGCAGTGGCCGGTTCTCAGCTCACTGCAAGCTCCGCCGCCCGGGTTTACGCCATTCTCCTGCCTCAGCCTCCCGAGTAGCTGGGACTACAGGCGCCCGCCACCGCGCCCGGCTAGTTGTTTTGTATTTTTTAGTAGAGACGGGGTTTCACCTTATTAGCCAGGATGGTCTCGATCTCCTGACCTCGTGATCCGCCCGTCTCAGCCTCCCAAAGTGCTGGGATTACAAACTTGAGCCACCGCGCCCGGCCTGAGAGATTCTTAACCTGGGATCCATGGACCCTCAAAGTGCTCTTGGGTAGACTTCAGTGGCTCCATGCTTTGGATGAGAACAAAATTACGTTATTTTTCACTAAACTCTAAGTGCAATTTAACATTTGCTTCTATTATGATTGCAAGCAACAAATACCAGAGTAGTAGCAGTACTATGTCTCCAACAGAGATCACAGATATTTTCATGGCACATTGTAGCCATCAGAGATAACTCAAAATATTGTTTACATTAATCTCTACTTCAAAATTGCACATTAGTAGACCCGCCTCTTGATCTTGACATGTTATTTTTAAAAGTACATGTTACTGTATACCAAATTTGTTTTTTAAAATATTTTGATAACTGCAGTTCAAATAATTGGCCTCCTTTCTAATCCTTTGCATTCATTTACTTGTTTATTGTGATAAAATATACATAAGATAAAATGGACTATTTTAACCATTTATAGTACATGTTTGATGGTATTGAGTAAATTTACAGTGTTGTGTAACCATCACCACTATTTCCAGAGCTTTTCATCATCCCAAATAGAAACTCTGTACCTAATTAAGAAATAACTCCTCATTCTTCCCTTCCCCATCCCCCAGTACCTTCGATTCTACTTTTTATCTTTAAGAATTTGCCTAAATACCTCATATAAATGAAATTCTGTCATATTTATCCTTTGGTGGTTAGCTTTCTTCATTGAGCCTAATGTTTTCAAGGTTCATCCATGTTGTAGCTTGTATCAAAACTTCATTCTTTTTGTGGTTCAAAAATACACTACATTTTAATCCATTCATCTGTCAGTGGCCACAGGTTGTTTTCACCTTTGGACTATTGTGGGTTTTTTGTTGTTGTTGTTGTTGTTGTTGTTGCTTTGTTTTGTTTTTTGTTTTTTTTGAGACAGGGTCTCATTCCTATCACCCAGCCTGCAGAGCAGTGGTGATCAGGGCTCACTGTAACCTTGGCTTCCCTGGCTCAGGTAATTTTTCCACCTCAGCCTCCTTAAGCAGTTGGGACTACAGGCACACACCATGCCCGGCTAATTTTTTGTATTTTTAGTGGAGACAGGGTTTTACCATGTTGCCCCGGCTGGTCTTGAACTCCTGGGCTCAAGCAATCCACCTGCCTTGGCCTCTCAAAATGCTGGGATTACAGGCGTGAGCCACTGTGCCTGGCCACCTTTGAGCTGTTGTGAATAAGGCTGCTATGAACATTGGCATACAAATATCTTGTTGAGTTCCTGCTTTCAATTCTTTTGGATATACACTAAGAAGTGGAATTGCTGGGAAATATGGTAATTCTATGTTTAGCTTTCTAGGAACTGCCAAACTGTTCTACAGTGGCTGCAGCATGTTACATTCCCACCAGCAGTACACGAGGGTTCCAATTTCTCCACATCCTCACCAATACTTGTGTTTTTCATTACAAAAAAAAAAAAATTACCATCCTAGTGGGTGTTGCATTTTATTTTAGGCATGTAAAAACTTTATTCTGAGAAGGAGTCATGGGCTTCTCCAGACTGCCATGGGGGTCCCTGATACAAATAAAGATTAGAAAACTAGGATGAGGGAACTCAGAGCTCAGAGATATTGTCACATGTCCAAGGTGAGGTGATGGACTAGCAGCAGCCCAGGCCTTGGAACTAAGTTTCCTGGGTCTCAAAGGAGCCCTTTTCCTTCCTACCAGATGGTCTGTTCTCATGTACATGATCCACCCCAGCCAGTGGTCAGAACTGAGTCAGAGCTGGAGCTAAGCCATTGACCAACTAGCCACCGAAGCTGAGGCCAGCACCAGACACAGACTAGATGGACATAATTAATCCCTGTTTGCAAATCGCTGCAACCTAGAACTACCATGCACCACCACGGCCGCTAAATCCTTATCCAGCCTACAAACATCCACGAATGCCTGTGTGCAGATCAAACTCCATATTCAGTTGGAGTGTTTGGGGGACACTTACCAGGACATCAACGGACAATTTGGTTTATAGGTATGAAATTCAGGAGGGAGAAATAACCCTTGTATGTTTCATTTAATTACAGAATAGGTGTCTTGATTTCTCGTTTCTTTGTGGGGACCCTCTATTTCCGCAGAGGCCGGTTCGGATGGCCTCTTGAGTTTTCTTACTGAGCTCCATCAGCCTTGGCTCCTGAACCTTTCCACACTTGTCAGCTCGGTTTTTGAAATAACCGTAGCTGACTTTTTTTTTTTTTTTTGAGACAGAGTCTTGCTCTGTTGCCCATGCTGGAGTGCTGTGGTGCAATCTCGGCTCACTGCAACCTCTGTCTCCCGGGTTCAAGCGATTCTCTTGCCTCAGCCTCCCGAGTAGCTGGGATAATAGGGGCTTGCCAGCATGCCCAGCTAATTTTTGTATTTTTGGTAGAGACCGGGTTTCACCATGTTGGCCAGGCTGGTCTCGATCTCCTGACCTTAGGTGATCTGCCCGCCTTGGCCCCTTAAACTGCTGGGATTACAGATGTGAGCCACCATGTCTGGTCATCATAGCTGACTTTTTTTTTTTTTTTAAGACGGATCTCGCTCTGTCGCCCAGGCTGGAGTACAGTGGCTCAATCTCAGCTCTCCACAAGCTCCACCTCCTGGGTTCACGCCATTCTCCTACCTCAGCCTCCCAAGTAGCTGGGACTACAGGCACCCGTCACCACGTGCAGCTAATTTTTTTTTTTTTTTTTTTTTTTAGTAGAGATGGGGTTTCACTGTGTGAGCCAGGATGATCTTGATCTCCTGACATTGTGATCCACCCGCCTCAGCCACCCAAAGTGCTGGAATTACAGGCGTGAGCCACGGCACCTGGCCCATAGCTGACTTTTAATGAGTTTTAATTCTAGCTCTCCACTGTGCAACCATGAATAAGTAACTTAACCACCCTAAAGTTCAGTTGTCTTGTTTGTAAAATGAGGATAATAATGATACCTCTCTCACAGAGTGATTATGAGGATGGAATAAGACAATACACATAGAGGACTTGGCACACAGCCTGGCACAGAGTAAGCATTTCATTAGTGCTGTCATTGTTGATTTTAAAGTTTATTATTAAAAGTCACTCTGACACCTGTAATCCCAGCACTTTGGGAGGCTGAGGCGGGTGGATCACCTGAGGTAAGGAGTTTGAGACCAGCCTGACCAATCTGGTGAAACCCCATCTCTACTAAAAATACAAAAAATTAGCTGTGCGTGGTGGCAGGCACCTGTAACCCCAGCTACTCGGGAGGCTGAGGCAGGAGAATTGCTTGAACCTGGGAGTTGGAGGTTGCAGTGAGCCAAGACTGTGCCATTGCATTCCAGCCTGGAC